>NC_138899.1:61130576-61732138 GCF_965194825.1 Balaenoptera physalus | reverse complement strand
AAATCTTCAAACACAATTTAGAAAAAGGGAAAGTCGATGGACTGTGTGTTTTTAGTACATACCGACCTAGGTTTGATCCACATCAGAATTGACTCAGGAAAATCAGATATAAAGCTGACAATAATTATAAGAAGGGGATCAATAAGGGAAAAATAGTTCATTCATCATGAGATCAAGGAACAAAGAATACAATGTATTTCAAATTAATCCTCAAATAATTCTTAGTTATGTCATAGGAATAAAGAAATTTTTTGTTCCACTTTTAACAAATAAATTGGACATATCTGTGCAAGGTTAGGCCCGCCTATGGTAAATCAAAAATAGCCACATGGGGATTGGCTGCAACCCCCAAATTTAAGTCACTAAAACCTCAGAATGTAGCCCTCTCATTGGCAGCATTGAACAGCTACTATTAAGTGACAGTGTGTCGGCCAAAGAGATCTTCATAAAGGACCATGTGCAAGAGAAAGCAGCAGGAAGAATCAAGTGCTATATTTATTAACATAGAATGAATGCAAAATTCAAACCTGAAGGTTAATCAGAAAGGCTAAAGGGAAGCAAAGATAAGGGAACACAGAGAGAGCAGCCCCTGGGCTCTTCTCCTAGCAAAGCCCTCACAGAATTCATGCTTGAAAATGGCAAGTTAAGTTCATAGGCTATTATTACTGGACAGATAAGACTTACCAAATGTACATGCTTTTCTCCATTGTCTTATAAATCACAGAGGATGCACACACGTTTTCTAAGTACTAATGAAAGCTAGAGATATCCTCTCAGCTGTCAAGTAAAATCTAAGAAAAGACAAGTCACCAACCATTTAGATCTCTCTCAAATTTCTGAATCAAAAATGGAAACCTATTCCTTATTAAATGTTTGCTTTATTTTGTGTGTGTGTTGGCAGAAGATAGGTATAGGGTCATCATCTCCGGTAGACTCTGTGGTTAGAGAAGGAATCTCATCCCAGCTCTCCCTTTGTGAACTGTGTGAACTTAGGCAAGTCACTACCCTGTTGTCTGACTCGCCCAATCCCAATGTTTCCTCCTTTCTGCCTCTCAAGCATTCTGCTAAGATAGCATAGGATCATTAATAAAATTTTTTTAAACTTAAAGGCATTATACAAATGACATGTCTAACCTAAACTTTGTCTGACCAACCAAACAGAAACCGGGAAGTTAGGAAATTGGAAATTCCCTCCCCAGGCTGAGCTAATGAGGAAGGCTTCCTTATATGAGAAAGCACCCACTAGCCACCCAACAGAGGTTTGCCCGCAGGTGCCCTATGGTGAGACTTTGCTGAGCCTCATCTGAACCCCTTTCCATGGCTCAGCTCAGTCATCTGCTTCTGAAAAAAAAAGAAGGCAAGGTCCTTGGTATTGTGAGAGAGCACGGTGGTGTAGCAAGTTAAGTGCCAGTGCTGGCATGTGCATAGCACTGGATAGTGATAAAAATCCACCTTCATAACAGCGTCAACTGCCTGTGAATTACAGACCAGAAACAAAGAGGGTCATTGACCAGGGATGGCCTTTGTTTCCAGTAAGTAGTAAAAGTCAGGAAAAGAGAGGAGATCAGTAGGTGGAAAGAATATTCAATGTCCCGCTGAGTCTTTAAGTCAGGGGAGAATGGGAATGAGAGTTCTCCCAGAATGTCAGGCATGTAATGTGTGCACTAAAGCTCACTTAAGCCCAAGTGAAGGATTTAATGATAAACTATGTCATGGCTCCTAGCCATGGCTCTGGATAATAGAGAGCCAAGTGCCTTCCACACATGGCAGGCTCTTCTAACTCAACAAGGGGAGGAGACTTCAAACTGAGAGACAAAATAAGTGAGTGTTAGAGGGCTTCCTTATAAGAGCTCTTAGTTCTCGTTTGGCCCCATGTGAAGGTTCTGCTCTAGGACAGACTTTAATAAAGATAGACCAGCCAGCCAATTCCATTACCAAGGATTAGAAAGGTCAAATGAATGAAGATGGCTGCTTGGGGTAAGTGAATGAGGAATCAAGAACATGACTTTGCAACCTGTAAAGGAAGAAGGAGACACCCAGTTCTAAGAGAGACAATCCAGAGAGAGACCCGAGGTCATCCTGCAGCATGGAGAGACGGGCACTGTTTGGGGTTCTCCATGTAAGCTCAGATTGGTGGGCTCTCTCTGAATGTATTTCAGTCTCTATGGGAGAAAAAGTCCTCCTCAACTTCAATAACAAAGTATCTCCACCAATGAACTGGGCCTGGTTATGTGGAAGACACTTTCTCTAGGTCCTGAGGTCCTCTCTAGTAGAAACCCATTACACAGACCTGAAGGAGTCCTGGACTGAAGAGTAGGTTGTAGGACCTCAGTCCTGGCTCTTCAACACATTGGGTAAGTCACACAATCCCTCACTTGCCTTGCCTTTCCTCCGTTTGGAATGGAAACATGTGCTATCTTTTACTTATAATCTCTCGGGGAATCTAGCCCATTAACTGGTGCTCATTAAATGCTTGTTGATTGATTAAAGGGTTACTTGAGAGGGACATGTGGAGAAGCATCTTTCAGTTGGAAAAGCATGATTGACATCTACTCATCAAGCTCTGCAATAATGGTGACTATGTGTTCCCCATCCTCATCACGTTGCTCAGATGTTCTCTTTATCAAGATTCTCCTGATCACCAGTGACATCTTTCTCCTCTTAGACTCCAGGCAGTAGACAGATAGACCTCTAAGGCACCCATCCATGACACCTCTGTGACTGAATGTCAATACCCTTCTCCTTTTTAATTCCTGGAAGTGACTTTATGAGCCTTGGGCTCACAGGCTGCCACTCTGAAGGTGGCCAGTTTCATTCTGCTCCTCTCTATCATTTCTGTTCAGGATCATTCTTCTGTTTCAACTGTCATCTTGATGAAGTGGAGCAAAAGCAGTTCCTCTTCCCGAGGCTTCAGATCAAATTTCCAGAGAGAAAAAGCCAGGACAAAGGGCACATGGGTAAGTATGTACCTGTTTACACTAAAAATCAACTTCTCACTAGGCTTAAGGTGAAGGAGGTGACACCGCCTGCATCCCACATATCCCCCAGGGGCAGAGGCGGGACTCACAGCCTTATAACAGATCTTCCAGAGAGACACCTCCATAAATCCTTCTTTTCTTCACTCTGACAACTGTTCTTATAATTGGTTTGGCTGATGTAATATGTGTGCATTTGTGATCTAGCTTTGGAAATTCTCATCTATTTTATTTCTGAGTCTTGGTTCTAACTAATTTCAACATCCTGTTAGGCAATGGTAATAATGCTACATTATCTGATATTCATCATTGTGTCTGTATTAAGGATGTTGTCGAAGAAGATGTACATTATATTGAACATGGTGAGAACTAATGGAAGACAGTTCTATCTAGTGTTATTATTAGAATAATTCTACTTTTCTGTAGCACTTGGCTTGATTTTATCTTGACACTGCAAATTGTGTAGTTGATCATACATTCTTTTCTGTGTAATATTCAGAGCGTAATTTGTATCTTGCTGATAGCACAGGTATAGGACTCTATGTTGTAAAAGATTGTATAACCTGGGCTTCCCTGGTGGCGCAGTAGTTAAGAATCTGCCTGCCAATGCAGGGGACACGGGTTCAAGCCCTGGTCCAGGAAGATCCCACATGCCGTGGAGCAACTAGGCCCGTGAGCCACAACTACTGAAGCCTGTGTGCCTAGAGCCCATGCTCCTCAACAAGAGACGCCACCTCAGTGAGAAGCCTGCGCACCGCATCAGAGAGTAGCCCCCGCAGACTGCAACTAGAGAAAGCCCGCGCACAGCAACAAAGACCCAACGCAGCCCAAAATAAATAAAAATAAAATAAAATAAATTTTAAAAAAAGATTGTATAACCTTATACCTGGCACCATTTTCATTTCATTCCTGCCTTACTTGGATTTTTCTGTTTGATCTCTAAAAGGCGATGCGGTATAATCTGGAGAGCTCAATCTTTGGAGTAGGACAGATGTTTGTTTGTTAGTTTATATTCTGGCTTCATCATTGCTGTGTGACCTTTTCATTTCCTCTCTAAGACTCATTTTCCTTATCTGGAAAATTATGATAAAAATAGTACCTATTCCTCATTATATGTATTGTGAGAATAAAACATACAAAGCATGTAGCACAGTGATTGGCACATAATCGCATACATGTTCAAGAAATAGAAGCTACCATGATCACCACATATGTTTATCTTCCTGTTTCTTAAAAACTTTCAGGCTGTCCTAAATGCAAGCCTCTATCCTCTGATTCCAAATCTAGTAAGCCTTTCACGACATCACACATCTTCACTGTGACTCACATTTCCAAAATTCTTCACTTTAGTCTTCAGCAACTGCATGAATCTCAGGTTAAAAAAAATCCAATATTCAGGGACATGAATACCTTATTAAGTGCCAATCAATCATTTTCCCACTAAACTCTATACAGCATCAAAATCTCAAAGTAGATTGAGACAAACCTATTGAACTGTATTCTCGCTCAGCGGCTTCTTTTTACAGCCTCTGGTTGTTTCCCAAACACCCTGCTCACCAAATCACGCTCCCCTTCTCTGCTTGCAGGTAGACCTCAACTTTGTCCACCACTCCCCCTTACCCTCTATATGTAATCCATCACTCATCCTAGCAAATTTCACTTGACTGCCTACTGGTCCTCTCCACTCACTCTCAATTCCTGTAACAACCATCTACGTGACCTACCCACTCCCCCCACTCACCTGCTCAACCTCAACTCTCCTGCATATCATAACCAAATGCAAGATAAGGTGCATTTCTTTTCTTTTGTAACATTTAAAAAATGTAGCCTTGGTGGTTCTCTGTTTGTTAGCCTACTTTTCGGAAAATAGATGCCAGTCTCCCTTTCTTTCAGTCAACTCAACTCAAGAAGGGAAAAGGATACCTTGTCCTTCCCCACACAAAAGGACTCATAGCTTCTCTATTAGCACTGCACCCCCCAGTAATACAATGTCTCCCCTCCTTTCTCAATTTCTTATCATACTGATGTACTGTGAGGTAGCTGCCACTACTGCTGGCTCACTGACTAGTCTCATTAAAAATTCACGTAGGGGCTTCCCTGGTGGCGCAGTGGTTGAGAGTCTGCCTGCCAATGCAGGGGACACAGGTTCGAGCCCTGGTCTGGGAAGATCCCACATGCCGCCGAGCAGCTAAGCCCGTGAGCCACAACTGCTGAGCCTGCGCGTCTGGAGCCTGTGCTCCGCAACAAGAGAGGCCGCGACAGTGAGAGGCCCGCGCACCGCGATGAAGAGCGGCCCCCACTTGCCGCAACTAGAAAAAAAGCCCTCGCACAGAAACGAAGACCCAACACAGCCATAAATAAATATATTAATTAATTAATTTTTTTAAAAAATTCATGTAGTAGTTTTTATCCTCAGTTTGGGACCTTAACTGCAATTCTGAGACAACAGCAGATGTCTCTATGGGCATTTTGTTATGTATAAAAGTACACCTTGGACCTATCATAAAACATATTTAATAATGACTTTGATAAGCCTTAAGTAGCTTACGATCAAAATGTCATGTTGTCAGACATAGAAAACAAACTTATGGTTACCAAAGGGGAAAGGGAGGTGGGGTAGGGATAAATTAGGAGGTTGGGATTAACAGATACACACTACTATACATGAAATAGATAAACAACAAGGATTTGCTGCATAGCACAGGGAACTCTATTCAATATCTTGTAGTAACCTATAATGCAAAACAATCTGAAAAAAAAATATGCAACAGTCACTTTGCTGTACACCTGAAGCTAACACAATATTGTAAACCAACTATACTTCAGCAACAAAACAATTTTTTTTTTAATGTTGGGTTGTCCCTGGCTAGCATGAGAACCATCCTTTTAGTTCTGTCACTGAGCGGTGCTGGGCTATGGTATAAAGAACAGAGGGTCTTTGGGCCCTGGTGTGTGAGTCAGACCAACACAGAACCTCAGAAGTAGTGTGAAGTAAAGAATTTGCAGCTTTAGCTGGTAACCGTCTAACTGTCTCACTCACCAGATAACTACTTGGCACTTTCACTTTGCTCTAGCGGACATCACCTAAGAGCAGTTTCTGGCTGACTGCCCTGTGGTCTGTTTTCATTTCCTGTGATATGGTGACAGCCAGCTACACCACAATTAAGGTTTCATGCCATAGCTAGTAAACAAATAGGGCAAGTATGATGAGACAAAACAAGGCACCACCTAGCAGATGTGAATGTAGTAGCGTGCGAAAAAAAATGCCTTGCTTATTTATTCTGTTGCTACTTCCAAGAGCATCCATTGCCATAGCAACACATTAAACCTCCTTACATCTTTAGTCAACATAATGTGGCATAACCAGCATCAAGAATTGAAACTCACAGGAGATATTAACAATAACATTGCATTTAACAAGACAACATAATAAACAGATCCACCTCCTAAATTTACCTAGTGTACAGCATCTATTTCCAGGAAGTGCAAAATGCCTTTTAGAGTCTGTTCTCATTTCTGCTGCTCTCACTGTGGGGAATGTAAAATTCAAGTATCAGCTTCCTTTGCAGGACACTGAAAGATCATCCGCCCAGTAAGTTGTGGACGGAATCAGGATAACAAAGCTAGGTTCTTCTTCTCTCTGTTAGTCAAGCATCCTTCATCAATCCTCATTCCCTTTGCTGAGGATTTAATCTATCTCCCCCCAGAACTGAATCAAAAGACAAGTGAAATCTCCTGGAGTTATGTGTTCTAATACAGTAGCTACTACTCATGTGTGGTCTTTGAGCACTTGAAATGTGGCTGAACCCAACTGAGATATGCTGTAAATACAAAATACACACCAAATTCCAAGTATTTAGCACAGAAAAAAAAAAAAAAGTAAAATATCTCATTAACAAGTGTTTATGTTGATTGCCTATTAAAATGACATGTTGAATACATTGGGTTTCTTATTTTTTAAATGTGCCTACTAGAAAATGTAAAATACCACGCATAGCTCGCATTTGTGGCTCACAATCTATTTCTATTGGGCAGCAGTGCTCTGGGGCTGAAAGCAGTCACCCACCTAGGAGTGATGACTCACCTCCTCCTCCACTTCTCCCTGGACAGCTCGTCTTCTCACTCTCTCCTCCACGTTCCTTCTCCTCTCTGCTTCCTTGTTATTTATTTTGATCCTTGTTGCTATGTTTTTCGCTTCTTTTTTTCTCTTTCTCTCCCTGAGATTTGGAATAAAGAGAAAGGAGAAGGTGGTGAGAGAGAGAGAGAGAGAAAGAAGGATGATGAAGTGGGAAGTGGGCTGTGGTTCAGTGTCTTAATTCTGTATATAGATGTCCATCTATCTTCAAAGTTGGCTCTAGAGAGAACTGAAAAGGAGACCACCACGATTCCCAGCAACTCCCCTCCTCATTCTCAGAGGGAAACGTCTCTAACCACCACATTTCCCTAAGAAGACATAAGCTACTTTTACAGATCCCCCTCTCTACTGCCACCTGAATTTGCCCCCCAGGGCAAGTGATGGATTTGACTGTAAGACTGGGAACAACCTGACAATCACTGGACCACAATATGGAGGAGCGGATCACTGCTTTAAGTCTCAGGCAGCGGATCTTGTCACCACCTGGATCATTCTCTCTCTTGAGTTCTTAGACCTCTGTTTTAGGCTGAATAATGCCTCTCCCCTTGCCCCCCCCCCGCCCCCCCCCACCCCCCGTCCAAATCCTAATCCCCCTGAACCTGTGAATCTTTTATTTTACATGGCAAAGGGACTTTGCAAGATGCGATTAAGGAACTGGAGCTAGGAAGATTATCTTGGATTATCCGGGTGTGCCGCATGTAATCACAAGGCTTTTTCTAAGAGGTTCAAAGTCAGAGAGAAGGCAAGATGATGATGGTAGCAGAGGGAGATATGGGGCCAAGGAATGTGGGTGGCCTCTAGAAGCTGGGAAAAAAAAAACATGGAAATGGATTCCATCCTAGAGTCTCCAGAAGGAACCAGCCCTGCTAACACCTTGATGTGAGACTTCTAACTTCCAGAACTGTAAGATAAGAAATTTGTATTGTTTTAAGCCACAGAGTTGTGGTGATTTGTGACAGTGGCTGTAGGAAACTAACACAACCTCCAGGAGCCCAGATGCAACTGATTCTTTCAGGCAGGCCCTAACTGGTGGGGCCAGTCTAGTTTCAGCTCCACTATCTGAACTAAAGTATGCAAATCAAGGCTGTGAGGCTTCTAAGGGTTCTATGGAAGGAAGCCCCATTGTATTCTCCAACTCTGGCCATTCTGGAAAGCCCTAACAGAGCTCATTCTTTTCCCTACTTCACCCAGTTCTCTGTTTATTCACCATCTGTCAGAACTCTGAAGGCAGAGGTAGACGGCGGCACATGAGAAGCGACGCTTACTCCAGACCCTAACATCCTGTTTACACTTGCTCTCAGACTTAGGAGCTCAACAACTAAAGGCTCCAGTTCCAGCGCTGCTCCCAGGTTTCCCTCCTCAACTGCCTCAACCCTACTCTCACTCACCCCATGATTCAGCCCCATAACAATCCTGCCTGCATTTATGTTATGCCATCTAGGTACCCTGCTCTACGGCAAACATCATGGTGGTGTTCTAAAATGTACATGGCGTGTTGCATTTGCACCAAGGAAACACTTTCAGGGAGGAGAAGTTCTACATATATGAAATGGGTAAGGTGCAAAAGTATCTCTGGCTATGCTAGAAAATGAATGGTTCAGACTATAAATGCATCTCCTTCTGTTAAAATTTTATTTGTTCATGATTACGGTGTTTTATCACCTGTGTTGTTACTTGAACGATTTACAGCTGCTTGATAACTAAAAATACATATATAGTGCTCTGCAACTTAGAGTTAATTTACATATATATTGTTCTCACAGGTTTGTGAAATAGGTAATAAAATCTCCATCTGATAGATGAGAGTCTGAGAAGTTTCTGTGCTTTCCCAAAGTTGTATAGAGAATAGCGAAAGGAGTCTGCAGTAGAACCCTGATCCCTCTGGACTCCACGTCCAGCCACATCTTTTCTCAATTACATAGTAGAAATTTCAAGTGAATCTTCCTGTGTGGGTTCGTACTGAGGCTGGAGTTCAGGCACTGAAATTGATAAAACACTTCTCTATTACATCACAAGGCACCATGGGGCTGGCAGAGTCTCACAGCTCTTGATGAGACAAGGTCACAGGACTTGATCCATATGGAACTAATACCTCTGGGAGGCTAATGGGTTAAACAGTTCAGCTTTTGAACTATAAGAACAGTGTAAAGAATTTGATAAACGATACTGAAAATCTATGTCAAAGTCTCGAAACACAGCAGCAAAAAAAAAAAAAAAAGCTAAAATAAGCACAAGCTTATCACAACACAAACTGCGACCATCGTTATTTAATTCAATGTCTTTTCTTACGTAATTCAATTCTTATACATGTCATTTACTAAATAATATACACACAATGGAAAAGTCTCCATTTCCAGTGGCTTATTTAGTAAGTGCTGGCGAGAGACTCTGATCGTTCCTTTTTTTTGCCTGTTCCTGCATTTCTCGCCCACCCAACGCCCAGCAGCCTTGGAAATAAGTATTCTGGTCCCTAAGGGAATGTGAGCAGAGCCTGGCCAATCAGAGTTCCCCGTTCACTCCTGAGTCTGTGGTGATTGGTCCAGGGGTGGTCATGTGATCCGTGAAAGACCAATAAAGGTTTTCCCCTTTTAACAAGGTCTTTGGAAAAGGAAACACTCTTTACACTGCAGTTACTCAAGCAGGAGGCAGCCAGACCTCGTCTTGCCGGCACCCTGGAGAAGCCTTTCTACAGACTGTGGCTAAGTAGGGACGGGTTGACCAGAAGTTGCATGAAGGAGAAAGGAAAGGAAAAGCCTGGTGATGTGAGGCCCCGTTCTAGTCTCTGGACCCTGCAGCTCTTCCTTTGAGCCTGTGAACTACCCCTAGAACAGTCAAAGCTACATATGCCAATCAACTGTATACTCTCCTCAAGGTGGTCTGTTTCCGGAGAAGGAAGAACCTGCCCACCCTGGGATGGAGGCCTTAGCAGGCTCCCTCCCTAGATGTAGATAACTTGACATGAGGAGCATTTGGACTTTAGGGAAGAAGAATGAAGGGACTCTAGCGGGACTTCGGACTTCAGGCCTCTTCTTTTCCTCTTGGTTGAGCTAGAGGACTTTCTACACATTAGGAAGAGATTTTCCTAAACCCAGGAGCTGGTGGCCAGGAGTGAAATGCGGTGTCAGGGAAGGGAGAAATGAGGGAAAACTTACAAGAGATGAAGGGAAGAACTGCTATTTAGAATTTAATTCAACAGACCCTGACTTTTTCAAGGCACGAGGGATTCCTTAGTAAGTAATAACAGAAAAAGTCACTGCCATCAAATCTATTTTTAAAATGTCGGAAATGATAAATTTCGTCAAGGAAGGTCTATCTAAAGAGGTTTTTAAGTCAACACCTGAATGAAACAAGGAGAAAGCTAAGTAAAAATCTGTAGACAAAAATATTCCTGGGAGAGGAAACAGCTAAGGCAAAGGTCGTAAGAAGGGAGAAAAAAAATTTTTTTTTTTTTGCCTCTTAATCAGTAGTGTCTTTTTTTTCTTAATTACATTTTTTTATTGGAGTAGAGTTGTTTTACACTGCTGTGTTAGTTTCTGCTGTACAGCAAAGTGAGTCAGTTATACATACACGTATATCCACTCTTTTTTAGATTCTATTCCCATATAGGTCATTACAGAGTACTGAATAGAGTTCCCTGTGGTATATTTGAAGAACAAAAAGAAGGCTGGTATGGTTGGAAAGCAACATCATGGAATGCAGGTCTTTTAACCTCACCATTGATGACATTTGGGGCCAGATAATTTAAAGAAGATGTAAAGTTATCATTAATTAGAGATAATATGAAATACTCTGATGTACTCAAGAGAATCAACTGAAAAAACAACAAATGTAGAAGATCTATGGAAACCAAACTGTAAAACACTCCTGTAGGACAAAAAAAAAGTTATGGACAAATGGAAAGGCACAATGTGTGGGAGAGGAAGGCTTGGTATCAAAAGGATTTAAGTTCTCCAAAGCTGATCTGTAGTTCTAACATGATTCCAATAAAAATATCAACAAGATTTCATTCTTGCACTAGGTGATTATAAACTCATATGAAAATATCAACAAGCAAAGAATAGTCAGAAACATTCTGAAAAATGAATGTAATGAGGAGAATTCGCCCTGTAAATTATTAAAACATAACAAATAGGTATAGCAGTGTGATACAAGTTTAAGAATAGACATTGGTGAACAATATAGAACCCACTAATACAAACAAATGCAAGTGATAATTCAGTAAATAATGAGTGGTGTCTTAAATCAATAGGGAAAATATTAAGAATTAAATGGTATTGGGATAACTAGATAGCCATCTAGAAAAATATAAATCAGATGTAAACTAATATTTTATGCAAGAATAAATTCCAAATGGATCAATGATTTAAATGTATATATAAGATGGAAGCCCTAAAATTACTAGGGAAAAAACTTGAGAGAATTATTTATAACCATGGAATGTGGAAAACCTTTCTAATTAAAATACGATCTCCTAAATCTTTAAAAGATTGAAAAAAGATGACTATGAATTTTTTAACTCCTGACAAAACCACTACAAGAAAAGTCAAAAGAAAAGAGACAAATTGAGAAAATCAATTTGCAACCGTATCACAAAGGGCTCTTTTAACATCGTTAAGAGTTCCTATCAATCAGTACAGACCAGCAACCCATTAGAAAATTGGGTCATCTGTTTACTATTTCCCACTTTAACATCTTTTGAACATCTAAATATATTACATTTTCAAAAGACTAAATAAAATAAAAACTTAAATATAGAGATTACTCTGGCTACTGTTTGGGTATGTTTCAATACAGATCATTACACGTAAGTACTGACCTGTGTGAATCGGTATGTTTATAGAAACTGATAAATGGTGTGAGTTTCATGGCTGAGTTGACACAGTATGAAAATTAGTGCATGAACTAATAAGACAGAAAACTGATCCATGAACTGATGAAGTAAATCATAACCAGAGGAAACTGTAAGAACTTAAACACATTACACAACCACTTTTTTCCCTTCTCCATCTCCAACTGTTAAACCGAAAGAGATTTCAGGAAAAGTTTTAGATTTCAGGGACAGGAGCATAAAATTGGATATTTAGGAAACCCTCTTAAGAGGCAAGTTGATCCCAGCTGACATTTGGGTTATTAAATAATAAAACACTAGAAGTCAGAAAACCTGGACTCTAAATCTATCTCTGATGGCTGATATGACACTTGGACACAAAATAATATGATAGGAGGATCTGAATCTCACCAGTATCCCAAGTTATCTAGCACAGGCCCTGGCACAAAGAAAATAAGCAATTCTAGCTCCTTCACTTATCTTTCTCATTCTGATAATGGTTCTGTTTATTTGATTGTCTCACCCAGATTGTAAACAGTCTGAAGCATGTATATTCCTTACCATTTGATTCCATTGCGTATATCAAGAAAAAAAGATCGCATGATTTAAACAAGGGGAAGTATTATTTTCCTCTCACATTAAAAAATGTCCAGATTTGAGAAGTCCTGGGCTGGTATGGAAACTCTACTGCTGTCATCAGAGACCCAGGCACCTAACATCCTGCTCACCACCCTAGTACACGGCTTCCATTCTCGAGGTTGCTTTATGGTTCCAGATACCTGCCGGAGCTCCAGCTATCAAACCCGGTGTGCATGTAATTATGAGTAAAAGAAGACAGACACAAAAGAGTATCTGTTATATGTGTCAGTTATCAATTTATTGCCTCTCAGCTCTAAATCTTTTCTGCCCTGCTTTGTGATACTGATGCTTGACCCTATAAATACTCTCCTTTGCCTATTCATTCAATACGAGGCTCAGCAACACATGGGTCTGCAGGGACACTGCAAATCTGTAGCAGGCAAAAGGGGCTTCCCTTCCTAGTTGCAGGATACTGTTTTGGGTGTGTCTGGAAGCTAGCAGATTGGCATGTGGGTGGCCTGGTAGTGCTCGCATCAGTAGCCCTCACAGACCCACATAGGCCTGTGTCCTACACCAGCTGGGAAGCAACTTCTCTGGGCAAGTTCTAGCCTATAACTTCTAACAAGGTTCTTTGCTACCAGCAGGCTGCCTGCTCCCCTGAGAGGTAAGTTCTCTCCAACCAGGTCTGAATCTCAGAGGTGAGGGGAGAGCATCCTTTAATTTCCTGGTGTCTTTCTTGATCATCCCAAGGCTTAGAGGTAGTAGCTGCCATCTGTATTCGCTACTTTGTACCCCTTAGAATCCTCTTTTACCCATCTTAGTGGTTAACTACCTTTTAATCATTAATTCTTTATATTAAATTTTCCCTGTTGAAATTACCAGTGTAGTTTCTGTCTCCTGATGGGACATTGCCTGATTGACTATGTGATTCTGCTTATATGAAGCTCAGAATCAGGCAAAACTAATCTATGGTGATAGTGGTTAGCTCTGGGAATGTTAGTGACTAGGATGGTCATAAGGGAGCTTTCTGGGGTGCTGGAAATATTTTTATATTTTAATCTGGGTGATGGTTTCGTGAGTGTGTGTACATGTAAACATCGATTAACCTATATGATTAATATCTGTACACCTTCTTCTATGTAAATTATTCCTCAATTATAACATGGGGGAAAAAAATCTATGTTGCAAGCTAGAAGAGAAGGTAAAGAGATAGATAAAAAGAAAACTCTACCGCTGAACCAACCCCCTTTAAGCAGTTTCCCAGTGTTATCACACCACAGGTACCCTGAATGCCATGGGCCTGAACAAAACCTCATGGCCATAACTAGCTGCAAAGAAGGTGCCAGTATGCCTAGCTCAAAATCAGAGTTCTGTTAGCTAAGGAGGAAGGTGAGAGTGGATGCTGGTGTAGGCAACTAGTAGTCTCTGCCACAACAGATACTATATTAAATTTGCTAAATATTTACTCAGTGATAGCCATGGGATTAAGCCCTGGGGATACAGCTATAAACTAAAATGGCAGGAGCCCCTGCCATCAAGGAGTTTACATTGTAGTGCTTGGCTCGTAGCAGACTCTGAAAAAAGGTTTGCTGAATAACTATGTGAATGATAAGGGGATGAACGAATGGATGAATAATACTTGTTTCAATGGGAATAAATTACGTAGGGAACTTCAACCACAGCCATCATCTTGAAAAGAGTATTTGCCTTACTGGGAAGAAGTGAGTTATCCTTAAAAGGCTGGTAGGCCTGATCCATCATACAAGGAAAGTTCTAGAAAGCTATAAATCACCCCCAAAGAAGTGACTTACCAGGGGAAGCCAAAGCTGGAATCCCTCTACTGGGAGAAGATATCAGTGTGTCACCTCTTCCGGAGCCCCACTGGAATTTGAGATCTCCCAGACATATGGCTTTAAATATAATGATTAAGGAAGGGCACCAACTAAAAAGCACAGTAACCGAATTCTAGGAAAATACATGCTGCCCCTGAGAGATAAGGAAGCATGTATAAACAAAGGCTTGCCAGAGAACAGTTTGCCTTGGATGAGATCTCGCCTCAAGCTTGGGTTTAGAAGCTCTGTGCCTTTTTCAGGGCCTCTTGAGACACTTTTCGGGCTCTTATCACTGGGCAGCGCACATACACAAAACTCCTTTAATTTAGAGAGCTGAATTGGACAAGACCCACTGCCTGCCTTATGAGTGAGACATGAAGAATATCACAGTGGGTGGGCTTGAGGCCATCACTAGGCTTAAGGGCAGAGTGGGGGCAGAATTTTGAGGGAAGAATGTTCACAAGATGATGGGGAGAGAAGAGAGAAGGAGCCAGAGTCGCAGTTGTTTCTTCCCACGTCAGGAGCACCTAATTCAAGAGAAAGCCTGGGCTATAGATATGTCAAAGGGCATTAGAATGGGAATACATAGACTCTGGCTACCATGTTCTTTTTACAGTGGCATTGAAATCCTATACTGGGGCTAGTTTTTCTAAATTAGAGAGTTTAGTGAAAAAATAGCCCAAGAGGACAGTGGGGCTGTTTCCTTGCTGTGTAACTATGAGCAATCACCTCTCCAAACCCAAGTTTCGTTGACCATGAAATGCAGGGTTACAATACATAACATGAGTGGCTGGCAAAAAAAAAGAACACTCTTTGGAGGATGATTAAACTTTAACTGCCAGGGAGGTACTCATCCTTAAAAGAGCATTTACATGAATCATAAATCATAACTTATATTGCCATTTCCCATCTGGAAATCAGAAGTTTTGATAGGCAGTAGCCATTTAACAGGTGCCTTGCATATAATTTTTATTCAAGCCAGACCTTCTGTTTGGTCAGTCCATTCATTTTATAATGAGATGGAAATGTTCCTGTAATGATGACCAAATGTAATGGAAGGGTTTGTAATAGGATGCTACGGTATAAAGAACTCTGAATCATGCTTCTATGTATTTATTTATTCACTTATTTACATATACTCTGACTCATTCTAAAAAAAAGAATTTGAGTTGATTTACAGCCAAAACACCACAACATGATAAAATATAAATTAAAAAGGACAACACTGTATCAGGGCAAAGATAAATTAGAAGAGTGGGTCATGACGTGGAGGAAAATAAAAGAGATGTATTCTGTAAGGGATTACACAGTTGCTATAATTTATTCCTGAATTTGTTTCTGAGCTTTTCTGAAACAAAGACAAAAGGAAGGGATGGACAGTTACATAGTTCTTATTATCTAAAGGGAAAAAATAAAACCATACTATTTCCTCAGAAGGATGAGAATTCAATGATCTGAATTATAGAATGACTTATATCACCTTGGGTAAGCCATCCAACATTTCTGGGTATCCCTGAGTCTTTATAAAATGAGGAGCTGGAGGGCTTGACCAGGTGACTGAGTTCTAGCTAATGATGTGAGAGGAAGTGATGTGTGTCGCTTTCAGATCAAACCTTCCTCCTTTGTCTTCCCCTCAGCAGGCTGCAAATCAATTCTCAGCGATTCCCAGGTTGGGTTCTGCAGTAAGCAGACTCTGAGCTGAATGGTTATTAGGAAGGACCTGGGGACAGATAACTGTGCAACGGAGGGAAAAAGCAGGATTGGGCAGAGGGGTAAGTCAAGCTGTGAAACAGACCTGATGCCAGCACTGGCCGACACCAGGGATCTCAGGAGCTAAAGCAGTCCCATACAGTCAGCTCCTGTTGAACTGAAATAGCTAGTACTCCTACTTCCATCAATCCTTGGATGTGGGCCACTCTAGAAAGTGACCCTGGGTCAGGTCACTGGACGTCTGAAGGCAACAACTCCTCCTTTGAAGGGGGTCTGGGTGGTGCATCCCTATATCTACAACACAGGGTGACCTGCAAGGTCACAAGCTAAACATGGCTGAGTCCAGCATGGTATCCCTACTCTCCACTCTGTTGAACTGTAAAATCAAAATGGTTCAGTGTACCTGTTACAGCAGCTAGTGTTGTGTTATTTAAAACACACATACACACAACCTTTAGACGTGCCCAACGCTTGAATAAAAGACCAAGTCTGTAGTGCCTAGGTACTAGAGTGGATATTCCTGCTTCATTAGATTAAGGGTTAATGTAGAGTCTGAACAGAGCTGTGAAGTTGACAGAATGTGTCTTCATGGCCTCAACCTTTGTTCTGTGACTGTCCCATCTTCCCACGCCCACAATCAGCCACTCTCCAACTTATTTCAGTAAACAAAATTTATACCTCCATGTTCCTCATACTTGCTGCCTTTGGAAAATCTTCTTTGATTATCTTCATACACTCAGCACTGCTTCTAATAAAAGTTACAGTGGGTTTTCCTTCCCCTGGGGAAAATGCATTCTTAAACCCAGAAATAAAGGGAGGTAACCGCTATATGGAATTTCACACATACACTGTGGGAGATCAAGAAAATTTGAGGATATTAGGAATCCCAACCAAACTACCAGGAGGGGAGGGAACGTAGCTGTTTTTTTATGATCAGCCCTCTCTTTAACTACATGGCTCCAAGGCTGAGTCCTATATGGCCTTAGGCTACACCAGACTGGGAATTAAAATGAGGTCAACTCATAAGACGTATCCATATTTATCTCAGAGGAGTCTTGTAGGAATTCTCAAGTAATCTTTCCATACTCTTCTGCTTTAATCCCCTCATCACTGTGTCCATTGGCCAAGAACGCTCGTGAAGCACGTCTTAACCTCTGCAGTTAAGGCAGGGATGCCGTCTCTGTGAGCTGTTGGGTTGCCTGGAGGTGTCGCTGTGGAGTACACTATCAGAGCGCTCTCTAGGTTGGAGCTGCTGTTCCAGACAGAAGGATGGAGAAAGCTCCTCCCACTACCTGGGTCAGATTCTCAAGTGAACTCAAGTGCCCTGTGACAAGAGCACCCCGTGTGAGGCCGCACAGATTTAGAGTATAACCCCTCTCTCAATATATGTCAGTTCTCAGTTCTTGAAATTGAGTCCGCTGGTCTGGGCCAGGCCGGGCCATCACGGGGAACCACTCTCTGGGAGAGATGCCAGGCTATCTTCTTCAACTCATTTTGTCAGCACAGAATATAGCCTCTCATTCTCATTTCACTAAAAACCCTCATTCAAATTGATGCCTGGAAGCAACCCTGCTAGATCACGTCCAAACACATCTAAATCCCAGTTTAGAGTTAAACTGAGACTTCCACTACTCAACCAAAGTAAATTTTCGGAAGAGTAGGAATAATAATAATATTATCAATATAGTAACAGCTGACATTTATTGAGGGCTGTTTGCCAACCACTGTGCTACATGCTTCTCGAGCATTTTCTGATTTAAGTACTATCAAAAAATGCAAAAGATATTCTTTTTTTCACCATAAAAAAAGTAAACTAAGGTACAGAGAGTGAAATATTATGTCTAAATTCACAAATCTAGGAATTTGCTGAGCCCAGATATGAACCCTACACCTTAAGTTTACAACTGCTGTCCTCTGCAGATAGGCACAAGGTATTGACCTTCAAGTCAGCATGCCCTGCTTACAGAACTTGAGAACTCATTTATTAGATGTAGTTATTCAGAATGTGAATAACCTGTGGTTAACCCTTCAGGTTTTGTACTGTCTTAAACAGATATGAAAATAAGACCCCATGAAGCCCAAGTGATCAGGAATTCTACCAAGGGCAGAACATCCTTCTGGGAAGGTTGCCGTGTGATTAAAGGCACCAGTATCTATCCTGTGTCTTTCACAGAATCTGAACATCATTTAGGTTCAAAGTCTTCTGAGTCTTCAGGAGACCCTAATATTGTACAAAGGACAGGTAACCGAGTAAAGAAAAGACTTCTGTTTCTGAGGGACACCAGTAGACAGGAGGATAGGAAAATAATAAGGAGGGATTGGGTAACCAAGAGGGGGAGTGTCCAAAATAAACTTTATTGTCTAGCTCAAGGTAAGCCCTGATCCTGGATATGTATCAGGTATCTTGTAAGTGCTCACATATTTGGAGCTTACTATATTCACTAGCCTCTGTCAATTCCCAAACTATGTGACATCTCTGCTGCTTGATCCCTCCTCCTCCTTAATGCTGTCTTGCTACCTCCCTCCCTACAACGACTTCCTTAATATCACAGTATTGGTCGGTTTTTGCCATTGCAACAAATAACCCTCAAAATCAATGACCTACACAACAAATATTTATTTCTTGCTCACATTACATGAGGATTGCATGTTGGTTATGGTTTGGCTGGGCTCCACGTGTCTTCTCATTTGGGGATCCATGATGATTAGCTACCATCTTGCCCATGCTGTTTTCATGGTGGAGGACAGAAACAAAAGAAACAGAGCCATTCCATGCATAATTAAAGCTTTTGCTCAATGTGCTATTTGTCTTGCCCGATAACAATCCAGTAGCTTAAGCCAGGGACTGTACCTCATTTAGCATGGTGGTGGGCGACATGGTGAAGGCGGGGAGGGAATGAATAATTCTGAACAAATAAGAAGATCTACACTTCACAGGGTCCCCTCCGATTTCTCTTGCCATGTCTACACAGTCACAAAACACGGTTCTTCTCTGTCTCACCCTCTCAACATGCTGTGTGCTCTAGACTTCTGTCCTGCTCCTTCTTCCTTTCCCTCTGCACGTTTTCCTGGAGCCCGGCTATCCATATCCATGGGACCAGCTACCCGCGCCCTCACTTCTGTATCTTTAGCACCACTTTTCTCCTTGATTTCAGGTACGTATTTTCCCTATAGATTGAATATCTCTACCTAAATATCCTTCCGGTACCACAAACTCAAGGTAGGCAAATACTATTTAATGATTTATCCTGATACTCCCTAAATTTATGTTTTCCCTGTATGGTCTGAATTGTCTGCTACAACCGCCAGTCCTGCTAGATGTTAATCTTCAATACGAATTCTTGACTCTTCTTTCTCTTCTTCTCCATAAATTCCAGCATCACAACAGCCTCCTCCCAGTCTGTCGCACTCCTCTTCCCTACTGTCCTGGTTCATGCCCTTATTATCCTGTCAGCAGTGAACCACTGTAATAGGCTTCCAACTGGCCTGCTCTTCTCCAGCTTCTCCTAGTGTCTATTCTCCTCCGCAGATCTATCAGAGTGATCTTCCTAAAGCATAAAATACTCACGATCTTTTCCAGGGGATGGTTCTTCAGTAGCTCTCCATCAATTCAAACTGTTGGAACCACAGGGGTCCATGGAGGCAACTTATGGACCAACAAAGGGGGAAAAGAGTAGGAATTTGTGCATTCCCTTCTCTTAATTTAGCCAGAAGCTCTGTTTTATAGGTAGACCCCCTATACTATTGAATAAAGGATTCCTGAAATATCAAACCAACAGACAAGCAAAAGAACTTTGACAATCCCTCACCAGCAGAAATTAAGCAAATTTCTTAATGATGTACACTGCATAGTCAGGCTTCAGTCTCCTTTTCTAACTAACCTCCTGCCATTCCTTTTACCCCAGTCCTACCTCATTTACACTCTTGCCACCAGGACACCAGCCACACTGAAATGTTCAATGTAGTTCTCTCTCCTTTTCTTCAATTCCACCAAGACAATTTCTGCTCTGAATTTTGATCCAGCCTCAAACAAAGCCATCTCTAGCCTGCCCATTCCCATCACAACCAGCCCAGGCAGTTAGCTATCCCTTCTTTGATTCTTGTAAACTCCTTTTAAATAGCACCCTTTACTCTGCATTATTGTTTGTTTGTTTGTTTTTTTGCTAGGTCCGTCTTCCCAAGTAGTTGGGAGTTTCTTAAAGATAAAGCTGTGTCTTACTTGTCCTTATATTCTTGGTACCCTGCATCGTATCTGAGTCAGAACAAGTACTTAAATATTACTTATAATGAGACTGAATGAAAGCAGTGATAATAGCAAAGCACCCTATCCTTAATCAGAGCCCAAGAAAACATTTGTTGCTTTTTGGATTCTATAGTGGGCATTTGCCATTGTCAAGATCACTGCGCAGCTTGTGAATCCCCTTCTATGTTTGGAGTTTCTGTTCAAGAAGACAGCCAGAAATCAATTCTCCTTGACTCCCTGTTCAGTTAGGATATGGGCATGAAATCCTGAATCTATCCATCATATGACCTCTCGTGAAACTGAGTCAGAAGTGATTAATGTAAGAAGACATAGTTTCATCTTTGGTAGATGAGGCATCTGTCTTCCTAAGAATGGAAGTAGTGGAGCTACTGGTATCTCTTCTCCAGCATTATGGGTATGTACCGGAGCAAGAAGAATAAAGGAGTAGTACTTGATGCCGCACCCAAAGGTCTGAGCCTGATTCTTTGCCCCTTTTGATGTTTCTGTTTAATATTCTTAATAACCATATCATGTCCTATAGACCTGCTAAAATTAATCAGCAGAAAAAACCTAGCTCTGAAAGTTCATTCCTCACCACCCATTGTAATATTTGTAAGAATTGCTCATCCTCTTCTCTCGTCCCATCTCACTCTTCTCAGTTTCCAAAATCCTTCCATGGAGGTTTCTGGAATTCATGGTCCCTAATCAGCAAAATTATCTATATCATCTCTATGGTTGTCTATAGATTCTCTGTTTCTTCTTGCTTTAAGTGAAAACTGGATTTTCCCTGAGGCGTCGTTCCCTCTGTAGCTCTCTTCCACACTTCTGCTACCTTGGGGCCTGGAAGTAGTACAGATATCTTTCTTGTTCCTCACATATATTTCTAGACCATTGTCTCTCCTTATCCCTAAACCCATCCTGGCTTTGCTGCTCATGCCATTAGATTATAACACCTACTATCCCTGTTATTCACAGATTATCAGATCATTGCCCTCATACACTGAAGATTTCAAACCTAGCTCACCATCACTTTCTCCTAAATAACTCCTGTCATAATTTCTCGTTGTTTTAATACACATGTGGACAGTTCTCCCATTGCCCTGACCTCTGAGTTTCTTAACCTCTTCCAGTAATCTTCCACCCGATCTTAGCCATCCACTTCCATTACTATACCTTAGGCATTTTCTTTACCAATAATAGTATTCTCTCCATTGTTTTATTTTAAGCATCTTGTTCTCCAACAACCACATCCCATCTTTCTGTCTTGTTCTAAGATCCCCAAATCTTTTAACCTATCCAAGTCCTTAATCCATTGACCTTACCATATTTCACATTTCCTCAGTCCCATAGTATCTTCATTTTTCTATTTCCCCGGTTTTTACCCTATAGTCTATCACTATAATCACCCCCCCTTTGCACACACCCTCAATGCCCTTCTCTTTCCCTCTCCATTGTATTCTCCTTGAAGAATCCAGGCAAATCAGAAATTAGCTTGGGCAGGTGAGCATGGCTGGAGAAGGACATAGGATCATGCCAACTTACTGTAAATCCATGACCACTCACTTTAAGTGGGTTCTTGGGGGCTGCCAAGACATCCTATTTTTCCTGAGTTCTTTCACTCATCCACTCTCCTGGACATCTAGTTCACACCCTTCCTCTCATTAAATGTCCAATATCTCCTCCCACCATCACTTTCAGTTGATAACCATACTTTCTATTTCACTGAGAAGATGTAAATATAGAAAAGGGCTTCCACACACTACTAGCCCAGCATCTGCCTACCCACCTGCATCTCTACCCACCTGCTTGCCTTCTATTCTCTTCGTATTGATAGCAGTCCCTGCTCCTCACCTCCTCTGACATAATCAAGGGCATCTTCAGCAATTCTCCCCTCTCTCCTAGATTATCATTTTTTCCTCTCTGCTGTATCGTTCCCATCAGCACACACGAATATGGTACAGTTTCTCCTACATTTACAATTCCATCCCTTGTCCCGTGGTCTCACGTGAACATTTTCTTTTTAAAGGAAAACTGGTTAGGTGAGTCTTCTACCTCACTGTCTCCTTGTCCCCTTCTTCCATTATCTCTCGAACTCACTGCAGGCCCACTTTCATTCTCACTGATCCCCACGCTACTCTGTCCACCACCAAGATGTAACACCTTGCAAAATCAGCATTTTGTATTCCTCATGCTACTTGGCCTATCGGCAGCACTTGTTAGCTTGATAACTTCCTCCTTTTTGAAGCACATTCCTCATTTGGCTTCAGGCACGTCACTGTCACTTCTGATTGGTCCTTCTTTCTCAGTCTCCTTTCTGATTCACCTTTATCTCCCCAAGATGCAAACGTTTGGAATGTCCCAGGTTGTCTTTGAACCACTATTCTTTTTTTTTTTTTTTTTTAGAAATTTCATGTAATGTCTGAAACGTTTATATTAACATATTTCCATACATATTTCCATACAAATACAAATATAAGATTTTTAGGAATTTCATGTAATGTCTGAAACATTTATATTAACATATTTCCATACAAATAACCCAATGAAAGTTTAGTATTAGTTGTTTTGTTTGTTTTTTTATACTGCAGGTTCTTATTAGGCATCAATTTTATACATATCAGTGTATACATGCCAATCCCAATCGCCCAATTCAGCACACCACCATCCCCACCTCACCGCAGTTTTCCCCCCTTGGTGTCCATATGTCCATTCTCTACATCTGTGTCTCAACTTCTGCCCTGCAAATTGGCTCATCTGTACCATTTTTCTAGGTTCCACATACATGCATTAATATATGATATTTGTTTTTCTCTTTCTGACTTACTTCACTCTGTATGACAGTCTCTAGATCCATCCACGTCTCAACAAATGACTCAATTTCTGAACCACTATTCTTGTCTATCCCTCACGTCCCCCCCCACGATTGCCTCTAATCGTAAACTTTCAGTAGCATTTTTCAGCACAAAAGTCAAAGTTTTATTAATATCCTTCGAGACCCAACATGCTCTGGCTCCTATTACTTCTCCTGACCTCCAATCCTACTACCGTTCCCCAGATCTTCTGTTGCAGGTCTCCCTGAGAACATTCCACACTATTTCTTTGAAAAAGACTTGCATGCTCTCACCTCAGAGCCTTTGCACTTAGTTTCTTCAGTCTCGAAGGATGTTCCTCCAACGTGCACATGGCACCTGCTGCCCTCACTTCTTCTAGTCTGTGCTCAGATATTGTCTTATCAGGATGGACATAAGTATCCAATATAAAATATTAATACAGTATTCCCCCTACAACCCAGCACTATGTTTTTTATCCTGCTTTGGTCTTCTCTATTAAATGGATCAATATCTGACTATTTTATTTGTTTGTCTGCTTATTTGTGAATCACCTGTTGTTCCCCTCCCAAGGACAGGGGATGCGTCTGTTTTGTCATTCATCTATCCTCAGCTCCCAGAACAGTGCTGGGCATGTGAATGTTTGTTAAATAAATTAACAAATAATAAATTCCTCTTCTGTTCAAACAACATTGAGTAGATTCTGTAGTAGATTCTGTTTTATGCTAAGGTACAGGGTGATAAAGACTGCTACTCTCCTAGAAGCTTAGATATCCTGGAAATACAAGCCATTGTCGCTTCTAGCCTGAAATCTCTAAACAATGCTAAGGAGCATTTTCCAATAATTAGTCTATGTAGATTCCTTTGGAAACATTCAATATTAAGCAGAAATCCTTTCAAAGTAAAAACAAATAATAATGATTGAAATCAAACCTACAGTGTTGATCTTCATGACGTTTGAGCTTTAGACGATCTTTCAGAGAAAGCTGACTAATGTCCTAAGGAGTGAAAGTTGGGGCACGAAAGGAGCATCTAGATATGTTTGGTCCAGTGCCCCTCTACAAAGTTCTGAGAACTCAACCTATCCATAAAATCAAGTGGTAAAATCTAGTTTTCTAGAAAAATACTTGTAATGACCTCCTCCCCCCTCCTCTGTTTCTCTTTTACTACTGCCTAACTTGCCTTTGAGTATAATCTCTTCTTGGCTCCCCACTCCCTGATTGATCTCTGGGCTTTAGTGCTCCCTCTGGCCCCCCTGGAGCTAGTATACTTCCCTCTAGACATGAGCTACCCGATAGAGTAGCCACTAACCCCAGGTGGTTATTTAAATTAAAGTTAATTAAAAGCCAATACAATTAAAATTTCTGTTCTTCAGTGGCACTAGTCACATTTCAAGTGCTCAGTAGCCACATGTGGCTGATAATTACAGTACTGGACAATACAGAATGTTATCTATTTCCGTGATTGCAGAAAGCTCTATTGGACAGGATCCCCCTTCTAGAATCCTGATATTTTAACATGCCTACTCTTCAGTCTTTGCCTCAGATTACAATTCCCATTGCCTCTCCAGACCCTAGAAAGAGTAATACTGTGTGTGCTTGGTCAGCTCTTAGTCATAATATGGTAGCGATTAGATAATGCCAAATCTGCTCTAAGATCTTTATTCACATGAAGACTGGTGATGATGTAAAAGTCACAGGTTGCTGGAGAAAAGTGAGAAGTGCTGATCGGAGGTGATCCCACTGTGTAGCAGAAAGGGCAAAGCACCAAGATTGGAGGAGAAGTAATGAGTACTAGTGAAACTATGCAGGTAATCAAACCTCTTGGAAGGAGAGAGACTAACCAAGAGAAGAAAACGGGCAGGACCATGGAATAGTTTGCTTCCTTGTCATCACGTGAGGGAACGGGAATCTGACTTTGTTTACATCTGGGCTGTGCGGAGTCCACTGTCAGTGCTATGGCAGTAAGACCCCTACTTTATGAAAGCAGTATTGTCATGGGGGCGGGGGGGTAAGTAGTAACTGAAGGCAGGGACACTCCTTGGGCAAAGGCCTGGGTAGCAGTTTTGACTAGGTTCAGGCGCCAAACCAAATCACATAAGGGAAGAATATGACTAATATATAACAAGATGAACTCCTTCCTGGGCGAGAGAGAGAGCGAGAGAGAGAGAGAGAGAGAGAGGGAGCGTGCTACTGGTCAACGCTTGGAATTCCTGCTTAGAAAGAAAACTAATACACTCAGGAGCAAGGGTGGGAGAAGGCAGATTGCTCCCTCTCTGGAGAGGTGCTGACTTGGGTATAGCTGCCCCTTATACTGTTCTCCCCTTGGGTTTCCAGGTGCTGACTTGGTATAGCTGCCCCTTATATTGTTCTCCGTGACCTTCAACATCACCTGAGAAAAGAGGGTTTGCCAGGACCCTGGAATAGAACAGAGGTGCCAATGGAGGAGATCTGTTTATTCACCAAGAAACAAGGTCTTAAGTGAAGGAACTGGATTTTGATTAGAGACTCTCAGGCATCATGAAGGATATGGAGGGCTGGCCTCAGTGATTCTGACTTCCCGAAATCATGTCATAAAGTCTACTTCTAAGTTCTAAACTCTCCTCCTCTCTCAACCCCCAGAGAAAGAGAGAGCTGAACAATGATGCTGGCCACTGAAATCACTCTACTAGTGGATGTTCTAAAAGAGGCAAGTTGACAGAGGGCATAAATACTCCAGTTTGCTTCCAATTCGAGCAACAAGTTTCAATAAAGCTAAATTTTTATATCATCCCCAGCATCAAATCAGTAGATTAAATGCTACAAGTGGGATTCAAGCTATTAAAAACAAAACCTATAAAACATATGGTTAAGTCTTTGTATGAAATAAATTAGAAATTCATTTCAACATAATATACAAGCTGTTCTTGCTCTGGGCTGACATCTGTAATCTGCAGAATTCCTTTTTGAGACATAGGGATACAAAGGCAGAAGAAAGAAAGAAGAAAAAAAAAAAAAAAGAAGAAGCCTAGGTCTTAACATCTTATCGTCAATGCTCTGTAAGGCTTAGTTCTTTCACTTGGGAAACCTGGCAAGAAACTATTGATTTTCCCAGAAATGAGCAAGGATCAGTTAATTCCTTGAAATTAATGCCTTTGTTATTTAACATTTCTCAAGGGCTTATCATGCATTTATTGTACAGACCCCTTCCCAGTGGTAGAGCACTGGATCAAGGCCAAAACAGAGAAGAGAGGTGGAAACAGTAGCATGGGCTGAAGACTCGTGTCCGAGTCTGGACTGGTTCGTGTGGATGAGGTAAGGATATTATCATTCTGACCCCTGTCCTCGCTATCTGCCCTTAGGGTGGACTTCCTGAGCTTTAAGGAATCACTTGAGTGGGGATGAATAGCATAAATCTGCCATAAATGAAGCACTTACTAAGAAAACAGTATTGCAGACACAGAGAACAGATTTGTGGTTGCCAAGGGGGAGGGATGGATTAGGAGTTTGGGATTAGCAGATGCAAACTATGTATAGAATGGATAAACAACGAAGTCCTACTGTATAGCACAGGGAACTATATTCAAAATCCTGTAATAAACCATAATGGAAAAGAATATATATATGTATGACAAACACTTTGCTGTACAGCAGAAATTAACACAACATTGTAAATCAACTATACTTGAATAAAATACATTTTAAAAAAAGAAAATAATGCTGTGCTAGCCTCTTTCACATGCATGATTTTATAAATGCTTTACAACAATCTTGAGGGGCAGGCATTATTTATTATTCCAAATTTTCAGATGCAGAAAATTTAGATTAACTTGTCCATGGTTTCACAGCTTTATAGAGTAGATCTAGATTCAAACCCAGGTTTTTAATTCTGAGTCCATGTTATTTCATGGAAACTAAAATTGTCCTCATTGTAGACAACATACACCCTAACTACCAGTGTCTTCTGAGTAATTCTAATTTTCACAAAACCACACTCAAAAGAGATCTTTAAAGTATATGTTTTTATATATTTGCTTATAATGTGAAATTTTGCCAGGACTTGATATAAAGGGAGAAAAACAGAGAATCAAATAGAATATTGTTCTGTACTGGATGGCAGGGAAAGGCAGTATTCCTGACCCTCTGCCAAGCCGTCTTTAAACGTCGCAAGATTTCCTAGTCAGGTTGATAGACCTTCCAGATACTCAGGACTTCAACTGACTAGAAACCTGAATGTTTCATTCTGTGAAGGCATAAAAGCAAAGGAATGAAGTGGGGATTGCAGCATTCAGGATCTGCAAGCATCAAGATATAACTGCTCAGCACTTAGAATCGATGGACTCTTAATGTTGCAAGAGGGTCCCTTACAGGCATCCCTTCTGAGAGCTACGATGTAAGCCATAAGTGACCTCAGAGAAGGGGATTAGACAGTCTGCTGGCTTTCATATGCCAAAGCGGGACCTTTGAGTTACTTTCCGCAAGAGAATGTTTGCAGAAGAGCTCACGCCAATTGCCTACTGTTCAGCAAAAGCTTCCTGGGCCCATCTCAGGAAGTAGAAAACATCTGAGAAAACAGTGGGAAATACATTGTGATGTGCTGAGCCTCTCTGATGACTCAATAACTTTTTAACCTTTCCTCAAGCCACGTAGTTCAAAGGACTGCTTGCTATTATTTTTAGCTGCTGGGACGCAGCTTCCTGTTCTGTGTTTTCATCATAGGTGGTAACTGACGAGAAGAAAAGTTGTTTTTAAAAGAAAAAAAAAAAACTTGTCACAAGCTAATGCATGACTCAAGCATGGAAAGTTCTCTGAAGTGAACTTCTGGAAACAGAAAATCTTCACGTAGGAAAGGCATTTACCCTCAGATTTGCAAGGATGGGACCCAATATTAGTTGAATGCCTAATATATGGTAGGCACTTTATAAATATTATTTAACACACAACAGCCATGGAGATAATTACGGTTATCTTCACTTTACATATGAGAAACCTAAACTCAGAGTGTTTTAAAGAAATTGCTAAGATCACATAGCCAGTAAGTACAGAAATGTCTTTTTATTTAAAAAATTTTTATTTTAGTTATGTGTATAAACTGCACTACAATTAAATGTACAGCTAATAAATTGTTAGATGTGTATATAACCTGTAGCCACCATCTAGCTCAAAATACAAAGTTTCCCTAGTACAGCAAGTTCCTTATTGCTTTTTTCTATTCAGTGTGCAACCCAGAGGTAACTTCTATTCTAACTTCTATAAACATGGATTAATTATGCTGATTCTTAAACTTCATATGAATGTGGCATGACTAGTCTCTCTAGTTTGCCTGATACTGAGGGGTTTCCTGGATGTGGACTTTTCAGTGCTAAAATCAGGGCAGTTGTTCATCCTATAAATGGAATCACGCAGTACGGACTCTTTTGTGTCCGTTTTGCACAACATAACATCTGTGACATTCGCCCAGGCTTGAGTGTAGCAAGGTTTTGTTCCTTTTTTATTGCTGGATATTGTTCACTGTATGACTATTTCATATTTATCCGTTATCCTGTTGATATACATTTGAGTTGTTTCTAGTTTTTTACTTTCAAGAACATTCGCATATGGGTCTTTTTTTGTAGATATAATTACTCAATTCTCTTGAGGGTAGAATTTCTAGGTCATGGGGTAAGTGTATATTTAGCTTTAATGATACCACAGAAGTTTTCCAAAATAGTTGCAACAATTTCTAATCTGACTAGAGTTTTAGTTGCTCCACATCCTCGCTGACATTTGCTGTGCCAATATTTTTAACTTTAGTCATTCTTGCAGTGTGGTAGACTACTATTGTAATAAAAATAGACTACTATTCAGGACCCTAAAACTTCTAGAAGGTAACAAAGGAGGAAATCTAGGTGACCTCAGGTTTAGTGATGAGTTTTTAGATACAACACCAAAGGCATGATCCATAAAAGAAAAATTAGATAAATTAGACTTTATTAAAAATAAAAATCCACAGAGTGGGAGAAAATATTTGCAAAACACATATCTAATAAAGAATGTGTGTCCAAAATATACAGAGAATTCTTAAAACTCAACAATAAGAAAACAAACACTCAGTTAAAACTTAGACAAAAGATCTAAACAAACACCTCACTAAGGAAGATATACAGATGGCAAATAAGAATATGAAAAGATGCTCAATATTATTTGTTATTAGGGAACTGCAAGTTAGAGCAAAAATGATATACCAGTACAAGCCTATTAGAATGGCTAAGCTTTTTTTTTTAAAACAAACAAAACAAAAACCTGACAACATCAACTGCTGGCAAGGATGTAGAGCAAAAGGAACTGTCATGCTTGGGAGAATGCAAATGGTACAGCAAATTTGGACAATAATTTGACATATTGTTACAAAGCTAGAGAGTCTTCTCATATAATCCAGCAATTGTCCTCCTAGGGATTTATGCAATTTCAGTTATGTGCATACAAAAGCTAGCACATGAGTTATAGTATATATGAAAAAAGTTATAGTAACTTTATGCAACCAAGATGTCTTCACAAGTGAATGGATAAACAAATTACAGTTCATCCATACTATGGAATATTATTCAGTGATAAACAGAAATGACCTATCAACCCATAAGGAGATACGAAGTAATCTTGAATGCATACTTCTAAGTGAAAGAAACAATCTAGAAAGGTGTATACTGTATGATTCCAATTATATGACATTCAGGAAAAGAAAACTAGAGAGACATGTTATGAAGTTATGAAGATCAGTGGTTTCCAGGGATGCTGGGGTGGGGGGAGGGGAGGGATGAGTAGGCATCAGGGGATTTTTATTGTGGTGGAACTATTCTGTACGATACTGCAGTGGTGGGTACATGACACTATGTATTTGTCAAAACACACAGAACTGTACAACCCAAGAGTGAACCTTTATATGCAAGTTTCAAAAATTCTGCTAAACAGATAGAAGGTCAGAGAATCCCAGAAAGAACACAGACTGTAACAAGAGAATATAGTTGCATTACAAATATATGAAATAACCTCACTGAAGAGGGTGGAGGGAAAAGGTGCTGACTTAAGTAACTTTGGAAGTGAAATGAAAGCACTGTATTCTAGTTGATAGTTATTTCCTATGAGATAACAAATGAAGAATTCTGATATTACTATTCCTGTACATGGGAACTGAACAAATAAGTAAATTGATGGCAGATGGTGAGATTCAAGTTTCTTACCCTTGGAGTGGTAGTATATAGACAAGCAAAGGTCGAAAACTAGAATTATCCATGTGGTAATGGATTTGAATTAGAGACATCAGTAAGAACTCATTTTAAATTTAGGACAGACACAGATGGTTACATATAGAAATATTTATAGACATGTATATACATGGGTTATCAAACACATCTATACTTCTCTGTTCTATCTGCTGAGAAGGTCTAAAGGAAACACCACCACAGCAACAACATCCAGATCTTGGTTTGCAATATCCTTCTCCAATAAAAGCAACCAAGCAACCTCAGAGAAATCGCTGATTTTAGGACTGGAGCAGGAGATAAGGTGGAGCATCTTATACTTCCAAAAATAAGGAATTGCTTATTAAAAAAACAATAACAACAACCAAAACCCAAAACAGAAAAAAAAAACAAAACAACCCAACATCACTGATGGAAATATGTCAAAAGAGCACAGGAGCCAAATGAAAGGACACCCAATGACCAAAGATGAATAACTTCAGCAAGAAAACAAAGTAGTACTGGGTTATAAAACAAAGTATAAAATAAATATTCATGAGTCCATACTGATATAAACAAATGATAAATTAATAAATGGGAAAGGAGAGACAATTCTCCCAAACAGAAAAATTAGAAATAAATTATTTAGATACACCACACTCAAGAGGGGAAGAATAACTCCCTTCTCCTTAAGTGTGGGCTATGGGTAGTGACTTCCTTCCAAAGAGTACAGTATGGAAATGGGGAACAGAGTTACTTTACGGTGGAGAAGCCTAACAAACACTGTGTCTAATTTGATGAAAATACCATTTTATCTTTGTAATCTTTATCCCCCAAACCCATAACTTCAGTCTAATCATGAGAAAAACATGAGATAAATTCTAATAGAGAATCATACTACAATATACCCGGCCAGGACTACTGAAAACTGGTAAAGTTATCAAAAACAAGAAGAGTCTGAGAAACGCTCACAGCCAAGAGGTGCCTAAGGAGACATGAAGACGAAACATAATGTAGTATCCCTGATAGGATCCTGAGACAGAAAAAGGACATTAGGTAAAAACTAAGGAAATATGAATAAACTACCGACTTTAGTTAAAATAATGTATCAATGTTGGTTCATTAATTATAACAAATGTACAGTTATAATGTAAGGTGTTAATAGTATGGGAAACCAGGGAGAGATATATGAGAACTCAATACGCTCAATTTTTATGTATATCTTAACTTTTCTAGAAATTAACACCGATTATTCTTCTTTAAGTGCATGCAGTAGACATAGGTCAATGCTAGTATTATTTCTTCCTATGATCAGGCTTTAAAGTATTAGAATTTCAATCCTCATTGGCTAAGATCTGGTCCAATCATTCATCTCAAAGGTACCCACTTGGTGGATCCCAGAAAGAAGTTAGATTGCTTCAGGCAAGAGAATGGATTAGACCGAGCAGCAGCCCAATGTGCTTTGGGATATACAATTCTTAGGACATTAAGTCATGCTGCTCATTTCAAAAGATGGACTTAAGCTGTGGAAAACTGAATTAGAAAGACAGGTGGATGCAACCATAACCACTCTATGTACTACAAGAGAATAATATTTAAAAATATCCAGGGGGCTTCCCTGGTGGCGCAGTGGTTGAGAGTCTGCCTGCCAATGCAGGGGACATGGGTTCGAGCCCTGGTCTGGGAAGATCCCACATGCTGTGGAGCAACTAGGCCCGTGAGCCACAACTACTGAGCCTGCGCGTCTGGAGCCTGTGCTCCGCAACAAGAGAGGCCGCGATAGTGAGAGGCCCGCGCACTGCGATGAAGAGTGGCCCCCGCTTGCCACAACTAGAGAAAGCCCTTGCACAGAAACGAAGACCCAACACAACCATAAATAAATAAATAAATAAATAAATAAATAAATAAATAAATAAATTTAAAACTACATAAAAAATAAAATATATATATATCCAGGATCCATAATGCATATTTCAATCACAGTGACATTATTACTGAACATCCAAAACATGCTCATAAAAAACAAATATTCATTAGATTCCCCCTGGTTTACTCCAGTAATCAATGCACAGTAGCACAATTCATGTGACTTCTTACACCTCCGAGGTGTTTTTTTTTTTTTTTTTTTTTTTTAATTTTATTTATTTATTTATTTATGGCAGTGTTGGGTCTTCGTTTCTGTGCAAGGGCTTTCTCTAGTTGCGGCAAGCGGGGGCCACTCTTCATCGCGGTGCGCGGGCCTCTCACTATCACGGCCTCTCTTGCTGTGGAGCACAGGCTCCAGACGCGCAGGCTCAGCAATTGTGGCTCACGGGCCTAGTTGCTCCGTAGCATGTGGGATCTTCCCAGACCAGGGCTCGAACCCGTGTCCCCTGCATTGGCAGGCAGATTCTCAACCACTGCGCCACCAGGGAAGCCTGAGGTGTTTTTGAGTAAACAGAATGTTCATGAATGTCACAGGGGTAACTCTCATCTTCCTAATAAAGATGTTTTAGCTTCCAACCTCAGAACAGTTTTAGCAACTATTTCTTAATAGTTAAAATAAATCTTGGGAAATCAATTGGTTTTCCATAGGCTTACATTCTTTTTTTTTTTTTTCATTTTTCATTATTTTGTCTTAACTTTTCATTTTTTATTATTATTTTGCCTTGACTCCAAAACTTTCAACTTTGTCTTTAAACTCTCATTCTCTCTGTATCTGTCTACAAACATTTTAGCATGCTTTCTAAGCCATGCACGCTTTTTAAACTCTAGCATAATTTTGGAAAAGGGTGAGTGGAACACTTTCCCTTTCCTCTGCTCTATTTCCAAGCCTTACAGTTAGATTGGGATCATGCGACCTGTTCTGTCCAATGCACTGTGAAGAGAAATGATGTATTTACTTCAAGGCCGAGGCAATTAGAGCAAATGTTCCCCCTTTATCCATTTCTTCCCCTCTGTAGTGACCCCAAGTCTACTGTTCCACTTGGGTACAGCTACAAGGGAGCATGGCCTCCCTTTACCTGGGTCTCTGAGAGGTTGTGTAGAGCAGAATCCTCTGCCTGCTGATCTGGGGCAAATAAACCCCAGAGAGAGTGAGAAATAAACCTTATGTTAAGTCACTGAGATTTCAAAGTTAATTAGTCACCACAGCACAGACTTTCCTATCCTAAGACAGAGAATTATTTTATAAAGTTAATGCAGTAGGGGGTCAAAACATGAACAGCATAGACGTAGGCAAGTAAGAAGTGATCTTTTCTTTCAATAACTATTCTCATTTTGCCCTGGAAGTCCATTCTGTTATCCCAGAAAACAAGGTAAAATGCCTAAAATAAGAAGTTCTTAAGCTTAGGCCATCTTTTTCAGGTAACTTGGCCTCATGTCATACTCAGTTCCAAACTCCCAGTCATGGCCATTTCTCCTCTCTGAATAGGATCTACCCTCCTTGTTCTCCTTCCTGAAACCATGTCTGGGGTTCAGGAAGAACCTTGTTTATCCTCATGGAGTTACAAGGGGAAGCCTCCTAGACATAACTCTCCTCCCTGCTTTCCTGGTCCCTTTGTTGGTGGGTTTGGTTTGGTCTGGTGTGCTGGTGTCCTGATGTCCACCAGGGTGGACCTGCTCCCACCTGGACTTCTGGGCAATGTACTGGCTCCTGATGCTGATGTTGGTGGTGGCTGTGACCTGCCTCTGTTATGAGGACCCTATGCTCTGTAGCAGGGGTCAGCAAACTTTTTCTGTAAAGGGCCAGATAGTAAAGATTTCAGGCTTTGCAGGCCACATACAGTCTCTGTTGCGTATTTTTCTTCTTTTTTCTTGTTCTTGTCCTTCTTGTTCTTGTGATGGTGTTTGTGGTGTTGGCCCTTGGTGTTCTTCTTCTTCTTCTTCTCTCCTCTCCTCCTCTTCCTCCTCTGTCTCCTTTCTTCTTCATCTTCATTTTCTTCTTGGAAACCATTCTTAGCTCCAGGCCATAAAAAAGCAGACTGGCAGGATTTGGCCCATAGGCCACAGTTCGTCAGGTTCTGACCTACAGCCTTTTCATTCCAACCTTGGGCCTTTTCTAGTTCCTTCCATGGGTTTTTAGGAGCTCCTGGGTTCCTGGAACGCCCTACAGAGTCTGTGGGAGGTTGCGGACTATTTCAGGTCCATCTGCCTAGAAAATTCACTCTTCCCAGTGTACTTTATTGCTTCTGGACCATGCTGATCCCAGAAACAGCAATGGCTGGCTCATTCTTTCATCCTCCCTCAACCTGCTGGGATTCTATGGCAGTTGTGATCACCTGAGGCTCAGGAGACAGGAGGTGTGGGCCTGTTTTGTTTTTCTTTTTTAAAACATTTTATTTTATATTGGAGTTTAGCCGATTAACAATGTTGTGATAGTTTCAGGTGCACAGCAAAACACCTCAGCCATATATATACATGTAACCGTTCTCCCCCAAACTCCCCTCCTATCCAGGCTGCTACATAACATTGAACAGAGTTCCCTGTGCTATACAGTAGGTCTTTGTTGGTTATCCATTTTATTTTATTTTTATAAATTTTATTTATTTATTTGTTTTTGGCTGCATTGGGTATTCGATGCTGCATGTGGGCTTTCTCTAGTTGCGGAGAGCAGGGGCTACTCTTCATTGCGGTGCACGGGCTTCTCATCACGGTGGTTTCTCTTGTTGCGAAGCACGGGCTCTAGGCACTTGGGCTTCAGTAGTTGTGGTACGTGGAGTCAGTAGTTGTGGCACACGGGCTTAGTTGCTCTGTGACATGTGGGATCTTCCCGGACCAGGGCTTAAACCCGTGTCCCCTGCATTGGCAGGCGGATTCTTAACCACTGTGCCACCAGGGGACGTCCCATCCATTTTAAATATAGCAGCGTGTACGTGTCAATCCCAAACTCCCTAACTATCCCTTCCTCCACCCTCCCTCCCCGGTAACCGTAAGTTGGTTCTCTAAGTCTGTGAGTCTGTTTCTGTTCTGTAGGTAAGTTCATTTGTATCATTTCTTTTTAGATTCCTCATATAAGTGATATCATACAATATTTCTCTTTCTCTGTCTGACTTGCTTCACTCAGTAATGACCTGCAGCAACATGGATGGACCTAGAGATTGTCATACTGAATGAAGTAAGTCAGACAGAGAAAGAGAAATATTGTATGGGTCCACTTTCAGGGACTTAGTACTGTCCCTGTGATATTGTCTCCAAATTATTCTTTTTTTTCTTTTTCTTTCTTTGGTGGATTGGATCATGTCCTCTCAACTGCTAAAGTTTATATGAAACCTCTTCCACTGTCTTGCACTATTCTTGTATTTTACTATATAAACAGGAGATTTGGGAATTTAGAAAATGCCTTTCTTTCTCAGTCAAGCTTAGGTCTCTGTGAACTTCAAGTTCCTATCGGAAATGGGGGATTAAAAGCAGATCATTTTTCAATATAATATTTTTTCCAACATATTCCTGCTTATTTGCATCCTGAATCTCCATATTACATAATTAAGTAATTTTTAATTTGTCTGTTACTCATACTTATATAAGTTCATATAAGTTTTCTTAAATGAGGACATATATATTTCAAGCTATCAGACATCTAAACTGCTTAGCTACTGAGCATAAATTTTCCATATGATGCAAGAAGCACTTAGCTTCAAGGGTAATGTAAAGCAAAGTATTTTAAAGTTGTATATTATAATCATCTATTTAAATATTTTAAGTGATCATTTATTCATAAGGCCCCACTTTTTTCTTCCCAAGATACATGATGCAGCAGCAATTAAAAGGCACTCATAATCACCACAATTATTACGTTTTCTGGCAGCTTCACACCACATAGCAAGCCTCCAGAGATCCAGTCCTGCCTCTGGAACAGAGAGCATCTGTCCTCAACCAAGGTTCCAGCCTGTGCTCCTGGCGGGGTCACCTATGAGAGCATCAGCTGTGACTCAGCCGCACCCTGGGAACCACTGTCAGTGACTCAGTGTCAGCTAGCAAAGGAGAAGTCTGCCACAATACAAGGCTGCTCTTTTCCTCTCCTGAGAATTTTTCATTCTATGCTATCTGTAGGATGAAAAAGAGCATATTGCAAATTCCAAAAAGCATTCTGCTTTAGATGCCCGGCAATATGGCTCAGGCTTTGATTACAGAAAAGAATGGAATGCGTAAGATGGGTTTTATAACTTTAGAAAGAAAGACTTTTAAAAAGAGCTTAGTTTCATTCAGAAAGGCCAAACCTGTGCTTATGGTCTTCTCCACACCCCCTCCTCTGTTTCTGTCTCTGTCTCTGTCTCTGTCTCTCTCTCATGTTTGGGAAAGAAGGAGTGTCTAGTCCAGCATCTCATATCACATCCCTTTCTCCAGAGATTCCTGGAGAATATGAAGTGAGTGCTACTGGGCTAGGTTTGTAACGAATTGACCTTCCCACCTGCCTTGACCTGTAGCATTACAGCTACCTCTTCTGGGAAACTTTCTCCTGCCTCTTCAGGCAGTGTCATGGGTTTCCTCATCTATATTCGCACAGCTAGGGTGACCAAATGTAACAGTGTGCCAGGGACTGCCCCAGTTTTGGCAGTGAAAGTCCTGCATCCCAGGAAAACCCTGAGTCCTGAGCAAACCAGGAGAGTTGGTCACCATACCACTGTGTTCAAGTGTCAGTATTTACACTGTTATAAGCATCTGGTTACCTGCTGGTTGCCCTCACTCTGTGTGAACTTCTCAAAGGCAGAAATTATGTCAAGCTTTAAAGAATTTGTTGAAAGATGGTGGTCCAGTGGCTAAGACCATGCTCCCAATGCAGAGGGCCCGGGTTCGATCCCTGGTCAGGGAACTAGATCCCTCATGCTGCAACTAAAGATCCCGCATTCTGCAACGAAGATCTGGCATTCTGCAACTAAGACCCGGTGCAGCCAAATTAATTAATTAATTTTAATTAATTAATTAATTAATTTTAATTAATTAATTAATTAATTAATTAAAATTTGTTGAAAGAATGAAGGAGAGTTTGAGAGAACAAGGGAGTAGGTGAATGAATGAATGAATGAATGGAATTAATTAGTCTGGTAAGATTATAGTTTTGAGAGGTTCATTTATCATTTTTTCCTCAGAGGGGAGGAGAAAGGTACTCTTTGTTCAGTAAATTTACTCACATTAGTGCTTCAGATCCAATAAAATGCCTAGATTATATGCCTGAATATCATGATTGATCCCCGTATTGTCTTCATCACCAGGAAGTGTAAGTACTGGATAATAAAAAGTCCTAGGGCATTTGGCTGCTGAAACAGGTAAAGCAACCAGAAATGATGGCCGAAGCTGAACACAAGTTTTTTTTCCCAAGGGGGAAAGGCAAACAATCAGGATTTTGTTCCTGGTCCATCTTTTTTTTATTGGCAAGTGAGCCCACCACATATAGTCTCTGGTGTAAGAAGTTCCCTGGATATGCATGGCTAAATTCAATGTATTGGGTTGGCCAAAAAGTTCATTTGAGTTTTCTGTAAGATGGCATGGAAAAAAATGAACGAACTTTTTGGCCAACCCAATGTTACTTTTTATTTCCATTCAACTAAATAAGTTTTGGAGCAGCCATCAGAGCACTGCAGTAAGTGCCAGAGGTGAGAGTGGAAGAACAAAGGCAAATCTGGTATGTGGGAAGGTGGTATGAAGTCATAATTAGTGTAAGGACCTGAAGCTAGGTGGCCTGGGTTTGAACTCCACCACTCTTACCTTCTAATACGGTGACTCCGGGCAGGTGATGTAACATCACTAATCCTCACTTCTTCACCTGTGACACAATAATAGTACCTATCTCACAGGGTTATTGAAAAGATAAATGAGATGCATAAAACACTTGGCTCAGCATTTGGCACAACAAGTTCTCCAGAGTGGTAGTAATTAGTTTAATTATTGTTGTTGTCATTGCTTCTACTGTTTTTATTATTATTAAAATAGAGTCATTGTTTGGCTGAGTATGGTAATTGTTCTTTATTGATTGATGGATGATCAGAAAATAGATCACAGCATAATTGAAATACAGTCTTCTAAACACACCAATAATCTTAAATACTCTTTAATAATGATCAAAAAATAAAAGGTTTGATCACCCATCAGTGTTCTTTCTATTTTTATCTATATTAAAACATATTGTGGCATTATGTAGATAGCTATAGGACATTTCTTTCATTGACCACATGTAAATTTAGTAACAATGATAATGAATTCTTGTTGTCAGAATTTCTCATAAAATTAATTAGTTAATTTTGCATTAACACCAAAACGTTCAAAAGAATTCCTCGTTGAGTTCAAAAAGAACTCCTTGTACAGATATAATTATAAACCCTCAGATCTGTAAGAACAAATTCAATCTCAGAACAGTTCCATTAGGCCTGCAAGAGCCCCTGTGACACTGAGGCAATCCCAAGGACCTCACAGTGGTTCAGTACTTATGGGGAGGACTCTCAGGGTTTTCTTGCCAAATAGAGTACTGCTCCTAAAAATGGAGCCGATTCACAATATCCTGAAGCCTTTTACATGCCAATCACCAAGCTGGAGAGGCAAAGATGAATTCCACGTAAAACCTTTCTCAACAAGCCAAAGCCTTCATACCATGGCGAGCCTGGAGTGAAACAAACCTGAGCTGGTAGTTTTTCTCTCATCAGGCCCTTTGCCCTTGCAAGCCCTGAAAGCCTATTACAATGGACTGTCAAGAGAAGATGTTTGCAGCATTAATTTCCTTTAAATTTTATGAGAAAAAAAGTAAGCCAGATCATTATACCTCAAAGATCTGCTTCTCAACACAATGCTATTCTAAACAAACTAGAGCATATATAAAAGATGTGCAATGGAGTACGCCCCAAGACAGACATTATGTTTTCTTAGAGCATCTATTTTTCTATAAGTTTGGTGGGAAAGCATTATTTTATATTTAATCAGACACAGATTCCTCATGAATTTTTATGAGAAATCAGGATATCTAAAAATACGTGTCCTTCTCTGGGGCTGTACTTCAGACCCTAGGAATTCTGTGTTCAAGCTCCTCTTCTGAAACTTTGGTGGGAGTTCAAATACCCAAGGTGACAACATGTTCCCACAAGTCAGACACAAATGCAAGTTCTGTGATTTTTACATTCCAAATTTGCACACATTTCTCGTCTCACCAGTCCTTAGATATATGCAAAAGCAAACTCTAGCTGCAACAAATGTGGGATTCTCTTTGCCTTCCTCTCCACCCCCAGGTTCCATACACTTATATTCCCATTTAGAGTAAAAAAGGATTTTGTGTTCTTATGTTTTGCTTTCCGTTGAGGACACGGAGCTGTACAAGATCGTATATAACAGCTGGTAAGATCCCTACAAGGCAAATGCAGATGGTGATGACAGCCACCCACACACTGTCAGTCTGCCCAGACACTAACCTCAAGGGAAATAAATTGCACCAGTGAAATGAGGACATTGGCATGCCAGCAAAGAGCAGGCTTTTAAAAGGTACGATGATCCTCCCACCCATCCACCCAGGCTCCAAATTAAGAGCATGGTGGTCAAACAGAATCTCAACTGACCACACGTCCCAGGATTAATTGCTAGATAACAGAAGAGAAACTACTCTGACTTTTCCAAGAGTGATTAATGACTTTATGCAAGTCAAGGAACAATAGGGGTCTAGGTGTTTGGGTTTCACATAGAGGACACTGTGTGGACCTTGGACTCACAGAATGCCAGACATTCATCTCTATATCCCTAGTACCTTTCATGGTTGCTAGGAAGGGGGCAGGGGTGGTCTGGGGCAGGGACAGGGGGAGGTACAAATGAATATCTGAGGAGTGATAACTAAAGGCACAAATAGCTGTTAGAAGTTTTTAGTTCAAGAGGTTGAAGCCCAGGAAAAACCTAATAGGATTATCAGGGTTAGAACTCCACTTTCACCAATTAACTGTCAAATCTTGGGTAAGTTATTTAAACTCTCCAAGCTTGTGTTTCCTCATGTATAAAATAATCTCTCAGAGGGTTGTTGTAAGAACTAAATTACAAAAAATAGCAAATGTACAATGAGTAATGGAGTGATTGCCACAAGTAGACCCCAAATAATTTAATCTGCTGAACACATCAGTTCAGCTGCACCTGTGTAACAGAGCCCAGGGTAGAAAGCAAGGCATGAAAAACAGAACTTTTATCTGGACAATTACAAACAAATGAACTGGACTGAAAAAGAGTACAACTTGGACTCAGAGATATTTGTTTTGCCTTGATTTTGCTGCTTATCAGCTATGTGATGTTGAGCAAGTCACTTAACCCGTTATTCTTAGTTAAATCAGCCACAAATTATGAATATTAATTTTTATACTTTTATCATTATATATTTTATTATACATTAAGATTGATAATTTTTCTAAATTTTGCTCATCCCATAATATAGGTCAATCTTGAGACTCTGTATGATAAGCTGTAACCATGATTTGTAAACAGTGATGCACTATACAAATATAAGACACTACTATGAATCAAGATGTTCCGAGTTGCCAAATAGAGACAAATGGGCAGTAAATATTCCTGGATTGTACAGCAGGCAAGGTGACTCATAGTAAGATTTCTCTTACTGTGGTAGGAAGAAAATCATGCTTCCAAGGCCAAGTTACAAGTCAGAGTACCTAACTTTAGATCTCATAGGCTAATAGGTCTTATCTTGAGTGCTTGGAAAACTAAATGGAGAAGAACTGTGAAGGTGCCTGGGTCCAATTAAAAAGAACATCATTATAGTTCAATGCTGGCTGCCAAAAATGTAGGAGGTAGGAGTGTCAGCATGTGTGCTGTGAATTTTTCACCCTAACATAGTACATCCTGTCTGCCCAAAATATTACCAACAACCTACTGCTTGAAACCCTCTGTTCTGTGGACCCTAACTTGCCGTGTTTGCCAGCGACTTTGAATGCTTCCTGGCATATCTTGCTTCCTCCCACCATTTTTATTTTCATTATTCTGGGTCTCAACTCATTTCCTCAGGGACCTCTCTTATTCTCAGGGGAATTCCCATGCGACTCTTAATTTATTGCCCTGATACTTGTACATATTTCTTATAAGGCATTACCACCTCAATCTAATATGGATAAATATTTATACATCATCATTTTTCTATCCCCCTCACCAAAATGAACAGGTCTTCTTTCTGAATACTCCATTCATCGCAGGGTGTGCAATGTGTTTTTTTTGTAGAGAGTTATAAGATTCAGATATATTCTATTGTACTGGAGGAAATGGAATCTCAGTCAATTCAGGGGTTTCCGTGTTTCCTTGGAGTACATCTAAGCTCCAGGGGTTTCATGGCACTCCCGTGTCATGAGGAGTGCAAACCATGTCCTTGCTATTATCTGTCCATGCTGGCATCTCCTGAGACTTCCAGAACACTCATCACTAGCCCTCAGGGATCAATCCATGCACCTTGCTGCTGAGCAAACCCTCATTTGCATCTGCTAGGACCCTTTAGGATACTGTGGTTCTTCATGGCTAGCAACTTCTTAAATGAACAGTAAGTGTTAAGGGGAGAAAAGGGGGAAAAGTAAATACCAAGGAAAATATATTAGTTCATATTTCAAAAACAAAGATGTTTTCTGACTCTACTTCGGAAAGCAATGGAGTAACAGGGACAGAATTACACCCCCCCCACCTGAAACAAACAAAAATGGACAAAATATTCTTTTAAATGTTTTAAGACCTTGGACAACAGGCGGCAAAGGACAGTGAGAGAGAGGATTCCCTGATAGAGAGGAAACAAACCAGGGGAGCGCTACAACAGCTTACTACCCACCCAGTTTACTTCCAGGAGAGAGTTTCCAGACTGTGTGCAAAAATAAACTCAAAAGGGCTTAAAGACTTAAACACAAGACATGACACCATAAAACTCCTAGAAGAGATCATAGGCAAAACATTCTCTAACATAAATTGTACCAATGTTCTCTTAGGTCAGTCTCCCAAAGCAAAAACAAAAGCAAAAATAAACAAATGGGACCTAATCAAACTTACAAGCTTACAAACTTACAAAACGGAAAGACAGCCTACAGAATGGGAGAAAATATTTGCAGACAGTGTGACCAACAAGGGCTTAATTTCCAAAATATTAAAACAGCTCATACAACTCCACAACAACAAAACAAACAACCCAATAGAAAAATGGGCAAAAGACCTAAATAGACATTTTTCCAAAGAAGAAATACGGATGGCCAATAGGCACATGAAAAGATGCTCAACATTGCTAATTATTAGAGAAATGCAAATCAAAACTACAATGAGGTATCACCTCACACCAGTCAGAATGGCCATCATTAAAATGTCTACAAATAACAAATGCTGGAGAGGGTAGTATGGAGAAAAGGAAACCCTCCTGCACTGTTGGTGGGAATGTAAGTTGGAAAACTGTATGGAGGGTCCTCAGAAACCTAAAAATAGAACTACCATATGATCCAGCAATCCCACTCCTGGGCATATATCCAGACAAAACTACAATTCAAAAAGATATATGCACCCCTATATTCACAGCAGCACTATTCACAATAGCCAAGACAGGGAAACATCCTAAATGTCCATTGACAGATGAATGGATAAACATGTGGTACATACATACAATGGAATACTACTCAGCCATAAAAGAAGAACAAAATAATGCCATTTGCAGCAACATGGATGGACCTAGAGATTATCATACTGAGTGAAGTAACTTAGAAAGACAAACACCATATGATATCACTTGTATGTGGAATCTAAAATATGACACAAATGAACCTATCTATAAAACAGAAACAGAATCAGGGACAAAGAGAACAGACTGGTGGTTGCCAAGGGGGAGGTGATTGGGGGATGGATGGAGTGGGAGGTTGGGGTGAGCAGATGTCAGCTTTTATATATAGAACGGATAAACAACAAGGCCCTACTGTATAGCACAGGGAACTATATTCAATATCCTATGATAACCCATAATGGAAAAGAATATTAAAAAAAAGAATGTGTATATAACTGAATCACTTTGCTGTACAGCAGTAATTAACACAACATTGTAAATCAACTATACTTCAATAAAAAAATTTTTTAAAAAAGGGGAAAAAAATCTTTAAAAAGGCCAAAGAAAAAAGATAAACTACATACAGAGGAACAGAGATAAGAATAATACATTTCTGGTTGGAAACAATTCAAGTCAGAAAAATGTGAAGCAACATTTTTAATTACTGAAAACAATTTTTAATTAACCTAGAATCTATACCCAGTGGAAATATCTTTCAAAGATGAAGATGAAATAAAGACTTTTTCTCATATACAGAAGCTGAAAGAATTTATCACTAGCAGACTTACTCTACAAGATGTGTTTTTAAAAAATAAAGTCTTTTTTTTTTAACATCTTTATTGGAGTATAATTGCTATACATTGTTGTGCTAGTTTCTGCTGTATAACAAAGTGAATCAGCTATACATATACACATATCCCCATATCTCCTCCTTCTTCCGTCTCCCTCCCACCCTCCCTATCCCACCCCGCTAGGTGGTCACAAAGCACTGAGCTGATCTCCCTGTGCTATGCGGCTGCTTCCCACTAGCTATCTATTTTACATTTGGCAGTGTATATATGTCCATGCCACTCTCTCACTTTGTCCCAGCTTCCCCTTCCCCTTCCCCGTGTCCTCAAGTCCATTCTCTACGTCTGCATCTTTATTCCTGTCCTGCCCCTATGTTCTTCAGAACCATTTTTTTTTTTTAGATTCCATATGTATGTGTTAGCATACGGTATTTGTTAAATAAATAATGTCCTTCAGGCAGGAGGACTATAATACCTGGTAAAAAATTGGTTTTACAAGACGGAGTAATGAGCACAACAAAGGATATATTAAAAAAGGTACATATATAAAAATGTCATCTATAAAAGACTTTTTTCCTATTATTAAAATCTCTGCCAAAGATAACTGACTATGCAAATAATAACATATTGTGGGGCTTATGGCATATATAGAATTAAGCACAGTGGGCACTTAAAACTTTAAAATGTGCAAATGCTAGGCGATAATTTCAAGATAATTGCTAAAGCACAATAATGATTACAAAATAAAAAAATACAAAATAAATAAAAGTTTGCATATTAGTTTCCTAGGGCTTGAATACAAAATAAATAAAAATTTGTGTATTAGTTTCCTAGGGCTGCTGTAACAAGTACCACTAATTGAGTGGCTTAGAACAACAGTAATTTATTGTCTCACAGTTCTGGAGGCTAGAAGTTCAAAATCAAGGTGTTGGCAGGGCCATATTCCCTCTGAAATCTGTAAGGGAATCCTTCTAACCTCTTCTTTGCTTCTAATGGTTTGTCAGCAATCTTTGGTCCCCAAATAAGTTCACATTCTGAGGTACCAGAATGTTAGGACTTCAGCAGTCCTTTTTTAGAGTAACTCAATTCAACCCATAAAAGTTGGTATCCTTTAAGGATTGTTCTGTGACAATCTTTCTAGAGTCTGATATCTTTAGAGTATATAAAAGTACATAGGCATTTTATTGTATTACTAGGTAAGTAAATAATGGGATCAGAGTCATATACAGAACTGTTGGTTTTCTTTTCAGCACACCAGAATGACGGGATTCAATAGCAGCACTAATCTTCAGTGCTCCTCTGGGTTTTCAGATCCTCTGTGAATAACTTTTGACAAATCATCCTCTAAAAAAATATCAACTTTACAAAAGCTGCATCCCACACAGAACTGCTCCAAATTCAGAAACAACAGACAATTAAACTGTCAATTTCAAATCTAATAATAATCTAGTAGTAAACTGCCATCTTTAAATATTAACATATTATCCTGGGGGAATATGAAGAGTGTCAAGATCTAGGCACTTTACATATTGCTTTTCAGGTAAACAAGGCCTTTTAGGTATAATTCACATTAGTAAAGGACAGAATCACCAAGTGTGTGGTAGGTCATTTCACAGAATGCTGGTTGGGCATCTCACATCTCCCTAACTAAAAAATATCACATGTATTTTTCAAATAGAATTTAATAGTAACTTCTCTGATAAAGACTCCTTGTTTTTAATTCAAGTCTCACTGAGGAAGGAGAAATTATTAATAAAGCCTAAAAACTACCAGCTGATGAGAGGGTAAAATATTGATAAGAAAGATAAGAAAAAAAGTAAGCCAAACACTCAGAGAAGCTACTAAGAGGACGATTTAAAGGGAATGAGGTACAGGTAAAATCAGAGCAGAGAGTCAAGTGATAATGATTGGACAGAACAGAATTGGAGTCAAATAAAACCAACTTTGAATGCTGGCCAAGACACTATTAATTATCAGGAAAAAGGGGCAAATTACACATAGTAAGTGTTCAATAAATTTTAGAGGTTATCATTATCATAATCCTTGTAGTCCTAATGATGCAAATTGCACATACCAACTATTCAATAAAATTAGATTCTAACTATGTTACATTAATACAATTTACATACATCAATAATTTCATAAATATTAAGTTTTAATATAATTATTATCATAGGGAAGACAGAGGAGTCTGTGGCTTAGAGAATATTAGGAGATTTATCAGATCCCAGCCCAAGATGATGACAGAAGAGGCTCCTGAACTTACCTCCTCCCGTGGACACACTGAATCTACAGCTATTCATGGAGCAAAAACCTCTGAAATCAATCCAGAAACTAGCTGCGTGACTCCTACACATCAGGCAAATGAGAAAATACCCTTGTCAAGATGGGTAGGACAGGCTGAGATACACTCTTGCCCTAAATCCCATCCCTGGCACAGTGACATACAATCAGGAGGGAACTTACAACTCGCAGCTTCTCACTGTGGGGTGAAGGGTTTGGACCCAACATCTAGCACCCAGTTTTTAAGACTTCTGCCTGAGGGACGGGCACTCAGAACATGTGGCTCTGAAGGTCAATAAGACTTGCATCCATGAAACTCATAAGACTATAGCAAACAAAGAAACAGTTTTTAACCAGCTTGCAAGTATTCACTGTGGCTACCACTCACCTCGGTCTTAGCATAGAGAGAGCACACAAAAGTGCCCGTCTCCTAGTCTTTTCCAGAAAAAGACCTATTTGCATACTTTTAAAGCTCTAGACAGAGTTTCAGGCTTCTAATTTAGCACCCACCTAGAGGCTAACTGCAATCCTCCCCAGAGACCAGAGAGGCCAGTGGGCACTGTCTCCGTGCTCTCTTTCTGGCACATCCAAGTCACTGGTGTCCCCCAGAAGGAGCTTGTGCACACATCTGGTGCCCTGGCATTTGTGGCTGCTACCCAGGGGATGTACCCCTTGACTGCCTGGATCTAGTGGTAAGTGGAGGTTGCATTTATGAGTCCCACGGGACTGTAGCCAACAGCTAAACGGTTCTTAACCAGCTATCCTCCAAGGGCTAAGTACAGAGGGAGCAGACAGAAACACCCATCTCCCAGTCTTTCCCTGAAAGAGTCTATTTGCATACTTAAAAAGATGCTGTCTGAGAGTCCAGTTTCCAATCAGCCTGCATTAAGGTGCTGAATGAGAGCCTCGCTTTAGGATACTGACAGGTCTTGGTATACCCTCAACTACTAAGGAGCCACTAAGAACAAAGAAGTTGACTTAAAAATCATAAAAGTTTGAGAGACAACAAAGAGCTCAGGTTGGCTGAAAGATAAGTTTCATCACCAACACAAGATCATTCTCCATCAAGACTGGGAGAGGTAGCTGTGTGTGGCTTCTAGACTCCTAGGAATATGTCTGAGCCTTTCAAAGGCCCCAGGGTACATCTCATTCCCAGATTTTGCTTTTAAGTTTTCGGTGATTTTTCTTGATTTCCCCAACTGATATTGCTGCTTCAGGCGGCTGTGATGTTCATCTATTGCCACTGATTGTTTTTGACATATGCTCTGGGGTAGGACTTTCCCACTGAGCAAGTTCTAAGTCAAGTCAAATCATGACAAGTTCCATGGATAGAGGTTTCCAGGGAACTGACAGACTGATGAAATACCGACAGTTAGCTTGGGATGGGTCTTTTTGGAGAGGTTTCAAACCTGTCTCGCCCCTGCACTGCCTGTTTGGCTGATGGTTTTCATAGCTACCATGATGGAATTCAGGACAGGGGAATGGGAATAGGGTTAGTTTAAATGACACAAGTCTAGCTGTTCTTACTGAGCTTTAGTCACTCTTCTTGAATAAACACTCCTTAGATTTTTTAAAGTTTTGGTTAATTTCTAGAGTTCGGAATAAGTCAATTTTGACAGTTTCTGGCAGTATTTTCAATGCTGTATGGAAAAGAAAATTTGGAATTCCACACTCTGCCATTGCAGAAGTCTTTTTATTCCATTATTATCATCCCATTACTGATCCTTACATGCATAATATCCTTTAGGTAGGATAAGTACTATTTTGATTATACAGATGAGGAAACAATATCAGAGAAATCAGTTGCTAGTGACTCTGGCTGATTGCCACAATAGGAGGGAATCTAGTTATCTCATAGTCTGAGTTGTATATTTGTCATTTTCTTCTCAATTGTGCTTCAAAATAGTGTACAGGTGTCCTGTGATAAACCATAATGGAAATGACTATTAAAGAAGAAATATAGATAGATATATAGATATAACTGAATCACTTTGCTGTACAGCAAAAATTAACACAACATTGTGAATCAACTATACTTCAATTTAAAAAAAATAGTGGGCTGGAAAGTCTTGGGATAAATGGTGAGGACTGAATTTTTCTCCATTTCCATCCATACCCCTTGCTTCTTCCCCAAATACAATGAATAAAACTTATATAGGGCTCTTCCGGACCTCCTACCTATACACACTATATTATGACTCAAATATTTTCATGAAATAGCATATATAAATACTTGGTCTCCTATCTGAAAGAGGAGTTGAACATACTTTGCAAATCTTCCCTGGTTTAGCAGCACAGCCAAGGAGCTCATGGATATACACTTTCCATGCATTCCTAAAATAATTGTCTGAAAAAATATTATGCTGCCTTTATGTCTCTTAGGACCTTGTTCCTTCTTAGGTTTTGAAAGCTTCCCGTTGTCTACTGAAAAGGGTTAATACTCCTTCGTGTGGCTTCATGGGTTTTATAACGTAGTTTCAAGTTAGGTTACCAGGCTCATTTTTATCTTCCATATTGTAGAGATGTCTTACCAGAGGCTGAATTCCAGTTTTATTGGACTGCCTCCCATTCCCTAAATAAACCATTGAATTTCATGATTTTTATCAATGCAATGTCATTTTAGTGATTATCCTGGTTTCTCTTTACAAAATCATGAACTCATTAAGTAGAATTAACTCAGTTCTTTTAACAAATACTATTTTTTAAACTGAAAAATAATTTTATAGTACTGAACTAAACAACAACAAAGATATATATTCCCATGGTCTTAAATTTACAATTGATAATAATTTTTCAATTTAGTCTATTTCCAAAAAATTTTACTCTACTGTTTGGGAAAATCACATATGCTCACTAAAATGAATTCAAATAATAAAGCAAAGTACAAAGATGGATATTAAAAAGAACAATTTCCATATTCTGTAAATCAATTTAATCTTTAATCAATGCTCATGACCAATCCTTTTAACATATCTCTTTAATTCCCAAATTCTTAATTTTTGTTTAGGCATTAAGTGGCTATATGCCATTGTCAAGTAATTTTTTAAAGGAAAGCTCAGGCTCTGTCATATTTGGAAATATCAAATAGTGTGGTATTTGATAGACATTTTGCTGTATGTAATATTCTTCTGTCATACTTTTACTCCTTCAGAATTCACATGCATTTGTATTATCTTCTAGCATTGACTAATACTTTAGAGAAATATGAGATCAGTCTACTATTTTCTTCCTTGATTTTTTTTTCTCCTATGTCTGAATACCAGAAGAATTATTTATTTTTCCTTAAGGTTCAGTAGCTTATCTAGTTTATGTCTGGTACTGAGTGTTCTGTTATCATATTTTTCATGTAACACAATGTGTTTATATACAAGAACCAAGGTTTTTTTTAAATCCACATTTAGGGAATTTTTAAATATAATTTAATTTATACTGCATTTATTAAATCTCTACTTCAGGAACAAAAACTATAATCTAACATAAGGATAATTTATATTTTTTCTATACCTAGTGGTTTCTCTTTAGTTACAGTACTTTTTGTCTTTTAAGAAAAAACAAACAGCTTTTCCTTTTTATCCTATTATTGCAAGACTTTTCTCTATGCCAGTAATTCCATTTTCAACAGTGTCTGTTCTCATCTTGTTCCTAATTTGTTTATGTTTTAGTGTCATTTATTTCATTAAATTTACAAGCTACCTTTTAATTTCATTTTCTTATTTTATCATGGCACTTTTGAGCTTTCACTTTATTGACTTTGCATGATATGCTTATTTTCCCTCTTGTGGGCTCCAGAATATTTGCAGAGTTGACTTGATTTAGAGCTTGCCCATTGAGAAAAGTCCTACCCCAGAGCATATGTCAAAAACAATCAGTGGCAAAAAGAATAACACAGCAGCTGCCTGAGGCAGCAGTATCAGTTGGGGCAAAAGAGAGAAATCACCAGAAACTTAAAAGAAAAATCTGGGAATGAGATGTACATTGGGACCTTTGAAAAGCGTAGACATATCCCTAGGGCTCTAGAAGCCCACAGTTCTAGCAACAAAAGGAAAACAACACTTGAGGATTTGGAAATTTTTAAGCCTATCCAGACATAGTATTCTGGAAAGAGGGCCAAGGGTGTGACTGAACAACCATTTGCTGAAGAGATTAGATATTTGATTCATGCATGCAATCAGCCAATTCAGCAGAAGCCAGAAATGTTCAATAGAATGTGATTATCTAGAAAATACATGGAAAGGACTCTCTTGTTTGGTGTCTTGGACTCCCATGAATTGCACGGGAGACCAACAGCATTTTTGAGTGTTTTATACCAGCAGAAATACTGCCAGCCTGGTCTGAAAGGAACAGAGACAGGATAAAATGAAGGAAGTATGACTTTGAGGGCAGAATCATGGATGCAGAGGCCTGGCCAACAGGGCCTCCTAAGGCTGAGAGGCAGAGACTACTGCCCCAGTGAGCTTAAAGGGTGAGGCTGCCACACCTGCAGGCCAAGAGGATAAAGCATTGATCCAAATAAGATTATTCTCTGGCCTTGATCTAATGGAATTTGCCCTGCTGGGTTTTGGGCTTGGTTGAGACCCATGACCGCTTTCTTCCTTCCAACTTCTTCCTTTTGTTGTAGGAATGTCTATCCTATGACGGTCTTACCATTCTATTTTGGTGTCCTTATAGGAAGAGGAGAGAGACAAACAGGGAGAGATAGCCATATGATGACAGAGACAAAGATTGGAGTACTCCATGGAACAGGCCAAGGAACTCCCAACAAAAACCAGAAGCTAAAAGAATCAAGGAAGTATTTTCCCCTACAAATGTCAAAGGGAGCATGGCCCTGCCCACACCTTGAGTTCAGACTTCTAGTCTCCAGAACTGTGAGAAAATAAATTGCTATTGTTTTAAGTCACTCAGTATGTGAAACTTTGTTACAGCAGCCTTAGGAAACTAATACACAGTTCAGTTCACAAAGCATATGTTTTTTTAACAAGTGGTGTTACATCAACCCGATATTCATATATAAAAGAATAAAGTTGGACCTTATCTCCCTCTATGTACAAAATTTAACTCAAAATAGATCATAGGGCTTCCCTGGTGGCACAGTGGTTGAGAATCTGCCTGCCAATGCAGGGGACACACGTTCGGGCCCTGGTCTGGGAAGATCCCACATGCCGCGGAGCAACTAGGCCCGTGAGCCACAACTACTGAGCCTGTGCGACTGGAGCCTGTGCCCCGCAACAAGAGAGGCCGCGATAGTGAAAGGCTCACACACCGCGATGAAGAGTGGCCCCCACTTGCCGCAACTAGAGAAAGCCCTCGCACGAAACGAATACCCAACACAGCCAAAAATAAATAAATAAATAAATAAACAAAATAGATCATAGACCTAAATATAAGAGTTAAAACTATACACAGAGCAACTAAGCCCGTGCACCACAACTACTGAGCCCATGCGCTGCAACTACTGAAGCCTGTGCACCTAGAGCCCGTGCTCTGCAACAGGAGAAGCCACGCAATGAGAAGCCCGTGCACCACAACAAAGAGTATCCCCTGCTTGACACAACTAGAGAAAGCCCGCACGCAGCAACAAAGATCCAACGCAGCCAAAAAGTTTTAAAATTAAAAAAAAAAAATTAAAAATTAAAAAAAATTAAAATTAAAAACAAAAAAAAGAGTTAAAACTATAAAAGTCTTACAAGAAAGCATAGGGGTAACTATTCATGCGTGGATTAGGCAGTGGTTTCTTAGATACAACACCAAAAGCATAAGCAATAAAGCAACGAAAAAGATAAACTGAGCACAGAACCCCATTAAAATTTTAAAATTACCATCTTTCTTGTTTCAGAGACAGACACCTTCAATGATGTAAAAAGACAATCCATGGAGTGGGAGAAAATATTTGCAATTCATATATTTTATAAGGAATTTGTATTCAATACATATGCAGAGCTTTTACCACTCAAAAACAAAAAGACAGGTATCGCAATTTTAAAAAGAAAAGGAAAAAAGATGGGTGATAATCAAATGAATATAACAACAACAAAAAAATAAACGGCAAAAAATTTAAATAAACATTTTCTACAAAGACGCTATACAAATGCCATGAAAAGATGCTCAACATCATCAATCATTCGGGACACGCAAATCAAGACCATAATGAAATAACACTTCACAACCACCAGGATGGTTATAGTTTTTTAAAAAAGAAAATAATAAGCGTTGATATGGATGTGGAGAAATGAGAACCCTCATACACTGCTGGTGAGAATATAAAATGGTGCAGCGACTTTTGAAAACAGTCTGGCAATTCCTCAAAAATTTAAACACAATGTTACCGTATGACCCAGCAATTTCATTCCTAAGTATGTACCCAAGAGAACTGAAAACTTGAATGTTCACCGTAGTAGTATTCATAATAGCCAAAAAGTGGAAACAACGCAAATATCATCAACAGAGGAAAGGATACACAAAATGTGGTATAACCATATAATAGAATATTATTTGATGATAAAAAAGAATGAATTACTGATATATGCTACAATATGGATGAATCTTGAAAACATTATGCTAAGTGAAAGAAGCCAGTCACAAAAGACCATATATTGCATGATTCCATTCATACAAAATGTCTAGAATAGGCAAATCCATAGAAAATAGGATTAGTGTTTACCTGGAGTTGGGCAAGAGGGGAATGGATATGGACTGCTAATTAGTGTGGGCTTTCCTTTTGAGGTGATTAACATGTTCTAAAATTAGATAATGGTGATGGTTTCACAGCTGTGCATATAATGAGACCACTGAGTTATATACTTTTAAAAGGTGAATTTTATGGTATATGATTAGATTGCAATGAAGTCATTATTAAAAAATGCTATAGTAAAATATGTGGGTCTACTCTGTATTTTGAATATGGTTACTTATGTATAAATCACACTGCTTACTAGATGAGCATAGATTAAAGGCAGTTCTGAAAAAAATGAAACACAAGTCCTTCCTATGTCTCTTCTATGCCTTTCCTAGATCTAGGTTTCCCATCTTGTGTCTGGGTTATAGCAGTATTATTGGATATTATTAAATATCATTTAATGAATACAATCAATTGATCAAACGTCACATAGTCAAAAGTTTGGGAAAACCAAGGTGAAGGAAATTCAGGATTTTTCAGACCTCTCATCATGATAATATGCCTTGTGAATTTCCAGTGGTGACTATATGTACTTCGCATCCCCTAAACTGATCTCTCTGGGCAGTCACGCTCCATGGGGGGCCTTAAATCACTCTTGTTTTCCTCATTCCCAGTAATCAAGGTATAAGGAAAGTCACTAAAAAAACTCTGCTCCCTATAACTTAGCAGTCAAATTTATAATGGAGCTTTCCTGAAGTTAAAAAAAAAGACATTATTCACTCTATCAAATGTGTGAAATAACATGGATATTTTAGCAGTGGTGGAATGGTGACGTCTCCTGAGACAATAACATGTCAGGGCAACATTTCCAGAGATATCTCACCCAGTCTGTGTCACTTAGAAACTAGGTGAACCTGAGAATAGTTCTTAATCTTTCTGAGGTTTAGTTGAGTCATCTATAAATTATAGATTAAAAAGGTGCCAAATTCATTGAGCTGTTGTTAGGATTTGATTAGATAAGTTGTGCAAAGTTTGGAGTGACGGCTACACATGAAATACTTAATAACTGTATGTGTCTTTTCTTATCATCATCGTTGTTGTTGATGGTATTATTATTGTTCTGAACTAGAAGATCCTGAAAAAAATACCTTGATGTCAACATAGGGATATCAACTATTCTTAGCCCATTATCCTATGCAGTATATGCCATTCCTGTCAAATTTAAAAGAGCTTCTGAGAAAATAGTGGGAAAATTGTGAAATTAAATACAGTTTGGCCATATTGCCCCAGAATAAACAACATTATGTCTTTTATGCTGAAAATTCAATTCAGAATGTCAATCTAGCACATTGTGTGTTGTTTAGTAAATGATGTTAAGCAATTGATCAATCAAACATGCATAGGGTAGACAGCTGATTCACCTTGACAGCTAACGGACAGGACAGTTTGTGTTAGAGACAAAAGTTTCCTTCTGCCAATAACCACAAATAGAGAATTCAAACTCTCAACTTCTGTTCCCTAAGTCGTTTTACAAAACCTCAATTCAGTGCCTACTGGGATTGACTACAAGCAGTCTGGCAAAGATATTTTCTCTTGTATCTGTACCTACTTCCTTTTAAGAAGCAGCAGCATGTGCTTGTGGCATTCAGAGCCACTCTCATATAATCTTAGAATGCCCGTGTCTTACCTGAGTCTGTGGGTAATTTAATACTGTTTAACTGACTCAGACACAATTATGGTCACTAATGCGAAACAACAATACTTTTTCTTTTGACATTGAGTTTATAGTTATCTTCATTTGATTGTCTTAAACATGCATTACTCACACCATCCGGTGTCAACAGCTTTGTTTTTTCGGATGTTGACTTTGTTTTTTAAGTTACATAGATACAAAAGCTTAAAATAAGATAGCACATCTTTGTTAGCGGGAACATGCTTCTGCGTGTCTTGGACAAGACCTTTTCTCACAAGTAAAAGCAAAGCGTAACTGGGGAAAAGTCAAGAATCAAGGGAATCTTAGATGTCAAACATTAGGAACCAAAACCCTGGACACAAGGCAGGGACCATCTGGTCCTTGTGAAGCTGCTTTTGCTCCAGTGACTAGCCTCCAAACATTCATTGCTACTTTGAGTCATTTGCTACATATTCAAAGATTCAAAGTCCCTGGAGGGAGTGTCTGATTTGTCAATCAAGCTCCATTGGATTCCATAATAGAGACAGCCGTGGGAGGTGACGATAGGAGGCTGGCACCAAAAACTATCCTCCATCTAAGACAACACTCAATGGAGTGTTCTATTTAGCAGGAGATTGGCAAGCCATTAGTAAAGGAGGGAGGGTTAGAGGTGGATGCCAGACATTCCCCAAAATGACAAATATTCTCTGTGACTAGTGGTAGTAATACTAATAGTGATCTTCTTTATATGAGATTTTATATATTTATAAAATATTTTAACATGAACAATCTCATTAGTCACCCCTTCAAACCTATGGGATGCATATCATTATGCCCATTTCATAAATGCTCAGGTAAGGTAAGCGCCTTTTCCATGGTCACAGGGCTCCAAAACGATTGAGTCAAGACTCAGATACTATGCAAATAATGTACTTTTTCACTAAATACTTGCTGCAGAAACAAATGAATGGGTGGTAACTTTATAGAGTCATGTAAGTATCAATATATTACCTCTTGGAAGTAGGCTCAAATGGAAGGATTCTTTTAGAACCTTTAGTCCAACACCGTTATCCTAAAACTCAGGAAACAAATCATGAATCAATCTGATTTACATAAGGCAAAACAAGTAAGACTGGAATTCAAGTTTGCTGAAACTCAGTATCATGCTCTTATCTCTACATCATATTGCCTTCCTCAGGTACCCTCCTTGTACTTGATTGGGTACCACTGTTTTCATCCCATGAAAGGAAAAAAACATAATGTAGTCCACGTTCTCCGTGAGCTCATGGGCAGCTTGAAAGTATTTCTTGTCCATCAGACCAGCCCTGAAGGACTCTTAGGATGTCTCAGATACTGCCCAAGGAATCCAGGGCTCTTGAAGCTCCTACCTGCTGCTTTCCTTCTGGAAACCCCTTCCCTCTAGATGCTACCAACCCTGGAGAGCTCTCTGTCCCACGTAGCTCCCTCCTCTGAAAGCCTTATTACACATCCACCAAAGCCATAATGAGACAGTCAACAAAGATCCTCACCCAAGCCTCTAGCAATCAGGCCAATATAAAGTGGCAAGTCCCAAGTGAGGCAGACAGGTGTGAATAGGTTTTCTCTGTTGGTAGGGTGAGACACGTGTCCCTAATTGGAATGGGTTTCCCATATTAGCAAGCATCCAGGGAGATTAGTTCTATTCAACTATTTGATTTATAGTTAAGTACAGTATGGAGAAGGCTTTGAAGTCTAGGCTAGTGTATCGATTAGTAGACTCTGAAGTTCAAGTACTAGAGTACCCAACTAAAAGTGGCTTAAATCTTAAGAATTTATTGTATCCAGTGGTGTGCTGGTAAATGTTTAACATCTGACTCTCTAGAGTATTAAAATCCCTGATTTGTAGCATTTGTAATTTCCATGGTATAAATACTCTCAACATGGATGATTTCATGATACCAGTGCAGTTAATGCAGAATTGGGAGATGCACACAATGGGTTCCCACGAGAACTGGTTCCAGCATGTCATACCACAACAAGTCCACCGTGAAAGGTTCTGGGGTTAACTCAGTGGTTAAACAGTATCATGAAGGACCCAAGTCTCTCTCCTTTCCTCTTCTGCTATCCTCAGAATACTGGCTGTTAATCTCAGGCTTGGCTCTTCATGGCTGCCAATGGCTGCCTCTGCCCAGATAGTATGTTCTTGCACAAGTGCATCCAAAGGCATGAAGGGCAGGTTGCCCTGTCAGTCTCTTTTTATTGGGGTGGAAACCTTTCCCAGGAGTGCCTCAGCCTATTCATTGGCCAGGACTGAGTCAGAAGCCAGGCCCTAACTGCAAAGGAGGCTGGAAAATGGTTTTTTTTTTTTTAAAGCATTTTCAGCCACTAGAGTGGGAATAAGTCCCAACCATCACAGAGGAAATCAAGTTGGGGAAGGGAAAGGCGGAAGGGCTGTCAGTTTGACGACAAACAGGTCTGCCACAGTGGAGAAGTTTGCCACCGTGCATGATACAGTTTTATTGGAAAATGAGCTATTTTAGAATGCAACCCAAGCACAAATTTCATGTTGTCTGTGTCCTTGATTGCATCTGGGAGGGGACTCAGGGGCTCATCTACTGCAAGACTGATGAAGCCACCTCTGAAAGTAAGAATTTATTTCTGTTAGTCAGCCAGCCATCCCCTCTTTTCCTGGAGTAACAGTTAACAGTTTCTCCTTTCTCTCAGAATTGGCTACTTTTATAAGCTGTTAGGATACTGGATAATTTTCTATAGCTTTTTACATGGAGTTCTTATAATCTCTGATTATAACTGGAAACTGGAAATATCTGCTTTCCTAGAGCGTAGTCACGTGCCCAATAATTGGGTGTCAGCAGTGTCATCCATCCCTCGTAGTTAGATCCATCCCTCGTAGCTACTAAGTTTGACCCTTCCCAGCTCATTAAGTAAAACAGCTGCCTGTAGATTCTGAATCATATGAGTTGAATGAGTGTGTGGTACCACGGACAGTACAATGGACTAAATGCCTGAAGACCCCAGCTCTGGTTCTAACCCTGCCACCAATTAGCTGTGTGACCCTGGACAAGTCATTTATCCTTTGCAACCATGTCTTCTTTATCTCTGAACAGAGGGAATTTTAGGAGATGGTTTCTGAGTCCCTTCTAGGTCAAAATTGCTGTGGTTCAAACTATTAATGATGCCAAAATAAAGAGGCTGTCTCCTTAGGTGCTTGGGCAAGCACTGTCTAGCTCTGGGCTTTTTATTCACAAGTGTGCCTAATACAGTGAGGTGTATTAACACCTGCCTGCACATATAAATTACAATAGACTGGGTTGAAAAGGAAGCACTGAACAAAAACAATAGCCAGGTAATAAAATATAAAGACGCAGCCCTCTGTACTGGTGATGGGTAGATGCTGTCATTTATCTCCAAAGATAGGTCTGATTCAGGCAAGCAGTAATCAGGTGAAGCAGAATGAAATCAGGCAGATCTAATCTTTCATAAGCCTATTTCCAAGAGATAATATGCTTTGGTATTAAAGGGAAGGATCCCAAAAGGTTTGGTAAAAAAAACAGAAAAAAGATACAACTTGTGCACGTAAAATAGTTCATTGCAACTTCAATTGACAAATGGATTATTCCAAAAGCTCAGATATAAGATCTTTGGAACTCAGAAGTTAATGTTATATATGGGAATAGTCTCCCTGGATAGATCATAAATGCTTTTTAGTCACAATGTTCTTATAGGAGAGTTTGGTACTTGTGAACTGAGGTAGGATGGTAGAGATAAGACTAGAGGTAGTGAGGATGGAAATCAAACTTTGTTGCCAGAGCAGTTGTGAAACCAGGCATGTCGCAGGCAAAGGCAACCTCTTGATTTCTGATTTAGTGGAGTTTTTTGTTTTTTTTTTCCTAAATCACCATGCGTTCTCATAACCCAGTGAGCTGGGCTGGTTCCTGTGCCAACCTCAAGATCCGCTTCTATCCCTGTCATTTCAGCCAAACCTAAGTTGCCAGTTCTTCCTGGCTCCATCTTCTGTCCTGGTCCTACTCAATCATTCACGGTAGGGAGGTCTTCCAGGCTGGAGCACCCCCTGCTCCATCTTTCTACGTCAGCTTCAGGAAAGGAAAGAGAATTTTGCACGCTTCCCTCCACTCCCAACCAAGGGTATTATAACCTCTCATACCTGCCCCCAATAGGAGGCATCCTGTTTCCTTTTTCCCTCTGTTTCTATCCCATACATGATATGCAGCTATGCCCTTCTACAAACAGAGTTCCCTTGAGGGTTAGTGTAGGGAGAGAGATTTGTGTGGTTGTCACGAGGACTAGAAATTCTTCAGTTGGTGATAACATCCACTGGAAATAACCATGGCAGAAAAGAAAACCGGGTAATTGTAAATTGACATTCTCTCATGGAGGTCTTTCTGGGTATAGCTATACAAAGAGCTTCTGTTTTTCCTCAGTCTCTTGTGAGAATGAAACATTCAAACAATACTCAGGGGTGGGTATATTCACCAACTGAACGTTGAGATAGACATAAGTTAAACTAGAAAATCCTCTTTTTGTTGTTTCATTTTATTTTAAATTTCAACACTTGTTTTTCAAAAACATCCTTGGATGTATTGCTCTATTTTCCCATCTTAGTGTATAGAATATAAAAAGAAAATGGCATGTTTTTTGGTTATGGGAGATCTTACTGGTCCCTGGGTTGTTCAGACCTTCAGTCATTACTCTTCTCTGTGCTCAATCCCAGACAAGTAGAGAAGGCTATATGTAACCTGTATGACTCCTAGACTTTTCCCAGAATACCTATTTGTATTACATCCGTCTTGTGAGATTGCTCTGCAAGAGAAGTGCACAAGGAATTCCAACTAATCAAGATTTTATTTTGCAACCGGACCTCTCCAAACTGCAAATAATGATATTTGATTTAAGGAACACAACTGCATATACCTAATGTCTCCTTTTTTTAATCCTTTTTAATGGTGACTAAACAGAAATATTTCAGTGAATTATTTCCAAACTGTTTTAGCACCAAATCAATATAGAGCAATTCTAGGGCAGGCTTGCTTTTTCAACTTGTCTCCACGCTTCTGGAAACTCTCTCCTGATTTAGGATTGGTAAATAAAATTCCAAATGATGGATGTCCTAGCTATCCAATTAAAGTGACAGGGAGAACACAGAATTTACTCCTGGAGGTCTTATTTTAGTGTCTGTCATCTACAAACAAACAGTTTAGAAATGTTACCCACTCAGTGGAGACATTTCATTTACAATATCACTTCCTGTTTTTGATGGTAGTGTTTGTGCTTTTACAATCTAAACACCTTAAAATGACACACTGATGAGTCAGAAGTCAAAGTTGAAATAGAATGAGCCTAGGTACCATTTGTCCTTTCCCTCTTTCTAGCCACTATTCGTCCCCATCACTTCCCACTTGAGCCCATCTCGTTCTCTGCTTTCATCATCCTACAATAGCACCACCCACTTCTCACTGCCTCCTGCTTCCCATCCCATCCCTTACAGACTGCACCAGACCGGGACGTTCCTGAAGTTCCTTCTTTTTGTTTTAAAACCTCTTTATTGGGAATGTAAATTGGTACAGCCACTATGGAGAACAGCATGGAGGTTCCTTAAAAAACTAAAAGTACAGCTACCATATGATCCAGCAATCCCACTTCAGGGCATATATCCAGAGAAAAACATGGTTTGAAAGGATACATGCACCCCAATGTTCACTGCAGCACTGTTTACAATAGCCAGGACATGGAAGCAACCTAAATGTCCATTGACAGAGGAGTGGATGAAGAAGATGTGGTACATATATATATAATGGAATATTACTCAGCCAATAAAAAGAATGAACTAATGCCACTTGCAGCAACATGGATGGACCTGGAGATTATCATACTAAGTGAAGTAAGTCAGACAAAGAAAGACAAATATCATATGATATCACTTATATGCAGAATCCAAAAAAAAATGATACAGAAGAATTTATTTACAAAACAGAAACAGATTCACAAACTTAGAGCATGAATTTACGGTTACTGGGGGGAAGTGTCGGTGGGGGGGTAGACTGGGAGTTTGGGATTGACATGTACACATTGCTATATTTAAAATAGATAACCAACAAGGACCAAAAAAAAAAATTTGAAAAACCCTAATTCTATCAAATGCTTAGAAGGAAAAAAAAAATAAAACCTCTTTATTGAGATATGATTGACACAGCAAAAACTATACATATTTAATGCACAAAACTCAATGTGTTGGGGGGTAAGTATACATCTCTGAAACTATCACCACCATCAAGGCTAGAAACATATGCGTCACCTTGTAAAGTTTCCTCCTACCCACTTCATTATTATCATTATTATTATTTTATATGTGTGGTAAGAACACTTAACATAAGATCTACCTCTCAGCAAACTTTAGCTATACAATACACTATCATTAGCTATAGGCACTATGCTATATAGATCTCCAGAACTTATTTGTCTTACGTAACTGAAACTTTGTTCCCTTGAAACATCACCTCCCCATTTTCCCCTCCCCCCAGCCCCTGGTAATCACCATTCTGCTCTCTGCTTCTATGAGTTTGACTATTTCATATTCCATGTATAAGTGAGATTGTACAGTATACGGCTTCCTGTGTCTGGCTTATTTCATTTAGCATGATACACTGCATCCATGTTGTCAAAATGGCAGGATTTCCCTTTTTTTTTTTTAAGGCTGAATAAATTTCTAAGAGAATATACCATATTCTCTCCATCCATTCATCTGTTGATGGACATTTGGGTTGTTTCCATATCTTAGCTACGGTGAATATGCTGCAATAAACATGGAAGTACAGATATCTCTTCAAGATACTAATTTCTTTTTTTGTTTGTTTGGTTTTTTGTTTTAATTTTTATTTTATATTGGAGTATAGTTAACAATGTTGTGTTAGTTTCAGGTGTACAGCAAAGTGATTCAATTATACATATACATGTATCTCTTCTTTTTCAAATTCGTTTCCCATTTAGGTTTATTACAGAATATTGAACAGAGTTCCCTGTACTATACAGTAGGTCCTTTTTGGTTATCTATTTAAAATATAGCAGTGTGTACATGTCAATCCCAAACTCCCAAATCTGAGATACTAATTTCAATTCTTTTGCATAAATGCCCAGAAGTGGGATTGCTGGATCATATGGTAGTTCTAGTATTAATTTTTTTAAGGATCTTCCATACTGTTTCCCATAATGACCGTACCAATATGATATACCCTTGTATCAAGAGCACCGGGGCTCTTAGGGCAGTGAAACTATTCTGTACAGTACATGACATTATGCATTTGTCAAAACTCACAGAACTATACACCGTAGTGGTCCCTAATGTAAAGAGTTTAGTTACTTTATCAACATTGTTATATATTTGTTGTAATTAAAGAATCAGGCTGTTAACAATAGAGGGAACTGTGGGTGGGTTGTGGGCATGGGGGGAAGGGAGAGACAGGGTATATGGGAAGTCTATGTACTTTCTGCTTAACTTTTCTGTAAATCTAAAACTGTTCTAAAAAATAAAGTGCATTAATTTAAAAGGTGGGGGTGGTCAGAAAAGTTTGTCTTCTCCAACCTGTGGACTGGGAGAAAATATTTGCAAATGATGCCTCAGATAAGAGCTTAATTTCCAAAATATGCAAACAGCTCATACAACTCAACAACAACAACAAAGAAACAAACAACCAACTGAAAAATGGGCAGAAGACCTAAACAGACATTTCTCCCAAGAAGACATACAGATGGCCAACAGGCACATGAAAAGATGCTCGACATCGCTAATCATTAGAGAAATGCAAATCAAAACCACAATGAGGTACCACCTCACACCAGTCAGAATGGCCATCATTAAAAAGTCTACAAATAACAAATGCTGGAGAGGGTGTGGAGAAAAGGGAACCCTCTTACACTGTTGGTGGGAATGTAAACTGGTTCAGCCACTATGGAAAACAGTATGGAGGTTCCTCAAAAAAACTAAAAATAGACTTGCCATATGATCCAGCAATCCCACTCCTGGGCATATATCCAGACAAAACTATAATTCGAAAAGATACGTGCACCTCTGTGTTCATAGCAGCACTATTTACAATAGCCAAGACATGGAAACAACCTAAATGTCCACTGATAGATGAATGGATAAAGAAGATGTGGTATATACATACAATGGAATATTACTCAGCAATCAAAAAATGAAATAATGCCATTTGCAGCAACATGGATGGACCTAGAGGTTATCACAGTAAGCAAAGTAAGTCAGAAAGAGAAAGACAAATACCATATGATATCATTTATGTGTGGAATCTAAAATACGATACAAATCAACATGTCTATGAAACAAAAAACAGACTCACAGACATAGAGAAGAGACTTGCCAAGGGGGAAGGAGGGTGGTGGAGGGAAGGAATGGGAGTTTCTGATTAGCAGAGACAAACTATTACATATAAGATGGATAAACAATAAGGTCCTACTGGATAGCACAGGGAACTATATTCAATATCCTGTGACAAACCATAATGGAAAAGAATATGAAAGAGAATATATATATATATGAGTCACTTTGCTGTACAGAAGAAATTAACACAACATTGTAAATCAACTATACTTCAATAAAACTAAAAAAAAAAAAAAAGAAAATGTTGTCTTCTCCTTGCTGTGGCCCACATAGTTGCCTTGCATGTTCAATGTGGCAGTTGTCAGAGCCCAAGTCAGTGTGATAGGCTGTATAATACTGCGAGTTTTGTTTACTTTTGCCTCCCTATAAAACAATGTGAGTGAGGACAACTTGTAACTAATAGTTGATGCATTAATCCTGAAGTATCATGAGAAGATAGAATAGTGAATGAGGAATATAAAAAAGGGAATTACAAGAATCACATATTTCTGATGAATCTCAACATTTGCACAGATGTGACACAGCTATAGAAAGATGTAAAACTTCTTATCTGTGCACAACACATCAGTATAAGCCATTCATTAAGGACTGCTGTGTAGTAAGATTGTGTGCATGACCAATTTCAAGTGAATTGGCCTTAACTCACCTCTTCCCTCATGCACTGAGCTGTAGTGCACAGCACTGAGAGGCCTTCATTTAGACCCATGAAATAATCTCCTACCTCTGATTTAGAAATTCCTAAAGTCAGACCATGTCATTGCCCATCTTGTAAAGATACCGTTGGCACCCCACTACCTACAGAAAGAAGACCAAATGTCTCAGTGTAAGTACTGACAATATATTTACAGAATAAAAAAGAAAAGCTTGTGAAGCAAGCACATAGAGGTTGGAGTGGGCAGAGAAAGCAAATTTCAATATTACAATGAAGTAGGTCACTTTAAGGAGGTGAAAGTTTAGCCAAAGTATGAGGAGTAGTTAAATACTTGAAGAGATCAAAATAAGCACCCCTGATATGTGCAAAGGCCCTGAGGCTGAAAAGATCTAAGTGTTTCTTTGAAGAAGAGAAAGGTAGACAACGTGACTTACATTCATATACTTCAAATTATTTCCTATTTAATGCACATATTTGATTTTTACATCATGTAATATCTTTGCTTATGTGAATTCCTCAGCCTAGAATGGTTCTTATTATATATTTATTTAAGTTTATTCTTTAAGAACCAACTCAAAGGTCACTCCACAGCATTTCTTTTTGTATGGTTTTGGTCTCCCAGTTAAAATTATTGACTATCATCCATTTATTATAATTAGCTATTTGTATGTTTTCTTTCTTCAATGTGCAAATAACACGTAGGATTGAATAAAAAAAAAACGTATTGGATTTGATTGAATGTTCTACTCTTACTGATTAATTATTGTCAGAAAACTTTCACAGGAACCAAAGGTTCAGAAGAGATGCCATCTTTTTCTTCTTTGTTAGCAACAATAGCATGACCAATTTATTAAGAATTTCAAGAACAAGAGAGCTGCTGTACAACATTGTACCTACGGTCAACGATATTGTATCATACACTAAAGAATGTGTTAAGAGGATAGATCTCATGTTAAGTGCTTCTACCACAATAAAGATTTTTTTAAAAAAATTACAGGACATGTATTATAATATAAGCAAAAGTATATAACTTCTCAGCAATACACACACAAATAAAAGAATTTTCAGCACAAAATGGTATCCTGTCGATAGTCTCTACTAAAGTATATTTCAACTTCTTACTAAAATACTAATATAGAGTAAAAAAATGGAAACTCATAACACTACCAAGTATTGCAATGAAAGCTATAGAATTTAGGAGGCCTTGGTATTAATTTTAAGGTAGATGGACATCGGACTCAGAAAATCCTATCTAGTTTTCAGTTCATGGGAGACCTAGAATTGGACTGTTGAAACAGAATCTGCTGTACAAAAATTAGGAAGACTTTGTACCTCCACAGTCTGGAAAACTGGAATGGCATCCCTCCTCCCTTCTGGGAACTTCATTGGAAGGTGGGAAGAATACTCGCTACCTTTCTCATCCCACCCTATTCCTATTGTCATCATTCTTTGAAACTGAGTGCATGGTGAAATATATATATAGTTTTCGAAGTTTGAAGAAAAATAATAAAATTAAAATAAATACCACCATCCAGCCTAGACATCAAGTCCAAGATGCAGAGACTCATGCACTCACTTTGCTCTACTGTCTCTGCAAAGGATGAGGAATCTCTCTTGCCTGGGAAACAGGGGTGGGGAAGCTTAGGCCATTGTGAATGGTTGGTTGGGGGATACTCTATAGAATCTGACTAATTCTGAGTCAGATCTGACCCTCTGTGCCCCAGGCAGAGAGGGTCTGGAAGCCTGGGAAAGTCTTCAGAGCTTTCCAAGTCCGTGGTTTTCTTTTATTCCACGTACAATACTGAGCTACGTAAAGCAGGTATTATCATATTCATTTAAAAAATAATGTAAATTAAGGAAAGAGAGATTAACTCTTGGTGTATAATATATATATAATGTGTTAGTAGCCACAATTGGTCTTCCATTTTGTGCAAAAACCAGTCTTAGAAAGGTAAACAGTTAAAATAACTTTATACAGAAGGGTTAATTTTTTCCCCCTCTTTTGTAACTATGATAACACTCACATATTTGGTAGTCAAATAATACTATTCCATTATTAAAGTTTTATGAAATTCATTTTTCTAGTTTGACTTTTAAACTTTTGTAGTCTTGCACTCTCATATGCTATCTTTTATGAAGCAGCTTATGTCATTATTTTGTTTTGCCACGAAGTGACATTTACCAAAGATCAGGAACAGAGATACTCAGGGCTTATGATGCTAAGGAAACTGTTAAGCATTTCTAAAGCCTGGCTCTAGAAAGATGTCCACATAATAAATTTTAAAATTTATTTTAAAATAAAAGAAACAATCACCCTATAAAGATTGGTAATTGATGTGGTAGTACATTTTAGAGGTCTCATCAATGACAAAGAGAAACTTCACTGCAAAGCTCATTATTCATTCTTACCCAACATAAGGGATATTAATTTTAATTATTAACAAAAACCCTAGAATTTACTCAGCTCTGTAATGTTCAAGCCTTTCAGGGTGTCAGTTTTGTGGAGAAGATATGCACATGTAGATAACAATACAAGGATTATTATGTAATTAAGTGCTGAAGTTAAGAGATACACTCAGTGAATATTATACTAATCAGGGAAAAGAAAGATCATTGAGTGGAGAAAAGGCTAAAGAAGTAAAGCTTTAACTGATCCTTAAAGGATGGAAATGATTTGAATAGATGGGTGGGTAAGGGAGGGCTTGACAGTTTGGAAGAACAGCTTAAGTGAATATGAGCATATCAGAGCTGGGTTATTTGAACGAAAATAAAATACAGTGAGAGGCTAATTCAATTAAGTCATACATTTAGACTAACAGGATCTCCAAGTTAGAAGAGATGAATTTTCTTCCAGCTCAATCCTTAACTATGCTCATTAATCACCTCTACAGCATCCTTAGCAAATGGTCACCCAACCTTTGCTTTGATACCTTCACTATCACTCCTCCTATTGCACTGGTGAATGGCTCTAGACATGACAAGATCGATCTTTGCATGAGGCCCATATCTGACCCCTGTAATTTTTACTCATTAGTTCTTATTCTGCTCTCCAGAAATGTCTTTGCAGAAGTGCCAATCAGCCCTTCAAATGCTGTAGTCTGAATAGCTAGTTGTGCCACTGCCACTTTTTCCATAACTATGGGCAATTAAGTATCAGGGAGAATAATGTGGAGCTGACCTTCATGTCACTGTGAAGAAAACAGCATATGCCTCAGGGGGAAGGAAACTCAAAGGACCAGAGATTAATATGTCCTTGACTGATGGTACAACTATATGCCAAGCAAAAGATGAGAAAGTATTCCAAAATAAACTAAGTGTCTGCTATCACTTCCATGAAAGAGCCGAAAGGAAGTAATTTAAACAAATACTCTACTAAGAACTCGAAGCATTTAGAAATGTTTTTTCCTCCTCCATTCCCTTCCCCTTCTGTTTATTTACAGAGAGGGCTTAGAAATCGCTAAATTCTCCACCCATAGAGTAAAAACACCAGTTGCAAGTGAACAAGACTCTGATCTTCAGTTCTCAATTAATACAGTTTCACTGGACCAGTGAACTCTACAGCTATTCCAAATCCTCCTCTTTCAGTAATTTTCACCTTCATTTCATAAACCTTGCCAATAACTGCTGACACGTAACAAAACTGATTTAGATGGCTTACATTTCCCCCTCCTCTCTGCAAGTGTTCCTCCAGTGGAAGTGCTAATGAATGGGCCGATGGGCAGAAGGAGACAGCCAGAAGGTGAGGGACAGAAGGAAAGGAAGGAAAAGGAGGTCAAACAAAGTCAAGCTTGTGGCTTGTTGGATCTGAGTGTGGTCATTTCTAGTATCTGCCCGGTCCCCGGCCCCTTTCATCATTTGCCAAAGTCTCGGGGGTTCTGCATGTGCTGGCCATTCTCACTGCTGCAGTGAAACCACGTGGATGTGAAGTCAATGTCAAGGCCTTTAGTTTATGCAAAACTAGACACTAGACTAAAAGCTGTTTTCTATATATACAGACCTCAGGGCTTAAAAACATCCAGGCTTCAGACTACTGATTTCATTTAAAGATCCGTAAGAATATACAACACAAATTCCTTTGGCTACATAAAGTCACTTTAATAGTAAGAACTCAAATGTTGCTGGGACACTACTTCTTACCAATGTAGGATTCCAAGGGATGTTTCCTGTATACTTGGAAACTAGTTTATTTCTATTTCTGCTGCCTCACTGGCCACAGTGGTCTACTTCCCTGCATCTTTGCAGCTTATCCAGCAGAAAGTCCCTCCATATACCTCCATCTCTAGTAGAAAAGCGTATTAACACTCAGGCATGGGTCCAGTGAGAAAAGAGCTAAGAGATAAAGTTGATCATCAGAAACCAAGCTGTCATCAAATCAATACACCCAAATGATAACTAAGGCTTTTGTATTAGTTCCCTGTTGCCATTACACATTACCACGAACTTAGTAGCTTAAAACAACACAAATGCTTTATGATAGTTCTGGAGGTCAGAATTCTGAGTTGAGTCTTCAAGGGCTAAAATCAAGGTGTCATCTGGGCTGGTTCATTCCTTCTGGAGGCTCCAGGGGAAAACCTGTTCTTTGCCCGTTCTGGTTTCTAAGGCTGACCACATTCCTTGGCTTGTGGCTGCATTACTTTAATATCTGCTTTTGTCATCCCAATTCTTTTTCCTCGTCTGTGGTCAAATCTCCCTCTGCCTCACTTTTGTAAGGACCCAGGTGATTACATTTAGGACTCACCTGAATAACCAGAATAATCTCATCACCGGATCCTTAATTTAATCACATCTGCAAAGGCCTTTTTTCCACGTAAGCTAACATTCACAGGTTCCAGGAACTGAAGTCTGGATATCTTAGAGAACCATTATTCATTCTACCACAGCTCTGTGACTAGATCAGGCTTAAAGTACTGGTTTTTCCTTCAGGATTAGTTTTATGCCAAGGTCTCGAACACCACTAGTGGACAGAGCCTTGACCTGAACTGACAGCTCGCCCTACTGACTTTGGCCGGACATTTTCTCAGATATTTCCTCACTTGACCCAAACCTATAAGCAATATTATTATCCTACTTTGCAGATGAAGAAACACACACCTCAGAGAGATGGAAATGCTTTGCTCAAGTGAACTCAACTAGTAAGGGATAAAACCAGCCCTGGAATTCACAGCCTGCTTTTCTCATCAATCTAAAACTCCCCTACGAATCTTACAAAGATTACAACCCGAACTAACCTCAGTCTCCCCCAGCCTATTTGCACTCCGGCTGGAGAAACCTCTAGCCTTGCTTTTCCTCATGTTCTATCGCCTACACTGAGGAGTCTGGCTCTGGTTCAAAATCCTATGTGTGCTTTTTCAGGCCTGATCCCAGGCAATTACAAGGCTTTGCCTGGCGGGCCTCATGGGGGAAAGGCAACCCTCCCCACACTGGGTGCACAGACAAGGCATGGCAGTTTTCCGGAGGGAAGTGCAGTTAAGGGCTCAGCCTCCAACCCAGCCCTCCTTTGGCCAGCCACACTCGTAGGCATATCTGCATTCCCAGCCTAGGTGCCTTCATTCAGAGACCTCATTACTGGGGGGCCTTGACTGAAGCACTTTTCTCCGTTTTGACTCAGTACCTTTCCACTCTCAGCCCACCCCACCCCATGGGTCCATAAAGCGCCCGATACCTTTGGTTTGGGGCTTTTTGATTCTTCCTGTCTGTACTGCATTCACTTGACCCTCACTCAGTGCCATTCCATGGAACATTGAGGAACTGGGGATGCATTTTGCCTCCTGCTTGCGCCGTTGCAGTAAGTGAATAAAGACTTGATCATTATTCTTGATGTAGCCGTTTCTCTAACTGACCACTTCAACACCTGACTGTTCAACCTATACCGGCCTGTCCTGCCCTATCTCTCTCCATATATTCAGTGCCTACTCACTTTTCAAATCCCAATCTGATTTCCATCCGATGTTTCCCATCTTCACACCCCTCTTTTACTTATGGTTTGCTCCGCATAGTTTATTGCTCACTTGTCTGCTGGTGTCTGTTGTTTCTGTTTCGTGAAACCTAGCCTTGCTTCCCTAATGGATTCTTCTCTAATGTAAGTACACGTTACCACGTGTCTTTAATACTAACTCAACAAATACTTGACTATATAGCCAATTTATAAGCATCATTTAGAGAAAGATTAACAGATGGTAGGATCATTAACTCCCTTTAGAATATAGACTCACTATAATCATCGTGTAGGGGTCATTTATGGAGCTACTGAAGACAAAACTATCAATCAAGACATAGTTCTCTTCTCCCCAAGTTCCCATTAAGATGTTACCACAGTTCACTTTAGGAGAAACTTTTTTCGTTTTAGTTTTTCCTAAGGCACTTGCTGGATATATGCCATAACAGGATATTAAATGCCTGAGAGAAAAAGATTCACAAGCTCACAAGGGAAGAAAAACTCGAACCAGATGAAAACCTGGAGCTGGTATGAAATTGTTAGAGATTTGATGTATCAATTAAGGATTAATACAGTCTCCAGAGGACTCATTTATTTCTATGTGTGTGTACATATATAGACATAGATATACATATATATATATATATATATATAGATAGATATGTATTTGACCCTTGCCCAGTGCCTGCCTTTCCATGGGGGAAAATGGAATATAAGGGAACTGGAACCTCATTTTGTCTCATTTGTCATATATGTATACACATACCTATTTAGTAAATAAATGTTCCAAATTCTTCTTATATTATTTGTATCCTGAAATACTTGAGTAATAATTATTCATGTTCACCTTTTTCCTCGAAAATCTGACATAATGATTTTCAAAGTTTCAAAATGACTTCACATATACAAGCTTTGTTAATGCCCCTATTCTAGAGCTTGATGCTGAACAGACATTTCATACCCAAAGTTCGATGGTCTGGAGCCTCTGTTGTGGGTGAAGTGAATGAGGTTATTATTCCCATTTTCCAAATGAAGTCAATAAGGTTCTGAACATTGAATGGATTTGCCCAGAGGGTTATAGCCAGTAAGTACCATCTCAACTATCATTGAATCCCTATATTCCTGACTCCTAATTCAAAGGACTGATTCTGAGACAGAAAATAAGATAATTACAAAAACAAGTAATCTAAGTGTCATATTTTAAAGCATGGCTAATTTCTTACCACAAAGGGAAGTTGTTTTGTGGAACATAAATAACAATCTTAACCCAAAGATGAGCTATCTGATGAATCTGTCCTTTTTTTATATTGCTTTTGAAGGCATACAAATATGACAGAGATTAATCTTTTTAATAATCTCTGTAGTAATGTTTGTCAAAATTGAAATGTCAGTTTCATTCACTTACTCTTTTTAAAATGCAGCAAAAGCTCTTATTCTCTTTTCTACTATCTTCATCTTTTAGCTTATCAATAGCTCCCTTTAGATTACAGACTCTTCTACCCCCTGCCTTCAAGCAAAATAATTTGAGATGCAAAGTCAATTTATCGAGGCCAATAATCTTTTTTTTTTTTTTTTTTTTTTTGGCTGCCCGCGCAACATGCGGGATCTTAGTTCTCCAACCAGGGATAGAACCTGCACCCCCTGCAGGGCAAGCACAGAGTCTTAACCATTGGACCACCAGGGAAGTCCCCAATAATCTCTTCGTGTCTTTGTTTATCCTTCCACAGAGTGATTTTTAAACATGGAGATTTTGCTGAAAGCTCTTTGTTACCCAGGCATTTCTTCTCCAGCCACAAAAGTTTAAAACGAAAGAAAAGCATCACTTGCTTTCAGTTTCCCACAAAGCAAACAACACAACCTTGAAGTGCTTATTTCTGGTTATACAATGCAAGAAAGTAAACTTCTGTGCATATAGGTGATTCCACAGAGACTCAAACTCACAGGTAATAGCCCTAGAGAGAATTTAGAGTCTGATAATAATGCAATCTCGACCATCTACCAAGACTGCCTATTTTAAACATACCTTTTCCATCTACCACCTCACCTAAATGTACATATGACAATATTTTATGTGTGTTTATGCTGCTTTCTTTTTTTTCTAAGACATTGTTCAGGATGTTCTGTACAGTTGCTCACGTCTCTAGGACCATGGATTGAATACTACAATACCAGTTATCCTTGTGATCGCTGAGCCTTGTTTTCTTGAGCTGTAAAATGGACCGCAGCCTCCAAAGTTGCATTTTATCTCTGGCATGTGTGGTTATTATTTACCTCTGCTTGGTCTGAATTTGGGGAGGAATTTGGAATGACTTTTGTGAATCACTATCCCTTTTATTTTGGCAACAATGGCTTACCACCCAACAACACACTTACATGACTGCAGATGAGACAAAAATATTATTTTAAAGGATTTTGACTTCCATAGAACATTTATTGACTAAAATAAGTTGGTGCGCTAAAGATGTTAGTACAGCCTTGGAGACAAGTTATGAATTTACTCTTAGAGCAGAGTCCATTAAATCCCCACTGACGCTATTTTGATGGTATCAGTTCTGATAGAACCAATTCCACAGCATGGCAATTAAGTTCTCTGGATCGTGGCAGAATTGTGCCTTCAGAGTTTTTGCTTGGCCTATTTTATATGTTAAATTGCTTAAAAAGGAAGTCTCTTTGGAACCTCAGAGACTAAAGCCCTGATAAATAACATCCTGTACACACCACCTTCACCCATAATTCTGCTTCATGCAGAAGAACCTTAGAGAGAGATTTAAATTAATCTAGTATTACAATATAAAAAATATTAAGAAATAAAACATTAACGTATAACCCTAATAATTTAGAAAGCAGAGGGCCTGTTTTATTAGAAAGAACTACAAATCAGTGAGCTCATGATATAAATATAAATAAGGATCATTTATTTTTATTATGTGACTAATATTGACAATATACTGTTCAGATAATAAATAGGGATGTGTTGCCAGACACTGTGCCTGCTAATATAACATCCATTCTGAAGTCCATGGGTCAAGAAGTAATTCTGACCTCCAGATCTTAACTATTTAAGATGAACACATTTTGTAAGGCTATAGTTGCCATAGATAGAGATTCCTCTGATGGATCTGGGCAAAGTCAATTGAAAGCCTTCTGGACAGAATTTACCATTCTAGATGCCATTAAGAACATTCATGATTCATGGGAAGAAATCAAAATATTAACATTAACAGCAAGTTTGGAAGAAGTTTATTCCAACCATCATGGATGACCTTGAGTGGTTCAAAACTTCAGTGAAGTAAGTAATTGCAGATGTGGTGAAAATAGCAAGATAACTAGAATCAGAAGTGGAGCCTGAAGATGTGACTGAATTGCTACAATCTCATGATAAAACTTTCACTGATGAACAGTTGCTTCCTATGGATGAGCAAAGAAAGTGATTTCAGAAATAGAGTTACAGATGTACAAAATAAACTTATGGTTACCAGGGGGTAAGGGGGGGCATAAATTAAAAGATTGAGATTGACATATACATACTACCATATATAAAATAGATAACTAATAAGGACCTACTGAATAGCACAGGGAACTCTACTCAATACTCTGTAATGGCCTATATGGGAAAAGAATCTAAAAAACAGTGGGTATTTGTATACATATAACATTCCCTTTGCTGTACACCTGAAACCAACACAATATTGTAAATCAACTCTACCCCAATAAAAATTTTTTTTTAAAAAAGGAAGTGGTTTCTTGAGATAGACTCTACTCTTGGTAAAGATGCTGTGAAGATTGTTGAAATGACAACAAAGGACTTAGAATATTAACTTAGTTAATAAAACTTAGTTGATAAAGTAGCGGCAGGTTCAGTGAGGATTGGCTCCAGTTTTGAAAGAAGTTCTACCTTCTCTAATGGGTAAATTGCTATCAAAAAGCATTGCACACTACAGAAAAATCATTCATGAAAAGAAGAATCAATTGATGTGGCAAACTTCAATGTTGTCTTATTTTAAGAAATTTCCAGAGCTATTCTTCAGCAACCACCACCCTGATCAGTCACCAGCCATCAACATCGAGGCAAGACCCTCTACCAGCAAAAAGATTATAACTTGCTGAAGGGTCAGATGATGGTTAGCAATTTTCAGCAAAAAACTATTTTTAAATTAAGGTGTATATATTGCTTTTTTAGACATAATGCTATTGCACACTTAATAGACTACAATATAGTGTAAACATAACTTTTATATGCACTGGGAGACCAAAATATTGTGTGACTTGCTTTATTGCAGTGGTCTGGAACCAACCTGCAGTATCTCCCAGTGTAGTTATTCTTAATACTTTTAACTTTTATAATAGGGTTAAAAGTGATTTGTGTATCATCCTATCAGTAGTACATTATTCTATATTTGTCTATACATTTACCTTTTCCAGTGAGATTTATACTTTCCTATGCTTTTGTATTTCTGTTTGGTATCCTTTCATTTCAACTTCAACAACTCTCTGTAGCCCTTCTTATAGTGGTGATGAACTCCTTAAAGTTTTTGTTTCTCTGGGAAAGTCTGTTTCTTGCCTTAATTTTTAAAAGATAGTTTTGCCATCTATAGTACTCTTAGTTGGCAGGTTTTTTTTTTCAGCACTTTACATACGTGTGTGTTTGTGTACATATATATATATGTATATTATCCCACTCTACCCTGGCCTGCAGGGTTTCTGCTGAGAAATTTATGGATAATCTTATAGGAGTTGCCAGGTGAGTAGCTTTTATTTTGCTACTTTAAAAATGCTTTGTCTTTTGACAATTTAATTGTAATATGTCACAATGTACATCTCTTTAACCTATTTGGAGGCCTTTGGGATTCATTAATCTGGATGTGTCTCTCCCAGATTTGGGCAATTTTCAGCCCTTGTGTCTTTAAATAATATTTCTGCCCTTTTTCTCTTCTCCTTTTGGGACCTATCATGATGTGCACTTTGATTCTGTTGATATTATTCCCCAAGTCCCATAGGCTTTCTTTGCTTTTTTTTGCATTTTTTTTTTCCTGCTTTTCCTTTGGGTATTTTCAAATGATCTATTTTTGCACTTGTTGATTCTTTCTTCTGCTTGATCAAGTCTGCTGTAGAAGCTCTGTATTAAAATTTTCAGTTCAGTCATTGTATTCTTCAGCTTCAGAGTCTCTATTTTATTCTTTTTTACTGTTTTTTTCCTCTTTGTTGAACTACTCATTCTGTTCATGTAGTTTTCATGATTTTGTTTAGTTGTCTGTTCTTTTGTAGTTCACTGAGTTTAAGACTGTTATTGTGAATTTTTTTGTCTGGCAGTTTTTAGATCTCCATTTCTTTAAGGTCATTACTAGAGCTTTATTTCGTTCCTTTGGTGGTATTATGTTTCCCTGGTTCTTCATGGTCCTTGTAGCCTTGTATCAGTGTCCGTACATTTGAAAAAAGTCACCTCTTCCTGTCTTTATGGGCTGGCTTTCAGCAGTCAGCCTGGCCAGAAATTCTGGGTGGGCCAGTTGGCAGGGTCTTTGGTCAGGCCAGTTGGCAGGGTCTTTGGTCAGGCCAGCTGGCAGGGTCTGTGGGCAGCCTGCTGCCATGGTCCATAGGCAGGCAAGCCTGCTGCCAGAATCTCTGAGCATGCAGGTCTGCTGCTGGGTCCTTAGGTGAGCAGACCTATTGCTGGAGGCTGCAGGCAGGTCTGCTACCAGGGCCTCAGGCCAGCTATCACAATCTGCACACTGGTTGTTGACAGTCCTTACCCCTTTCCTTTGTCCTTAGGGGACCTAAGTGTGCCACCTTAGTGTTCTGGGTGAGAATGGCCTCTCAGGTACCCAAAGTCAAGGGAAGTCCAATATTAACTCTGTTCTCTCTTTCCTGCACAGGAGAATTTGTGGCTAAGGTGACCTCTTTCAGTGCTATGTTGTGCAGCTTGGGGGAGGAGAGATGTGGGTAAAGTGACTGTTCTTACCCTTTTCATTTTTTTTTTTTAATCATTTCTGCATCACTGAGGTGCTATAATCTCTCATCTGAATTTCAGAGCTCTCATGATAGTATTTGCATCTGAGAATGGGTGTTAAATTACTGTTTCTGTGGGGTATGAAGGGTAGAACCTCCTATTTATGCCATCTTGCTGATGTCACCCCCTTCTTAATACTTACAACACTATTACGAGTGCTATTTTTCTAATACAATAAATATTCTATTGTTAATCAAAATACTTACAAGGTATCAAAAGAGAAATTTTAATAAAGCCAAACTTTGAACTGCATATGCTGAGTGATATCAATGACAATATCATCCTTTCTTACAAAACCATTTAAATGGACCTTTTTTGTTTTTTTTTTTTTTTTTTTTAGTGGGGATTTCTTAATATACTGCTATTTTTTAGAGAGGAAGAATTTCTATAGTATCTCTATCTTTTCTGAAAACCCTAGTAATTCAGAAAGCGCTTTGTTAATACTTGTACCTTTGACAAGAAGACAATTTTAACTATAAGATTGCCTCTGAAGCCCAATGTAACTTGGAAAGAGTTAATCACTCTTCACCGTAAATCAAAGAGTACTGTCCAAACCCTTCTAGATTTAAAATAAAAAAACTCACACTGATGTGTATAAAATTGATGCCTAATAAGAACCTGCAGTATAAAAAACAAACAAACAAAACAACTAATACTAAACTTTCATTGGGTTATTTGTATGGAAATATGTTAATATAAATGTTTCAGACATTACATGAAATTTCTAAAAATCTTATATTTGTATTTGTATGGAAATATGTATAGAAATATGTTAATATAAATGTTTCAGACATTATATGAAATTTCTAAAAATCTTATATTTGTATTTGTATGGAAATATGTTAATATAAATGTTTCAGACATTACATGAAATTTCTAAAAATCTTATATGTTCTGGTATAATGTTATAAGTAATAATCCTAGTTATTACTTTAAAATGTATATCTCAGAAATAACTAATTTTCTTGTCAACTGCATTATTATGAACTCTCATCAAATCTTTAACAGTGGTCATTTTTAAGTCTTTTGTCATTTACAGACAGTTCTGGGTGTACTCTGATGCTTTTGCAAATATGTTCAAAAAATAAATAAATAAAAAAATAAAATCAAAAAACTCGTAAAATGCAAAACTAAAACAGTCTAAAGAAAAATATTAGAAATACCAGGTGAATTACTTATTCCTACTTTTGCTGAGTTTGGAGAACACTTCTAAACACTAAGGTGTTGAAATTAAATAAAGGGGGAGATAAAGAAAGGGAGAAGGTAAATCAGAAGTACCAAATGTAGTAAGATGTCCCATAGACCCAGAAACTCTCTGACTGTGATAAATAGAATAATATGAAGTGAGGATACCTACAGTTTTTCTTCTAAAAAGAATCAATGATAGCAAGACTTATTTCTGAGATAGCTATATTCAGAGCATTACCTAGGACGGAGCTGAAGTTAAGAAATTAGAGATGGCTCTGTGACCAAAAGTGTTACCTTGTTCAATCTCAGTTTAGATCTTAATCATAATCCTAGTAAATGCCACTCTTGTGATAAAGCCAAACCCCAAGGAACCTTTCATATGGAATAGTTTGCTGGAGTTATTCTTAGTTGAACTACTTTTAACTGCCAAGAGGAAAGGCGAATATTCGTGTAACACCCTATTCCTCCTCAAAATGCACTTCTTTCCTTTCAGTGTAGTGAAGCAGAAAGAACACTTGGCTTCTCTGTGAGCTGTTTGTCTATGAGCTTCACTTTTGTTATCTGTAAAATGGAGAGAATGAGTCTGTGTAGAGTTACTGTGAGGTTTAAATGAGATAATATAAATCAAGCATGTCAGATGCATAAGATGTTTAATAAATGTTAGTGTTCTCTTCCCAATGGGTCTTGAGTTTAGTGAGCAATTCATTTCCTTCAAGGCGTTGGCAGATAAGAGCTACAAATTCATTTCTCAAAAGAATATTTACATTTTAACAAGAGTCTCTGAGGATTCACAAGACTTCAGGGCACCAAGAACATTTACAAAAGTGGAATTTTGGACGCTGTTCAACACATATTTATTGAGTGTCTCTTCTTTTCCAGTACTGAAAACACAAAGATCAGTAATGTAGTACTTGTCCTTAATGAAGGTAGGATAGAGGAACAGGCATTCTGATACCTCTTTCCTATTTCTCAGAGATTAGCAAGAGGCTACCACACGGAGAAGGATAGGAGATCAACTTTTGGTAGAAGGACTGAAGGGATTGTACTCTTAGGAGAAGGGAAGGGAAGAGAGGAGAAGAGGATTTCCTTCCAATAGGCCTTTTCGTTGTAGATTTTTTGGCAGGAAGATTAAATGATCTTCTGGATCCTGCCCTGATCCTATGAGCATGGGTGTTTGAGCTCCTGGAAACTCTGGTGCTAGAGTTTTAAATTTATACAAGGACTATCTTCTGCATTGATGGCATCTTTGACTCTAGAAAACTGAGAAGTATGCTTCAGTTCAAACTCAAGTAAGAGAAAGCTGAGCGCTAACGCCATAGAAATAGTTTTAGCCCGAGCAAAAGATGTAAAGGGAATCTACAGATTTCTCATTGTTCACCCTAGTTCATCGGGGTGGGAAAGGAGGAAATTTCTAGTAAAAAATTATATCTAGGAAGAAATACGTGGCTGAAGTTTGCCTGGTTCTATACCTTAGAATAGTGAAAAGAAAAATGGGAAACTCCAGCAGTAGTAAACAGATATTGGCCATTGTAATTTCTTTTGCTTCTGAAACAAATTGCTACAAATTTAGTGCCTAAAACATCAGAAATTTATTATCCTACAATTCTGGAGGTCAACATCTAAAATTTGCCTCACTGGGCTAAAGATAAGGTGTCAGTGGAGCTACATTCCTTCTGGTTCTCATGGAGAATCTTTTGCTTTGCTTTTTTCTAGCTTCTAGAGGCCACCTGCATTGCTTGGCCCCCTTCCTCCATCTTCAAAGCCAGCAACTGAACATATTCAAATCTCTCACTTTGATGTCTGACACTATGATCACATCCCCTTTGACGCTCACCTTGTGTCTCTTTCTTACAAGAACTGCATGATTACTTTAGACCTACTTAGATCATCAAAAACAATCACCCCATTTCATGATCCTTAACTACATCAGCGAAGTCCTTTTTACTAAGTATTGTGAGATCACATATTCATCGGTTTTAAGGATTAGGATTTGGATATCTTTGGGAGGCCACTATTCTGCATTCTATAGCCAGGATCTGAGAAGGTGGATATTAGCATTAACAGAAGTATAAAAATAAACATCGTGATGAGCAAAACTGGGATTTCAGCTTTGCTTTCTTACCATCAAGTAAACACACTTGTCTTTTCACCCAGTGAGTATGCAGATTCCCCACAATAAATTATTTTTAGCTCTAGTGCCAATAGGGGAGGGAGCCTATTTTGTGAGATATCACAGGAGCCTACTAGACATCTGAGGATGCCCTGTCCCTTACCTTACTGGCAACCTTGGCTCTTCATACATTTACTACTGAATGATTTCTTGCCCTGTTTATAATGTAGTCCAGTCAGTGAGGGATCATGGTTGCTTTCTTTCCCTATCTATCCTTTGGTCTGCTTCACCCTACTTCTGATATCCAAAGTTCTGAGTTCAGATTTCCCCCATCTTCGGCTCTACCTAGACATGTGCTAGCAGCAAATTAAGCAACCTCCCTCTCTGTCTTGCCATTCACTGGAAGAGTAATGAAGCAGCTCTCATTGCTGCACCATTTCACCTCCTTGTTTCACATACATAATGGCATCCTTCTCACACATAATCATTTCATTGGAGATACTGTGCTGGAGACAGATGTTCACAGGTTGCCCATTTATCAGGAATCTTTTCCTGGTTGGTTGTGTTGGGGGAAAACTGTGTGTCTGGGCCTCTGGCCATCAAGGAAACAAAAATACTCTGTACGAGGCTATTAAGGACATTTCCTATTATCGTCAAATCTGACCTAGATAAGGAACTGAAGACAACAGATAAATATCCCCACTTTCAGTTCTAAGAGTTGTCAGTGAATAGAGCCTGTCTCCTCTTTGCAAGTTTCATCTTCCTTCATGACAAAAGGACATCAGTTCAGATTTGTACTGTATCCCTTGCCTCTATCCCAGCGGATCTCAGATGCTTCTGCTTGGGACACGTGCAGCAGTTCCCTTGGCAATCAAGCACAAGAAACTCAGAAGCGCAGGGAAGTTAGTATCCCATCAGGCAACACTCAAGTAATGGGGGTTGAAAGCCAATTGATAAAAGGCTCTTCTTTTCATTCTTCAGTAGACAATTGTGAGGTTCATTCTTTACTATTCTGTAGAAAATCCTTGAATGACTGAGTACAATTGGCCCTCTCTCAAAAACAGCCAATTTTATAATACATTCTTGTATTGACATTCCCTCTATTTTATTCCCCTCAGTCCCTCAAGCCTGCACATTTCCTAAAGAAACTACCCTCACAGTAAGCATTCATCTCAGGCTCTGATTCTAGGAGAAATCCAGGATAAGAGAGTTGCTATCAGAAGTAATCCAAGGAAGCAAATCCTATGGATGAGTTTTTGGAACTGGATCAGCCACCTGTCAGACAGCAATAATAACCCCATTGCCAGTGTTAAGTGGATTGGTGATAATCCCCAATATGTAGTACCTTCAGATTGAGTAAGATTCTGATTTCAGTCATGGCTATGAGAATTTTCTTTCCTATTTGACTTGCTGTGGTCCCACTCTCCTGCTTAATTCCCAGCTAAACTTCCTGTATACAAAACGGTATCAAAAGCCCAGGCTAAAAAAATACATAAGCCATACCATGTGACACCTCTGCACAAAAGACTCTAAAGCTTTTCATGTCACTCAATAAAATCCAAAGACCTAGACCTAATTTATAAGCCCCTACATTATCCAGTTCCCACTACCTTTCTGACCTCATGGAGCAGAGACTGCTAACTGCCTACTCAATATCTATTCTTTCCTATTTTCCTACTGAAAGTATCCTCATGTTAGGGGGATAGGGAATTCCTCCAGCTAAAAAAAACACTATTGGTCACATGGCCACACATAGCCTTCTTTGCAGCTAGGGGTATTCACGTGATATACCTAATTTGTGGCCAATGAGCATAAATTGCTTAATAGCTTCCCAGCTGGAAAAATAAGTAGATAAAACCTTTCAGAAACTGACTGAGTTCGCATTGAGGCCTTTGCATCTTCATCTTTCACTTTCTGCCTACTTGAAAGCCAGAAGGGAAAATAGGAGTAGACCAGCCATCTTGATCATAAGACAACACACGCATTGAATTTATGCCAAGATTGGTAGAGAGAAAAGCGAGAAAGAATCTGGGTTCCTGAGGGCATTATGGAGCTCCCACATCAGCTTGTACACATGATACAAAGAAAATCCCCATTTGATTAAGCCACTGTAAATGTAGTTTTCAGTTGTGTGCAGCAGGACATAATTCTAACTGATGGCTCCACTCCAGCTCTACTGGCCTCCTTTTTAATCCTCAAACACATCAAGCATGCCTCTACCTCAGATTTTGCACTTACTATGTCCTCTGTCTGGAGAACTCTTTCCCCAGATGTGCACACGACTCATGCCTTAACTTCATTCAGGTCTTACTTACATGCCACCTCATTAAGACGATTTCCCTAATGATCCTACCTAAGATCTCCCTCCAACTTCTTCACTTCTTTTCCCTTACTATGCTTTGTTTCTTAATCACGTATTAGCCTTGATATAACTTTTATTTCTTAGTTTATTTATACTTATTTCTTTATATATTTTATTTATTTTATACGTACTCATTTGTTAAGCTCCTTGACAGCAGAAACCTTGCATTATTCACTGCTATATTCCCAAAATATAGAAGAGAGTTATGGATAGTGGATTCACAATAAATTGCTATTGAATGTGTGGGTTAATTGGGTACCAGAGGTAGGATTTAACATCTCAGCAGCTGCACATGAGCTTTTATTACCTTCCCCAACTCTGAACCCTCTTAAAAAGCAAATATTAATAAAACCAGACCAAAAAAACACAAGAAAACTATAGACCAAAATCTCTTACAGAAAGACTCAAAATTCTCAATAAAATACTAGCAGAATGAATCGAACACATATAAAAAGACTATGCGCTATTAACAAGTGGGATTTATCCCAGGAATGCAAGGTTGTTTTAACATCCAAAAACCAATTACTAAAACAATCTCATTAATAAAGGACAAAGCACATGATCATCTCAGAATAGGTGCAGAAAAAGCATTTGACAAAATTCAACACCCCTTCATGATAAAGAAATACTCAATGAACCAGAAATAACAGGGAACTTCCTCAACCTGATAAAGGACATGTATAAAAACCCCACACCTAACATCATTACATGAAACATTTAATACCTTTCCCCTAAGACCAGGAAAAAGACAAGGATGTCCATTCTTGCCACTTCTATTCAACATTGTACTGGAGGCCCTTGCTATGGCAATTAGGAAGGAAGGAAGGAAGGAAGGAAGGAAGGAAGGAAGGAAGGAAGGAAGGAAGGAAGGGAGGGAGGGAGGGAGGAAGGAAGGAAGGAAGGGAAGGAGGGAGGGAGGGAGGAAAGGTATCTGTGGGAAATTAAAAAGCAATCTATTTCTATTCTCAGAAGATGTAATCGATAGAAAATCCTAAGGAAAGGAATACATTAAAAATTAGAATAAATGAGTTCAGCAAAGTTGCAGGATACAAGATTAATACACAAAAATAAATGGTATTCCTATATGCTTGCAATTAACAACCTGAAAATGAAATTAAGAAAAAATTCCATTTAAAATAGCATCAAAAAGAAAAAAAAATAATACTTAGGGATAAGTTTAACCCAAAAAAATTGCAAAGCCTACATACTGAAGAATAAAATAAAAATCACTGAACATTTATTTTCCCAGTGAAAAATATTCTGAGTGTTATTTCAAGGTTAGTGTGACAGGGAAAGAAGAGAACAGTCATAGGAGTAGACAGGATTTTGGAGACAGACATAACAGGAGAACATAAGGCACCATAACCTGCAAAACTCATGGGACTGGCACCAAATACCCCACAGGACTTGAGAGAGGGACTAAAGCCAATTTTAATTCCATTTAAATGACAGAAAACCTCAGCTACTATCTAGGTTATAACAGCAATGTTAACTTGAAAATAAAGCCATAAATAAGTAAAGCTGAACACAACTTAATCTTTCTTTGAGAATTTAAAGGGTGCTTCAAGACCCCATGTTTGGATATTGTTACTATAGAGATTAGAGAAGTGCAGATGGTAAAAAGATGCCTAGTTCATGGAATGCTATCACTCTTTAAATTATCTTTATTTTTATTTCAAGTTAGGCATGAAATTGTGCTTTGTGGTTTTAATCTCAGAATAGTTTCTCATAGGTTCTTTTACTGTTTAAGAATTATGTTATCAAAAGTATCTTTCCAGCATTTATATTCAACAAATAAGGCATCAATTAGGTCTTCTTTTCTTAATGTGCTATGGTATTTTATCTAAGAAAGTTATAATCAAATTCTATAGTGCATTTTTAGAATCTTAGTGAAAATAAATTTCGATCCAAAAGGACTGTTTGGATACAGGTGCATTCATCTATGAAATGTCATGAACTCCATGGTAATTATGTCTGAGATGAGAATATTTTCAATGTATTATTTACTTGCCTTTTGCAGAGTTTATATAATGACCACTGTAATAAATACTTATTTTGAAATACATAAAAGCAATACTGTTTTAATTTTACTAAATTATAGCAGACAAAATAGTCTCTAGAATCATCTAAATAAAACCTTGGTTCATTAGAGCATGTGATGGTAAGATTGATATTCCACTATGTACCATACATTTCAGTTTTGAACTTCCTTTGAACATTTGAGAAAATAAAAGAAACTGCCCCCAAACTTAGATCAAATTGTTCTCTATGTAGAAGCCACCCAACTTTTCCTTCCTCTTAGACACTCAACATAGGTTAATTATGCTTCCTTCCACCTGCAAAGCGAAAAATCCTCCTCCCTCATTCTTTTCACTTGGTTACCAAATGCCATTAATTGTCCCTCCTAGAATGAGCCTCCTAACTTCTTTTCCTACCAGTCTCTTCCTGCTCCAGTCTCTTCATGGTTACTGAAGGTACCTTTTTGAAAACACTGCCATCAAGACGCTCAGCTTAAAAACTACTGATGCATGTGTGGAGGCAGGGGGTAGATGGGAGCTCTCTGTACTTTCTGCTTAATATTGCTATGAATTTAAAACTGTTCTTAAAAACAGGCTATTGGGGGAGGAGCTTCAAGATGGCGGAAGAGTAAGACGTGGAGATCGCCTTCCTTCCCACAAGTACATCAGAAATACATCTACATGTGGAACAACTCCTACAGAACACTGGCAGAAGACCTCAGACCTCCCAAAAGGCAAGAAACTCCCCACGTGCCTGGGTAGGGCAAAAGAAAAAAGAAAAAACAGAGACAAAGAATAGGGACGGGACCTGCACCAGTGGGAGGGAGCTGTGAAGGAGGAAAGGTTTCCACACACTAGGAAGCCCCTTCGCGGGCGGAGACTGCCGGTGGCGGAGGGGGGAAGCTTCAGAGCCACGGAGGACAGCGCAGAAACAGGGGTGCGGAGGGCAAAGTGGAGAGATTCCCGCACAGAGGCTCGGTGCCGAGCAGCACTCACCAGCCCGAGAGGCTTGTGTGCTCCCCCGCCGGGGTGGGCGGGGGCTGGGAGCTGAGGTTCGGTCGGATCCCAGGGAGAGGACTGGTGTTGGCGGCGTGAACACAGCCTGAAGGGGGCTAGTGCACCACGGCTAGCTGGGAGGGAGTCCGGGAAAAGGTCTGGAGCTGCCAAAGAGGCAAGAGACTTTTTCTTCCCTCTTTGATTCCTGCTGCGGGAGGAGAGGGGATTCAGAGCGCCGCTTAAAGGAGCTCCAGAGACGGGCGCGAGCCGCAGCTACGAGCGCGGACCCCAGAGATGGGCATCAGACGCTAAGGCTGCTGCTGCCGCCACCAAGAAGCCTGTGTGCAAGCACAGGTCACTCTCCACACCTCCCCTCCCGGGAGCCTGTGCAGCCCGCCACTGCCAGGCTCCTGTGATCCAGGGACAACTTCCCCGGGAGAACGCACAGCGCACCTCAGGCTGGTGCAACGTCACGCCAGCCTCTGCGCCGCAGGCTCGCCCCGCATCCGTACCCCTCCCTCCCCGCGGCCTGAGTGAGCCAGAACCCCCTGATCAGCTGCTACTTGAACCCCGTCCCGTGTGAGCGAAGAACAGACGCCCTCAGGCAACCTACACGCAGAGGCAGGGCCAAACCCAAAGCTGAACCCCGGGAGCTATACGAACAAAGAAGAGAAAGGGAAATCTCTCCCAGCAGCCTCAGAGGCAGCGGATTAAATCTCCACAATCAACTTGATGTACCCTGCATCTGGGGAATACCTGAATAGACAACAAATCTTCGCAAATTGAGGAGGTGGACTTTGGGAGCAACAATATATGTATTTCTTTCCTTTTTCTCTTTTTGTGAGTGTGAATGTGTATGCTTCTGTGTGTGATTTTTTCTGTATAGCTTTGCTTTTACTATTTGTCCTAGGGTTCTGTCTGTCCTGTATTTTTTGGGGTTTTTTTTTCCTTTTTTTTTTAGGATAGTTTTCAGCACTTGTTATCATTGGTGGATTTGTTTTTTGGTTTGGTTGCTCTATCTTTCTTTCTTTTTTTTAAAATTACTTTTTAAATTTTTTTAATAATTATTTTTTAATTATTTTATTTTATTTTATCTTTTTCATTCTTTCTTTCTTTTTTTCTCCCTTTTATTCTGATCCGTGTGGATGACAGGCTCTTGGTGCTCCAGCCAGGCATCAGGGCTGTGCCTCTCAGATGCAAGAGCTAAGTTCAGGACACTGGTCCACCAAAGACCTCCCAGCTCCACTTAATATCAAACGGTGAAAATCTCCCAGAGATCTCCATCTCAACGGCAAGACCCAGCTCCACTCAACGATCAGCAAGCTACAGTGCTGGACACCCTATGCCAAACAACTAGCAAGACAGGAACACAACTCCACCCATTAGCAGAGAGGCTGCCTAAAATCATAATAAACCCACAGACACCCCAAAACACACCACCAGACATGGACGTGCCCACCAGAAAGACAAGATCCAGCCTCATCCACCAGAACACAGGCACTAGTCCCCTCCACCAGGAAGCCTACACAACCCACTGAATCAACTTTAGCCACTGGGGGCAGACACCAAAAACAACAGGAACTACAAACCTGCAGCCTGTGAAAGGGAGACCCCAAAAACAATAAGTTAAGTAAAATGAGAAGACAGAGAAACACATAGCAGATAAAGGAGCAAGGTAAAAATCCACGAGACCTAACAAATGAAGAGGAAATAGGCATTTTACCTGAAAAAGAATTCAGACTAATAATACTAAAGATGATCCAAAATCTTGGAAATAGAATGGAGAAAATACAAGAAATGTTTAACAAGGACCTAGAAAAACTAAAGAGCAAACAAACAATGATGAACAACACAATAAATGAAATTTAAAATTATCTAGAAGGGATCAATAGCAGAATAACTGAGGCAGAAGAACGGGTAACTGACCTGGAAGATAAAATAGTGGAAATAACTACTGCAGAGCAGAATAAAGAAAACAGAATGAAAAGAATTGAGGACAGTCTCAGAGACCTCTGGGACAACATTAAACACACCAACATTCAAATTATAGGGGTCCCAGAAGAAGAAGAGAAAAAGAAAAGTACTGAGAAAATATTTGAAGAGATTATAGTTGAAAACTTCCCTAATATGGGAAAGGAAATGTTAATCAAGTCCAGAAAGCACAGAGAGTCCCATAAAGGATAAATCAAAGGAGAAAGACACGAAGGCACATATTAATCAAACTATCAAAAATTAAATACAAAGAAAAAATACTAAAAGCAGCAAGGGAAAAACAACAAATAACATACAAGGGAGTCCCCATAAGGTTAACAGCTATCTTTCAGCAGAAACTCTGCAAGCCAGAAGGGAGTGGCAGCATATAGTTAAAGTGATGAAAGGGAAAAAACTACAACCAAGATTACTCTACACAGCAAGGATCTCATTCAGATTTGATGGAGAAATTAAAAACTTTACAGGCAAGCAAAATCTAAGAGAATTCAGCACCACCAAACCAGCACTACAACAAATGCTAAAGGAACTTCTCTAGGCAGGAAACACAAGAGAAGGAAAAGACTTACAAAAACAAACCCAAAACAACTAAGAAAATGGTAATAGGAACATACATATTGATAATTACCTTAAATGTAAATGGATTAAATGCTCCAACCAAAAGACATAGACTGGCTGAATGGATACAAAAACAAGACCCATATATATGCTGTCTACAAGAGACCCACTTCAGACCTAGGGACACATACAGACTGAAAGTGAGGGGATGGGAAAAGATATTCCATGCAAATGGAAATCAAAAGAAACCTGGAGTAGCAATTCTCATATCAGACAAAATAGACTTTAAAACAAAGATTATTACAAGAGACAAAGAAGGACACTACATAATGATCAAGGGATCAATCCAAGAAGAAGATATAACAATTGGAAATATTTATGCACCCAACATAGGAGCACCTCAATACATAAGGTAAATACTAACATCCATAAAAGGGGAAATCGACAGTAACACAATCATAGTAGGGGACTTTAACACCCCACTTTCATCAATGGACAGATCATCCAAAATGAAAATAAATAAGGAAACACAAGCTTTAAATGACACATTAAACAAGACGGATTTAATTGATATTTATCAGACATTCCATCCAAAAACAACAGAGTACACTTTCATCTCAAGTGCTCATGGAACATTCTCCAGGATAGATCATATCTTGGGTCACAAATCAAGCCTTGGTAAATTTAAGAAAACTGAAATCATATCAAGTGTCTTTTCTGACCACAATGCTATGAGACTAGATATCACTTACAGGAAAAAATATGTAAAAAATACAATCACATGGAGGCTACACAATACACTCCTTAATAACCAAGAGATCACTGAGGAAATCAAAGAGGAAATCAAAAAATACGTAGAAACAAATGACAATGAAAACACGACAACCTGAAACCTATGGGATGCAGCAAAAGCAGTTCTAAGAGGGAAGTTTATAGCAATACAATCCTACCTTAAGAAACAAGAAACATCTCAAATAAACAACCTAACCTTACACCTGAAACAATTACAGAAAGAAGAACAAAAAACCCGCAAAGTTAGCAGAAGGAAAGAAATCATAAAGATCAGATCAGAAATAAATGAAAAAGAAATGAAGAAAATGATAGCAAAGATCAATAAAACTAAAAGCTGGTTCTCTGAGAAGATAAATAAAATTGATAAACCATTAGCCAGACTCATCAAGAAAAAAAGGGAGAAGACTCAAATCAATAGAATTAGAAATGAAAAAGGAGAAGTAACCACTGACACTGCAGAAATAATAGGATCATGAGAGATTACTACAAGCAACTATATGCCAATAAAATGGACAAGCTGGAAGAAATGGACAAATTCTTAGAAATGCACAACCTTCTGAGACTGAACCAGGAAGAAAAAAGAAAATATGAACAGACCAATCACAAGCACTGAAATTGAAACTGTGATTAAAAATCGTACAACAAACAAAAGCCCAGGACCAGATGGCTTCACAGACAAATTCTATCAAACGTTTACAGAAAAGCTAACACCTATCTTTCTCAAAATCCTCCAAGATATAGCAGAGGGAGGAATACTCCCAAACTCATTCTACGAGGCCACCATCACCCTGATACCAAAACTAGACAAAGAGGTCACAAAGAAAGAAAACTACAGGCCAATATCACTGATGAACATAGATGCAAAAATCCTCAACAAAATACTAGCAAACAGAATCCAACAGCACATTAAAAGGATCATACACCATGAAAAAGTGGGGTTTATCCCAGGAATGCAAGGATTCTTCAATATACGCAAATCAATCAATGTGATACACCATATTAACAAATTGAAGGAGAAAAACCATATGATCATCTCAATAGATGCAGAGAAAGCTTTCAACAAAGTTCAACACCCATTTATGATAAAAACCCTCCAGAAAGCAGGCATAGAGAGAACTTACCTCAACATAATAAAGGCCATATATGACCAAGCCACAACCAACATCATTCTCAATGGTGAAAAACTGAAACCATTTCCACTAAGATCAGGAACAAGACAAGGTTGCCCACTCTCACCACTATTATTCAACATAGTTTTGGAAGTTTTAGCCACAGCAATCAGAGAAGAAAAAGAAATAAAAGGAATCCAAATTGGAAAAGAAGAAGCAAAGCTGTCACTGTTTGCAGATGACATGATACTATACACAGGGAACCCTAAAGATGCTACTAGAAAACTAGTAGAGCTAATCAATGAATTTGGTAAAGTAGCAGGATACAAAATTAATGCACAGAAATCTCTTGCATTCCTATACACTAATGATGAAAAATCTGAAAATGAAATTAAGAAAACACTCCCATTTACCATTGCAACAAAAAGAATAAAATACCTAGGAATAAACCTACCTAAGGAGGCAAAAGACAGGTATGCAGAAAACTATAAGACACTGATGAAAGAAATTAAAGATGATACAAATAGATGGAGAGATATACCATGTTCTTGGATTGGAGGAATCAATATAGTGAAAATGACTATACTACCCAAAGCAATCTACAGATTCAGTGCAATCCCTATCAAACTACCAATGGCATTTTTCACAGAACTAGAACAAAAAATTTCACAATTTGTATGGAAACACAAAAGACCCCGAATAGCCAAAGCAATCTTGAGAGAGAAAAACGGAGCTGGAGGAATCAGGCTCCCTGACTTCAGACTATACTACAAAGCTACAGTAATCAAGACAATATGGTACTGGCACAAAAACAGAAATATAGATCAATGGAACAGGATAGAAAGCCCAGAGATAAACCCATGCACATATGGTCACCTTATCTTTGATAAAGGAGGCAAGAATATACAATGGAGAAAAGACAGCCTCTTCAATAAGTGGTGCTGGGAAAACTGGACAGCTACATTTAAAAGAATGAAATTAGAACACTCCCTAACACCATACACAAAAATAAACTCAAAATGGATTAAAGACGTAAATGTAAGGCCAGACACTATCAAACTCTTAGAGGAAAACATAGGCAGAACATTCTATGACATAAATCACAGCAAGATCCTTTCTGACCCACCTCCTAGAGAAATGGAAGTAAAAACAAAAATAAACAAATGGGACCTAACGAAACTTAAAACCTTTTTGCACAGCAAAGGAAACCATAAACAAGATGAAAGGACAACCCTCAGAATGGGAGAAAATATTTGCAAATGAAGCAACTGACAAAGGATTAATCTCTGAAATTTACAAGCAGGTCATGCAGCTCAATATCAAAAAAACCAACAACCCAATCCCAAAATGGGCAGAAGACCTAAATAGACATTTCCCCAAAGAAGATATACAGATTGCCAACAAACACATGAAAGAATGCTCAACATCATTAATCATTAGAGAAATGCAAATCAAAACTACAATGAGATATCTCACATGGGTCAGAATGGCCATCATCAAAAAATCTACAAACAATAAATCCTGGAGAGGGTGTGGAGAAAAGGGAACCCTCTTGCACTGTTGGTGGGAATGTAAATTGATACAGCCACTATGGAGAACAGTATGGAGGTTCCTTAAAAAACTAAAAATAGAACTACCATATGACCCAGCAATCCCACTACTGGGCATATACCCTGAGAAAACCATAATTCAAAAAGAGTCATGTACCCCAATGTTCATTGAAGCTATATTTACAATAGCCAGGACATGGAAGCAACCTAAGTTTCCATTGACAGATGAATGGGTAAAGAAGATGTGGCACATATATACAATGGAATATTACTCAGCCATAAAAAGAAACGAAATTGAGTTATTTGTAGTGAAGTGGATGGAGTTAGAGTCTGTCATACAGAGTGAAGTAAGTCAGAAAGAGAAAAACAAATACCATATGCTAACACATATATATGGACTCTAAAAAAAAAATAAAAGGTCATGAAGAACCTAGGGGCAGGCAAGACGGGAATAAAGACGCAGACCTACTAGAGAATGGACTTGAGGACACAGGGAGGGGGAAGGGTAAGGTGGGACAAAGTCAGAGAGTGGCATGGACATACATACGCTACCAAATGTAAAATAGATAGCTAGTGGGGAGCAGCCGCATAGCACAGGGAGATCAGCTCAGTGCTTTATGACCACCTAGAGGGGTGGGATAGGGACGTGGGAGGGAGGGAGACGCAAGAGGGAAGAGATATGGGGATATATGTATATGTATAACTGATTCACTTTGTTACAAAGCAGAAACAAACACACCATTGTAAAGCAATTACACTCCAATAAAGATGTTAAAAAAAAATAGGCTATTAAAAAACAATTTAAAAACAAACAAAACTTCTGATGCTACTGCACTGTTCACAAGATAAATCCCTAGATCTGTGATGTAGAAACCTACTTCTTCAGCCTTTCCTTCCTGCACTGTCTCTAGTGTCCTGTCCCTCAGAAACACTCAGCTCCGGCCACTCTAGGCATGGCGCTCTCTCATGCTGCAGGACGCTTGGCTGAATGCTCCTACTTCTCTGTCATTCATGAGGCCTTGCTTGTTCATTCACTCAGAGCCAATTACTCCTTCCTGCACTCCTGCTGTGTTGAGTAGAGCTTTAAGCATAGCAAGCATCTCATTGCATAATTATATGTTTACATTGGTCTTCCTCATTAGGCTTCTTTGGAGTCAGGACTGAGTCTTATTTACTTATGCATTTCCAATGCTTATTATGAGGTGCTTTCCATTTAAAAAAAAAAATCAACGTTTAGTGAATAAATGGGGCCTCATGAGGCACAGTTTAACAAGCTCTTTGGTATTCAAAGTCTCTTATCAGTTACTCAAAACCTTCACCAGCCTCCTTTTGGCCTCCTTACCCTTTCATTCTCAGCAGACAGAATCAATCTTATCTTATTGGGAAAATTTTGACTCTAATGTGCATCCTTCCCACATTAGCTGTCCCTGCCACTTCTCTGAATCTGCTCTCAACGAAGTCTCAATGGCTTTGTCATTGCCATAAACCCCTACACTTTTAAGGTAGGTCAACTGTGCCAATGGTCAAATGTAAATTGATTCCACAGTGAAAAATAATTTCATATCCACCTTTGCAAGATGTGGAGAAATGGGAACTCCAGTGTATAGCCATCGAGAACGTAAATTCATATAATCACTTTGAAAAAATAAAGGAAGGACTGTCTAAGCAAACTGAAGATGTGCAGAGCCTTTCTGATCCACTAATTTCTCTTCTTGGCATAAATCTCAGGAACATTCTGGCAAATGCACACCAGAAAACACATGCAAAAATTCCTTAGTTTAAAAATAGGAAGCAATCCAAATGTCCCTTTTCCAGGAGAAATGATAAACTGGAGCACATTCCTATAATGGCATACCATACAGCGTTGTAAGTGAAGAATAAAATGTAGTGAAACTGTCATGGTTAAATAAGCATAATGTTAAGCAGAAAAATGATAAGTCAGAAAATTTTATTCAGAGTAAAATTGATATAAATTTCAAAAATGTGCAAAAAGGGGCTTCCCTGGTGGCGCAGTGGTTGAGAATCTGCCTGCCAATGAGGGTACACGGGTTCGAGCCCTGGTCTGGGAAGATCCCACATGCCGCGGAGCAAATAAGCCCGTGCGCCACAAGTACTGAGCCTGCACGTCTGGAGCCTGTGCTCCGCAACAAGAGAGGCCGCGATAGTGAGAGGCCCGCGCACCGCGATGAAGAGTGGCCCCCGCTCGCCGCAACTGGAGAAAGCCCTCGCACAGAAACGAAGACCCAACACAGCCATAAATAAATAAATAAAATTTTTAAAAAAATGTGCAAAAAGAAATGAAGTGATTTAGGATATCAAATACTTGTGTAAAAACCCCAAAGAAAAGAAAGGGAATAAAATCAAGAATTCAAGGCAATGGTTCTATTTCAGGAATAAGTTAGTGGGGAGGGGGAATGCCTCCAAGGAGAGGCATGGGAGCTTCAAAGTTATGGGTTTATGTCAAGTTCGCTGCTGTCTACGTGTGTGTTCGTTTCACATATAAGTAATATTCTTACACCTAAGTAATTACACAAGAGTAATATCAAAATATCCATATAATTAATACTCTTTTGTATGATTCAGTGGTCTGTAATTTTAAAAGGTTAAGAAAAAAAAATTACTTCTAAGATGTCCACATTATTTTTCTGGCAAATTAGAGGTGTGAACTACTTCTGGATTAAAATATATTCCTGTTTTTGAATATTTCAAGGTCAGTGTGAATGACAGAGATTTTTGGGGTTCAGATACCCCAATCCAAATGAAAGCAAGTACTCTGAAATGTGTCCTTTCATGAGTAAACCAGAAAACTTGACTCTTGGAAAAGGTCTTTCTTATTTCTTGTATTTTCTAAAGGATTCACCACTAATACCCACTGAATACAGCAAAAGAAGTGGGGCTTTGGCTTTTCTGAGGGCAACTGACTGATTTCATCTTTTCTCTTTATAGAAAAGGTAATTTTAAATATCCATTTTAAGTTTCCACTAGTAGTGTTCTTCCTAATTTCCACATACATCTAATTAAAGTAAGCATCATATAATATCACACTTGGTATTAAACTAATGCAAATGATAAGGAAGACAGAAAATAAGAATGGCATGCCAGTGAAATACAATTTTACTACTAGCAGTTATTACCTCCTGAGAAGAGAGATTGGCAAATAAAAGGAATTTCACCTTTTTCTCTCTTCCCTTCTATAGTATTCATATCTTTTATAACAAGTATGTGTTACTTTTGTAACAACATGAACAAAAGATATAGTATAGATATTACGTGTGTCAACTAATTTATTTATTTATATTTAAGGACACATTTTTATGTGTTTTCTCTAGTCAGAAAACTAGATTTTATAGTAATTATGGCATTTTGTGTAAGGCAAAATTGCAATGCGGGTGAAGTTTTAGCCTTTGGTCCTCTTCCACTTTGCCTTTCTTTCTGTAACCTTGCGTCACACCCTTGACCTAGCCAAGGCATCCTCTCCCCAGTCACCCTCTGCCTGCTGTAACTCTCCTCCCCGTGCAACAGAATTTCCCTTTCTTCTTTACCTAAATCCAATTCACTCAGTGTCCTCATTTAAGTTAGTCGTCGCTAGAGTATCATAGGCTTCAATACAAGCAGACTTTGCTTTGCACTGTTCTGATAAACAAATTTCAAATTCCATAGTATAGTTAAATACTACCAGCCCCCCTAAAACATGATTCAGATTTCATTACCACATATTAACTGTGAATCATTGCATAAAGCACACACTTTGCTGCTAGCTCTTCAGTCTGCAAAGCACTAGGTGAATAACAAATGTGCGTCACCATCAGTGACCAATCACATCGTGTCTTTCACATTTTTCTCGGTGATTGGTTGCTGCGCTCTGTTATTCAGTTCAGGCACAGGCAGCAAATGTGTACTTGGATTGCCTCCTTGTCTCCTAGTGATAAATCTACATGACAGTTTATAAAAACAGATACTCAAAAGGGAGAATAGGACAACAAAGATAAAAACACAGCAAAAGAAATGAAAGTGATAGCTCTGGAAGTGAAATTCAAATCCCGTGCAAATGGAGTTAGACAAGAAATAGCTGATCATGGGAATGTTGATGGTGCTTTGGTTCTGAGATTCTGGATATGCACCAGAAGGAACTCTTGAAAGTACATTTACTGACATAAATGAGGAAAGTGGTTGTAATGAAAAGAATAAAGATGTCCCAGAGGAAGTGACACTAGTGAAAACCTTCAGATTAACGGAACTCTGAGAGATATTTTCTGACATTAAAAAAGCAAAGGATAAAATGTTGGAAGCTGATCCGAACCTAGAAAGGGGTATTACAATTTGCCAAGAGAAGATGATCACTCCATATCGTAGGTTATACGACAAGAAGGCAAGCGCTATTCAAAACTGCTCTTGATACTTTTTCTTTAACAAAGAAATAAAACATTTTAATTCTTAATGTGCCTAATGATTTACATTATAGCGTACTAAATAATATGTATACTCAAATACAGTATACTAAATAGTGTATTAAATAAATTAAAATGTTAATTTTATTTTTTATTTCTGTATACGTGTATAACAGAGTTTTTAAAGTTTTGACAAAAATTTTCAAGTCATGGAACATTTTAATATTTTTACCCTGAGATCACTTTGCACAGTTTCAGCTTGCACAACCATCTTCACGGTTCTCTGCTACCATGCGAAGTGTGGGTTTCCTGTGTTTGACATGAAGGTCAATTAGTGTCTGCTACACTAATTAAAACGTTCGCAGCAGAAAATAGTAGAACTAGCATAGACTGCAGTGGACTGCAGTTGAAGCTCTGACTCTGAAACTTGTTTGCTTTGTGACCTTCACTTTTTCACTTAACCCCTCAGATTTAGTTTTCTCATTTATTTGTACAAGAGAGATGTTAATACTACCTGATTTGTAGCCTGGTTGTGTGGATTAACTCAAGGGAACGAAAGCAGTAAATTATAAAGCATAATTCAAATATTAGTTGCTATCAAAAGGCATACGATTTGGAGGTGAGTGGATCATGCCCTCACACACATCACATTCTAAAACATGGTGATGAGTGACAGAATATGCTCTTCAAAAAAAAAAAAATTAATCTTAAAGAAGAGGTTTTCATACAGTATTTCAGCAACTAGTGCAAGGCATTTAAAAATAGAAATTATTCCTGGAGCTTAAATTCTATGCCAACCTTTCCTTCCTATGCATAAGTTCTATTAACTGCTTAAACTATCCCCATATTTAAACTTATTTCTCATATTATCATTTGGATTCCAAACTTTTTGAAGTCTGTATCCATTCTCAAACAACAGCTCCCTGCTGTACTCTTGAATCATTTCATTGACTTAGTAAACTGAGATTCCAATGAACTGTAAATTATACTCAATGCATAACAAAATATTGAAAGGAGGGAAGGAAGAAAACGTTCAACTGGTTTCAAAAAGGATGTTTTAAATTTAGTTTGAAATTCTGAATTTTCTAGAAGCCTAATAATTTCAGAACTGGCCTTCAGTGATAAGGTGGTATAAATACAACAATGTGTCAGTTTTGGAAGGAATGAATGAGCTAGATCCAGAGCAAAATTTACAAATGGTCCCTGGTCATACCAACTTAATTTGTAATCCCAGAGATGGTCTGCAAGATACACCAACAAGCCCAGTCCTTGGCTAAGTAATAAAGTCTAGACTGCCTTTAGTGCTTATCAGCTTTCATGCCCTAATTTCATTCATTAGAGGACTTTCTTAGAGGGTGGACTCCATACAAAAGCTCTCAGGAGCTGCTTGGTTCTCAGAGGAAGAGAGATGTGGGTGAGATCTCAAAAACCTGAATCCTGAAGCAGCTGGCTACTGCAGCCACAGTTTCAGAAGGGAAGTTAGTAATGGGTACCTTCCTGATAAACGAATAGTCTTTAATACCGCCTGAAGGGTTGAACCAAAAGCCCTGTTTGAATGCTAATCTGGTTACTGCTCCAGCCCTAAGCCTAACCAGCAGCAGACCAAACATTTTAAGGCTCTTTTATCAGAATATAAACCTGATCTTGGTCCAGAAACTCTTATCCTGAAACTCTGAAATTGCCTCAGATGGGGACAAGGGAAAAACAAATCAAGGAAAATAGAAAATAGCTTTTTTTTTTTTTTTAACCCGAGACTCGGAAGAGAACTCACTTAGGCCATGCGTGACATGCCTGCCTTTCCTCAGCTCCAAATTCAGACCTGCTAGGCTGTGAAGGCAAGCCCACTGCCCCAACTCCCATCCCGAGTTGGGGGGTACACTAGTGTTTTCATTTTACACAACCTGTAAAAGAGCTGCACGAGTCCATCTAAAAGGAAAATGCTACAAATAAGAAAGGGTCCAGAAGATTCTAGAAAGAAGGAAAACATCGCAGAGACAAAAGAGCTCCACACATCAAAAACCACATAAAAGTAGAGAGAATAGTAAAAAGGATCCCTGCGTATCCACTGCCCAGACTCTATAATTACCAACATTTTGGTAATCTTGCCCAGCTATACCGGAGGTCAGTAAACTTTTTCTGTAAAGGGTCAGACAGTAAATATTTTGAGCTATTTGACCCATATGGTCCCTTTCACAACTATTGCACTCTGTTGTTGTAGTGTGAAAGCAGCCATAGATTATAAACAAATGAGCATCTATGTGCTCCAATGAATTTCATTTACAAAAACAGTCTATCCTCACCACCCACAGGAAATTCCTCTTCTGATTTCTTTCTTCACAGGTTAGTTATTCCTCATCTTGAACATCATTAAACTGTACCCTTTTGCTTCTTTCACTGAGCATAAATTTGCAGTTATTTCATGTTGTTGTTTGTATCAGTAGTTCATTCCTTTTATTGCTAAGTATTGATAGTATTCCATTATATGATAACGGAATAAATAAAAATATACCTGTTATTTTGTTTATCCCTTCTTCTGTTGATGGACATTTGGATTGTTTCCAAAATTTTTCCTGTTATGAATAAAACTTCCTTCAACATTCATGTATAATTTTATAGAAATAAGGTTTAATTTCTTGAGGATGAAATAAATTATTGATTTATGATTTGTCAAAAGTGACTAGTACAGTGAGTGTATCATTGTATACTCCCTTCAGGAATGTATAAGAGATCTAGGTCGTCCACATTCTTGTAAACTCTTGGTATTGTCAGTCTTTTAAAATCTTAGCCTTTCTAGTGGTTCTTTAGTGATATTTCATTGTGATTTTAATGTGCACTTCCATGATGATTAACGTGTTTAAGCATTTTTCAAGTATTGGCCATCCAGTATACGACTTCTGTGAGTGTCTAAAACTTTCGGCCCTTTTAATTGAGTTGCTTGCCTTTTAATTATTAGCATTTATAGATTTGAGTCTTTTGTCAGATATATGTATTGGGAATATTTTCTCCGAGTCTATAGCTTTCCTTTTTTTAATATTCTTATTCTTTACAGTACTTTTTTCCCATATACCCTCTCATTTACCTCCATATACCATTTCTCCTATTATTAATAATTTATATTAGTATGGGTTTTTTTTGCAGTGGATAAGCCAATAGTGACAATTACTATTAAAAAAAGACCATAGTTTAATTAGAGTTCATTCTTTTTGTTGTTCAATTCTGTGGGTTTTGATAAAAGCATAGTGTCACGTATCCACCTTTACAGTATCATATATAGTAGTTTCACAGACCTGTAAATGTCTTGGGCTCCATTTATGTATTTATTCATTCCTACCCCTCCCCTTCCCACCAAGGCCTGGCAACCACTCATCTTTTTACTGTCTGTAGAGTTTTGCCTTTACCAGAATGTAATAGAGTTGGAATCATACAGTTTGTAGCCTTTTCAGACTGGCTTCTTTCGCTTAGCAATATGTATTTGAGGTTCCTCCTCGTCTTTTCACAGATTGGATAGCTCATTTCTTCTGGTTGCTGAATAACGCTTCACTGAATGGACGTACTACAGTGTGTGATAAACACATTCACCTACTGAAGGACATCTTGGTTATTTCCAAATTCCCACTCTGAGCCTGTGCCTCTGGGCCTTGATCTTTACAAGTTTTTCTCAGATTCTTCCACCCCTTAGGTGAGACATGAAGGCTAGTGGGACCTGGAGCTGGGTGTTTCCCTTCCTTCACATCAAAGACTAGAAGAAAATGAAGTTCACTCTTCCCCTACTTCAAAGGCCAGAGGCGACTGAAGTTGATTATTTTCTTTCCCTGCATGAGTTAGGTTCCGGTAAAACATTTTGGTTGGTCTGTGATAAAATAGTTGCCCTTAAGGTCAGGCCTTTTTAAGGAAAATAGACTCCTCTGGCAGCATTTCGAAATGGTTACCTCCCCCTCCCCTGCTATGAGGGGATTTTTCTCTGATCGCAGTGACAACCTGGTGAGGCTCCGGGGAAGTAAAGCTCACAGAAGTTTGGGGGACCCCTCAGGCTGCACCCTCCAGAATTTTAATCTCTTAAACTGGTCCACTCCCAGTCTCCAGCAATTAGCCAATTATCCCTTATTCCTGCTAATTTCTGGCTCCAGGGAAGTTTTCTGCTCCTGGTAAACTCTGATTCTCTGTATTCACCTCTCTCTCTCCATTTTTCAGGTCAATTGTTTGCTCTGTGACTTCAGTTCTCTGATGGATCTAAGAAGAGTTGTTGATTTTCAGTTTGTTCAGCTTTTTCTTACTGTGACGACTTCCAGGGTTTTTACATGTTTGACTAGAAACTGGAAGTTTTTGCTTTTTCATTCACAGCATCTTTTGAGAACAGAAGGTTTAAAATTTGATTAACTCCAGTTTATCGTTTTTCTTTTATAGTTAGAGCTTTTTGGAATTCCATATAAAAAAAATCTTTGCCTAATTTCCAGTTTGCTAAGATTTTCCTTTCATTTTCTGCTAGAAGCTCTATAATTTTGGCTTTTACATCTAAGACTATAATCCATTTGATAATAATTTTTGTATATCATGCATCAGGATTTTTTCCACACAGATATCCAGTTGGTTATACAGCATCTATTGAAAAACCTGTTCTTTCTTCGTTGAATTGCATTGATGCCTTTTTCAAATATTTGACTATACACGTGGGTGTATTTTTGGATTTTAATTATGTTGCAGCCATCTGTCTTTCCTAACTCCAGAACCGCACTGTCTTGATTACCTTATCTTAAAATCAGGAAGTAGAAGAGCTCCAACTTTATTCTTTTGCTATCCTAAAACGTTCCCTTTTGCATACAGATTGTAATATCAGCTGGACACTTTTCATGAAAAACTCTTTGGCATTTTTTATTGTTATTTCATTGAATCTGTAGATTGGGGGGGAATAGAAAATCCTCCAATCTATTAGCATGATGTATTTCTTCATTTATATACATGAAGAGGTCTTCATTTCTCTCAGCAAATGTTGTAGTTTTCAGTGAGGAATATTTATCTCTAGATATTTATAGTTATTTATACTTTTGTAAGTAGTGTTAATTTCTGAGTTTTATTTGCTAATTGTTTTTGCTAGTAAATAGAAATACAACTGATTTTTTTTTACATTGACATTATATCCTAAGACCTGTTTGACCTCATTTATTACAGCTAGTAGATTTTATGTGGATTTCTTTTGATGTTTTTCATCAATTTTGGAAAATTTTCAGTTTATATTCCTTCAAGTATTTTTTTTTCATTTTGTTCTCTATGGTTCTGAGATTTCTAAATGTATGCATGGGTTTTTTTAAGGTTTAATTTATACTAGGGTACCTTTAATATCTTAGCTCAGTGTTTCCATATATCAAGAATGTACAGTATCAAAAAAAAAGAACATTTGATCTCCAATTGTGGTCACGAGCAACTCATAACTAGCGTAAGTTTGAATCTGGTTATAGAAGAAAATCCAACTTGCTGTCCAACTCTGATATTAGAAAATAATTCAAGTAACAGATGCTGCAAAGTAAAGATACAGACACTAAAACATGATAGTTTAGTAATAAGGTGGCAGCATTCCTCATCTGTCACCATGAAACTAAATGTAGTAACAGTTATTTTATACTGTTACATACAGATATGTTTTTCATCAATGTTGGAAAATGTTCAGTTGATATTTCAAGTATTTTCTGATTCATTTTCTTTCTCTAGTGTTCTGAGATTTCCAAATATACATGTTAGACCACTTGATATATTGTCCCATTGGTATCCAACACTGTCTTCTTTAGTCTTTTTTTTCCTTCATGTGCTTCATTACATATAATCTGTACTAGGCTATTTTCAAGTTCACTTATACTTTCTTCAGTATTTATTTTGCTCTTAAAATCAATGTATTTTCTACTTCAGATATCTGTTTTACATACCAAGATCTCTATGTGATTTTTCTTTAATAGTTTCCATTTCTTTACTAATATTCCTTTCCTGTTGACCTCTTCTTTCCATGTTTGCCTGAAAATCCTTGGACATTTATACTAATTATTTTAAAATCTTCATCTGCTTGTTCCAATACCTGGTTCACCTGTGAATTGGTTCCTTCCTCTCCACTGCCCACCAATTAAATTGGGGTTCTACATTCTTGCTTCTTTTTATGTCTAGTGACTTTTTTTTTTTTTTTGCCACCCTATGCGGCATGTAGTATCTTAGTTCCCCAGCCAGGGATTCAATCCATGCATTGGAAGCGTGGAGTCTTAACCACTGGATTGCCAGGGAAGTCCTTATGCCTAGTGATTTTTGACTGATAACCAGACATTATGTATAGAAAAACAGAGGAGATTGAGAAATATTTTTGCATTGCTTTGTTTTCCCAGAGAGCAGGGTATCTAGTGTCTAAAATGAGATAAGCTGGATTTCACTGAGTGTTGATTTGGTCTGTGGCTGAGCTTCAGCTTTAAGGGGTTAAATTTAAGTCTGATTTAGCCCAACCTCTAGCGCTGCCATCACCATGGACCTGTCACTGCCACGCCCAATCACTCCCACTTCCAAATGCCAGCTAGGGGCTACTTTTTCAAGAGTTTGAGCATATAAAAGGGTCTTCTCTCTAGAAATCAGCTCATTAAAGCTTTCTCCTGTATCATCTCTCTTAGACAGTCCTATTAAAATACATGATTTTAATATTACCCAGGTTTTTCTTGGTGCTAATATGTCAGAAAAGATAATCTCTGTCTTTTCACATCTAAACCATAGATGGAAGCCCTCATATTTTTGGAGCACTATTTTAATCCAGAAATGATGTCATTTTACCACCGAGTACTTCAATAGGCTTCTCCAATTGGAATGTTTAACAATCTCCAAGTCATTATAACACCTAAAAATTAACTATAATTCCTTAATATCATTTTATACCCAATCCATATTTAAATTTCCCTATTTATCGAAAACACCCTCTTCCTGTTGGTTTATTCAAGTCAGTATTCAAAAAGGGTCCGTAGATTGCATGTGTTTGTTATGTCTCTTGGACTCTATATTTGATAGCAGTCACTCTATTTTGCTATTTTATTTTTACACACCATTCATTTGTTGGAGAAACCAGGTTGTCTCATGCACTGTCCTACATTCTGGACTTGGATGATTGCTCTCTTGTCTTTGCGGTTAATGTTTTCCGCTATCTCCCATAGTTATTGTAAAGTATTAGACCTAAAGATTTGGATTATATCCAGATTTATTTAATTTTAGTGCAGATATTTCATGTCTATATCTCATCAGGAGGCCCATAATACCTAGTTATCCCCTTGTGTAATTCCAAACTTGATTATTATGTTCAGTCTAACTCCATTATAACATTTTAACACTTAAAAGCTCTCACTGACATCTCACCAAGTGGTTTTAGTGGCTACTGTTTAACATTTTAACCAGTGGTCACAAAAGAATGACTTTCAAATTCCATCATTTCCTCTACATTTATTAGCTGGAATTCTTCTATAAAGAATCTCTTTCATCAACCATAGTCATTTCTTCTATAAAAGTGGTATATATATTCCCCAAATCACTGCATTACGGGATTTTGTCAATTAGGTGTAACAGAGTTTATAGGAAAATAAGGCTGAGGCTGAACATGAACTTGAATAATCTCACAGGTAATACAATATAAATAAATAAAACTCAGATATGTGACACAGTTTAAAATATTTAATTCCTCATAAAGAAAGAAATACTACAGTAAATAATGAACTTTACCTTAGCGGTAGACATCAAGTTTGCTTGGCAAAAGTGGATGTGTTCAAGTGCTGTAACTGTTAACTTATGGAGAAGAAGAAGAAAATACATTATCATTCTTAAGATAAAATGTAATGAGATCAGAGGCTCTAGCTCATTGTCCTGGTGGGTTTTTTTGGTTGTTGCTTTTGTTTTTTGGTTGGTGATGGTGGTGATGTTTTTTCCCTACATTGGCTTGAAATATAAAATTGGCTTTTGTTGTTTTATCGAGTTTCTCCCTTTCACAAAGCTGCAGCTGATACATCTCAGTGAGGCTGGGTGCCTCTAAGTGATGTCCTGCTGTACTCATCATCCTCATCTTTATCTTACAGCCCACTGCAAGTGCTTCTCAGGCCCAGTGAAAGCAAGTAACTGTGATGTGTTAAGATCTATCACTCCTTTTACTTTCACAGCATCATATCTTAGGGTGCACAATTAGTGGATTCCTTTAGATCTACAGATTCTCTCAATAGCACATATTCTCTTATTTCAAAACACTTTATTATTTCAAGCTTCTCTTCAGTACCTGAGGTTTTCCTTTTTCATTCATTGCCTGGATTCTTATAACCAGGATATTTACTTATGGTTTAGATTCTGTACCTAAGTTTTCAAACTGTGGAGAACATGTTTCACACAAATAGGGCAATGCATATAAGTAAATTGAGTAAGAGAGACTATGACACAAGAGTATAGGTTTCGTATATTCTTCTACAAGCCATTATGCTCTTCTAAGATGAAATGATTGCACACAGTGGGTGTAACTTGGTAGTTCAAGACATTCACCTTGTAAAAAATTGTATATTTTGCATTTTGGTGATTTTTTCTTTTATCTACTAGGTACGAACAGATTCAGGCATTACAGACAAGCATTGCACCAAAAGGATTATTTGTTGTATAGGAAAGATAGGAGAAAATCTTAATTCTTTCTTTTTATTGACCACTTTTCAAAGTAATGAGTTGGTGCCCCAGAAACTTTCAGTGCTGTCCTATGAGCTGTTTTATACATTTTAGTGTTAAGATCTTATGGATTTTTAGGTCGAATGTGCTTTACTCAGTTGCAGTTATTATGTTTTTAATGCTTGAATTTGTCCCATCCTGAGCCGGTGAGAGTTCCTTTTAGCTTGTTTCAGTGTTCTATTGAAATAACACCATTAATCTTTGATAACGTTTTTCCTTTCCCAGCATAATAAGGTATCTCAGACTCATTTTGCTCATCGCCTATTTCAGGCCTGGAACTGAGCCAGTTTTTCAAGGAGTCCTGCTCCCTTTTAGTGGGAAATGGTATTAGAAACCACCATCTGGGTGATAAGAAAATTCATTGCTTTGGGATGTCATTGCAAACCTATCATTGCTTCTAGGTTTTTTAATGGACAAAGTCAGGAAACACATATATTAGAAAAAATAAATTATAAGTTTGTACTGCTTTTTCTATTTCAAATTTAAGAATACAGAGCTTTTTCTTGACTTCTTTGATTTTACACTTTTACCTTTTTTTCTCTTTGCTGAAGTCTTAGTTCTTAAAGGTCTTAACATAATTACTTATTTGGTTTGTATCATATTATTTCTATGATAGTTTCAAAATAACAATATGATTAATGTTAACTGAATGAAGTTTATGTCAGTCTGTTTTGTCCATGAAATAAATCCCAATAGAGACATTCAGCTAAAATAAGTATGCCTTAAACTCAGTTGAAGTAATGACTTCTCTGTGTTTATGTCACCAACTTGATACAGTTAGGCTTATTTCCTTCTTTTTCTTCCCCCTAATTTTTAGATACTGCTTTTTTTTCTCTTCTGAGTTTGATATTTTTTTAATTATGTAAAAACTTTTACAGGGTTCCAGAAAGGAAAACTTTATGAGGTACATTCACAGAAGTCTCACTAGCATCTTTGTTCCTCCCTCTGGTTACCTCCTTGCCCATGCACATAACCATACTTATTAAGTTGGCGTTATCTTTTCAGTTTCTTTTATAAAATATAAGTAAATACACATATATACCCAAATTGCCTTCCTATTTCTTACACAAAGATAGCATTCTTCTTCATGTTGCCTTTTTAGACTCAACAGTATATTTTGGACATCAGGCTATATTCATATATTGATATCTTATCCATCCCTTTTCTCAGCTGTATAGCACTTCCTTGGGTTAATTAACCATAATTCATTGAACCAATTCCCTGTTAATGGGCATTTCAATTGCTATTATAAATAATGCTGCTATGAATAGGCTTGTTCAAAGGCCATATAGTATTTTGCTAATGGGACAGATTTCGAGGCAAAGAGTGGATAAATATGCATATATTATTTCTAAATGGATTAGCAAACACCTAAAGAAAGTCCATGACATGAAAAGGACCAAAAGAATCATGTAGCTATAGTGCTCCCAGCAGAAACAAAGATCCTTCTAGGGGACAATACTTTCAAAATAATATCACTATATTACTCAGAAAAAAAGAGGAAGAAAAGAATAAAATGACATGAAACAAAGAACATTCAGTGGGACTTTCCTGGCAGTCCAGTGGTTAAGACTTCGCTTTCTAATGCAGGGCGTGTGGGTTCAATCCCTGGTCGGGGGGCTAAGATCCCACGTGTCTCGTGGCCAAAAAACCAAAACATGAAACAGAAGCAATATTGTAACAAATTTAATAAAGATTTTAGAAAATGGTCCACATCAATAAAATCTTTAAAAAAAAAAAAAAGAACATTCAGAGAAAAATGAGCTCTTAAAAATTAAAATACTAGGGAAGAAATGAAAAATGCCATAGTATATTTAGAAGATAAAAAAAATCAAAGAAATTTATATGAAATTAGCCAAAGGTATGAAAAGTAGGAGAGGAAAAAAAAAAAGCAAGAATTTTAGAAGATTAGACGGAAAGTCCAAACAGTGGAAATCCGGAAATAGAGGACTGAGAAAATAAAAGCGAGGAAATCATCATAAACAAATTTATGAAAAAATTTCCATGAATAAATGACAAATGTTCCTAGATTAAAAGGATTCATTAGGAGACCAGCAGAGTAGATGAAAGTAAACACTCACCACAGCATGGCATGACATTTCAGCATTTCAGAACACTGAGGACAGTGAAGACTCTAAAAGATTTGAGAGGAGAAGGGGAGACGGTTACATCACACACAAAGGTCAGAAATAGGACCGACTTCTGACTTCTCAGCAACAACATGGAAGCTACAAGGCAGTGGACACCAAAAAAATTCTGAAGGAAAGAAGTTTCTAACTATATCAAAGGGGTCCCCAAGACCACCCCCAGGTTCCATGATTCATTAGGAGGACTCACAGGATATAGTTGTACCCACCGCTATGGTTTATAACAGCAAAAGGAGACAAGGCAAAATCAGCAAAGGGAAAAGACACATGTGGTAAAGTCCTGAAGTTACCAGGCTCAAATTTCCAAGAGTCCTCTCCCAGTAGAGTCACAAATGAAGGGCTTAACTCTTCTAGGAATGCTTACCTCTTCTACATGTGTGACGTCAAGTGTGATGTCTACCAGGAAAGCTCATTAGAGATGTAATGTCCAAGATTTTTATTAGAGGCTGGTCATGTAGGCATCCTCTGCCTAGCATGCACCAAACTTCCAGGCTCCCAAAAGGAAAGCAGGTGTTTAGCATAAACCATATTGTTTGCACAAACAACTAAGGCATAGTGAAGCACTCTTATCATTCAGGGAACGTTTATTTCAGCGTAGGGAACTGTTTACAATTCAAGTTTCCAGACCCCCGCCAAGGGCCAAACTTGTAAGCAGGCCTTTCTAAGGAGAGCATCATCAGGCCTAATATGCTAACTCTTTTCTGCACACCAACCCCTTAATTCTCAATTGAACTGCCAATCAAATGTGAACATAAAGATATTTTCAGATATTCAAGACCTCAGAAAAAATTACGTCCTACACCTTTCTCCTCTGGAGAGTACTGAAGATTATACTTCACCAAAGTGATGGAGTAAACCAAGAAGTAGGAAGAATGGAAAAGTAGGAAACAGGAACTCCCACACAGCAGAGAGGCAATGAAATCCCCATGATGATGGTGAAGGAAGATCCCAGGATGAGAGCGTGTACCAAGTACTGATGACAGGCAGTTCAGAAAGGAACAGATCAGAAGCCTCCAGGAGAAGTTTCTTCAGGAGGCAATATCAGTAGGCCATATGATGGACTAAAGAGATCAAGAGCACATTTAGATAAATGATAAGTACTTAGGGTTGAATCAGTAATAAGTTCATAGTAAAGTAAGCAAACATGAAATCAAGAAAATTATTAACTTTAGGGAAAACAAAAAGTTGGACTGGAAAGGAAAGGTAATCATGGAAAAATATTGCTAAGTGGAAAATGTAAAGTACATTTTATAAAGTGTGTATTATGCCACCATTTGTGATTTTCTTAAAAAGATAAAAGCACACTTACACATGCATGGACTCTCTCTGGAAAACTAGTCAAGAACAACTGTCTTTTGAGAAAGAAACTAAGAGAACAGGTTGAGTGGGAGTGAGACTTGTTTTACTCAGTTCCTATTTGGGTTTTTTGAGCCTTTGGCCATGAACATGTATAACTTTTCAAACAAACAAGCAAATAAAATGACCTCTCAAGACAAAAAGAAAAGAGAAGCAGAAAATAGAGTAGCGAGACAACTTAGTCCCTCCAGACAGATCATCTCCTTCAGCAACCATGGTCACACCGGCTACACAGGCTCACTAACAAGCTGGAGGAGATCACATATGCCCAGGTAGAGAAAATGTTAAATAATTCTTTTTTCCCTTTAATAAGAAATGTCTAAGAAAAAGAGCCTGTAGTTTTCATTTGTCAACAAAACTCCTACCTTTTAAAAATGTGAATTGTTCTTCCTTTAGTCTCCTATAGGCATTTAAAAAAATTATCTATGCTCATTAATGGAAAATTTTACCTGCCCTCAAAATATCAGATACTCACTGATAGGTATTATATGAAAACAAAAGTTGTAACCTTCTCAACAAATATGTAGCATAAGAAAATTAGATCATGAAGCAACTCATAGTTTTCTCCCTAAAAAGCTAATGACTTTTGTTACTAATTCTTTTTGGACTCAATCCCCTTATTAGAACAACAAAAAAATAATGGAAATAATATTTGCTCTAACTGTAGCTTGTATTTATTAATGACTTTTCCCTTTAAAATGAGCCCTGTATAACAGCTCTCATTTGGTGCTCAGCAATGCTGAGAGTGGCAAGGTAGCTGTTATCCCTGTTGCTTAAAAATAAGACAAAAACATTGAGTGTCACTGAAATTATTAAGTCTTGATCAAGCTGACCCCACTGGTCAATAATGAAGCAAGAGCTGAAATCCAGATGTTCTAATGAAAACTCCAGATTCTTTCCACTGTCTTGCTGCCACCTGCTACCAATCTCACCAGGTCACTTGACTCTCAAATGGATAATGGTCATGATAGCCCAAGAGGAAGATAGAACAACATGCCATAAAATATTATTATTATTACACAACTCTAATGAAGCAACTCACTACAACACTAATCAGTAAACCAAATGCAGTGGCTCACCCTATCTACCTCACAGAAACACTGTAATTAACCTTTTTAAATCCATCAGGCAGAATAGCTTCTTGGAGATATTTTTCTTTAATGTGCTTACATTCAAGCCGTGGATAAAGGCAGAAGTGTATGTGAATTACCCTGTGCTAAGTGCAACCGAGAGGCAGAAAACTTCAACTTGGCTCTTCTGCTTCCCCCTCCCCATTGTGGTCAGTATAGAAACTCCTCTAGTCCCTACACACCACCTGCAAGCATCCCACAGGCGTCCTCTCCTTCAAACGGCTGGAAGGTAGCAATTTGAGCAACAGGTGGGTATAACTTTTAATGATGAAGACATAGTGGATAATTCAGAACCAGAAAACTTGTAAAGGACCTAAAAACAAATTTCTCAAAAGAGAAGAGCCAACAGAAATGTAAAATATTGCAACAATCACAACCTCCAATTAAGCGGAAAACATTTTGGGAGATCATGGTGCCAACATCATTTTTCACTGGTTAAATAATGCATGTACAGAAGAGGGTGAGAAGGATGCACATTTGTCCTGCCCTGTTTCTCCCGTATCAGGAAGAGAATTAAGTTCCAGAAGAGAAGAGAATCTAAATGACACTTCTTGCTCTAAACATAATGTGAACACATGCAGGTTGCTGTGTGTTTACTGGAAAAACACTACAGAGCTCCCAGTATCCTGTGGTCAACATCGTTTACAGTTTTGATTAGATCGAGTATGAAATATTACATAGAAACTCCTCTGTGCATTGACATCTGCACATCCCACAACTAAACCACATACCAAAGCCTTGTTTACACTTGATTTCAGTCACTGGGCCACTGCTTGAATGATATACCGTATTTTTCAAAGTGTGGAGTAATGATCACTTTCATTGGGATCATGTATAATCATGCTACAAAATTTTCAGGCTAAAAATCATGTCAAAAGTGGTCCAGACACCATGCCCCACCAACCCCACTCCAGACTTATTGACTCAGTCTCCAGAGAGTGAATCTTGCAGATTCCTGTTAAATAGGCTTTCCAGATGATCGTTAACTACACTGAAGTTTGAGAACCAGTGAGCTTCGGGACTCCTATCTGAGTAATACCATCCACAGTGCTTCCTGAGGACACTGAACTTTGTTTTTACCTGCATGATTCATTCACTTTTTTAACCAGCAACTATTGATTGTGCTCTTTCTTTTTTTTTAATAAGCTTTTTTTAAAAATAAATTTATTTATTTACTTATTTTTGGCTGCGTTGGGTCTTCATTGCAGTGCTCAGGTTTTCTCTAGTTGCGGCGAGCGGGGGCTACTCTGTTGTGGTGCACAGGTTCTAGGTGCGGGGGATTCAGTAGTTGTGGCTTGTGGGCTCTACAGCACGGACTCAGTAGCTGTGGTGCATGTGCTTAGTTGCTCCACAGCACGTGGGATCTTCCCGGACCAGGGCTCAAACCCGTGTCCCCTGCGTTGGCAAGCAGATTTTTATTTTTTTTTTTAATAAAACCACTGTACACTTTAAGGTTTATTGATTGATTGATTGATTGCTATGTTGGGTCTTCGTTTCTGTGCGAGGGCTCTCTCTAGTTGCGGCAAGCGGGGGCCACTCTTCATCGCGGCGCGCGGGCCTCTCACTATCGCGGCCTCTCGTTGTGGAGCACAGGCTCCAGACGTGCAGGCTCAGTAGTTGTGGCACACGGGCTTAGTTGCTCCGCGGCATGTGGGATCTTCCCAGACCAGGGCTCGAACACATGTCCCCTGCATTGGCAGGCAGACTCTCAACCACTGCGCCACCAGGGAAGCCCCGGCAGGCAGATTCTTAACCACTGCACCACCAGGGAAGTCCGATTGTGCTCTTTCTATATCATACCTTGTTCAAGATAACAAAGTATGATATTGAGCAAAACACATACGGTCCCTGCCCCTCACCAAGGCATTTACATCCTGTGCATCCCACTGTATCATGAGATTATACTGAAGAGTTTTGGCAGCCACCACGGCAATGGGTATCAAACGTCACATGAGAAGCTTGTTAAACATCACGCATATTCAGCAGATCTGGAGTGGATTTTAGGAATCTACATAATTAACACACTGCCCAGGTGGTTACAACCACACTTTGAGAAACCCGATCCCGGAGAGTTGGGATATAGAATACATAATTTGTTGTATATGTTTAGGCTTAAGTTAACATATTGTGCAACGTCTGTAGTTTCAGTTAAAAAAAGAGCACATATTTTATAACTACCCAACATTTTCCTTCCAATTATTCGAGCAACTAGTTTTTACGAGTTGTAATTATAAATATGCATATTTATTTAATAACTCAGCAAGTATTCAGCAAGCACTGTTGAGCACCTACTATGTGTCTCGCTCCCTGATGGGCACCGGGAGAACAGAGATTGAAAGGCTCTGTCTCCTCCCTCAGGGAGCGGACAGGGAGGGGGGCTTGGTAGCTGTCAATTTCCTCAAGTGCCTTAGCAACTCTTATGGACAAAAGTGAGCTGGGGGCACAGAGGAAAATGATTGGCTGTGCCTAGGGAATCTGCAAAGTGTGCACAGAGGAAGTGACATAGGGGCAGGTTTAAAGAATCCTTCCAGATGGAGAAGTAGAGGATTACAATATGTGCCAGGCATTGGGCGGAGTGTTTGTAAGCATGAGCTCATCCATTTCCACACCATCCTTTGAGGTAAATGCTTTCATTATCACAATTTTATAGGAAAGGGACCTGCAGCCAGAGAGGGTACATGACTTGCTCCTGGTCACATGCATAGTGAGCAGCTGAGCTGTCACAGCCAGGCTGTGGGAAGCCAGAGCCTACAGGCTTAGATGCTCTGCTCTGTCCCATCACAGGTGGAGGGAACTCTATGAAGAAGAGCCCGAAGGCACGGGAGACCCTGCCATGTTCAGGGATCTCAAACAGCACAGGACCCAGAGCAGAACATATGCGGAAGGAGGAGAAGTTAAGAGCAGAAGTATGGGTGGGGCCTTGATTCCCAAGACACACATAAAAACTGGTTTCCTTACTTGACACTCTGAACTTTACATTTCTATTTTCAGGATTCAATACAAGAATCCATTCATGTAGGCATAAAGAAGTACTACAGTTGGTCCTCATTATTTGCCAATTCCATATCTGTGACTCATCAATGCACTAAAATATATTTATAACTCCAAAATCAATACTCGCAATTTTTTCATGGCCATTTGCGGACATGCACAGGCGCAGAGTAGTGAAAACTTTTAAGTCTCCCCTGTCACCCCCAACGCCCAAGTTCTTGGCTGAGGTGGCACAAGAGCTTTCAGCTCTCATTATATAAGCAAGTGTGCTTTTGGCAGTCTATTTAGCACCACTGTTTTCACATGTTTGTGCTTTCTGTTGGTGATTTTGCTGTTTCAAATGGCCTTTAAGCACAGTGCTGAAGGGTTCTCTGGTGTTCTAAAAGCAAGAAGGCTGGCATGTGCATGATGGTGAAAATACACATGTTAAGTAAGCTTCTTCAGGCGTGAGTTACAGTGCTGCTGGCCCTGAGTTCAATGTGAATTAAATATAAATTATAATATTATATATAAATACATAGTATATATTATAGAATCTATTATGTACTATAATTATTAATTATACTATATTATATACTATAATATAGACATTGTTCAATATTGAACTCAGGGCCAACAGCACTCTAACTCAGGCCTGAAGGAAGCTTCGCTAACGCTTGTACATTTGGGGTTGGCCATAAAGTTTGTTCGTGTTTTCCTGTAAGATGTTATGGAAAAACCCAAATGAACTTTTTGGCCAACCCAATAGTATCTAACACATACACACACACACACACACACACACAATAAGGTGTCTTTATTTATTTGTTTGTTTGTTTATTTATTTGTAATGTATTTTTTTAACATCTTTATTGGAGTATAATTGCTTTACAATGGTGTGTTAGTTTCTGCTGTATAACAAAGTGAATCAGCTATACATATACATATCTCTCCATAGCTCCTCCCTCTTGCGTCTCCCTCCCACTCTCCCTATCCCACCCCTCTAGGTGGACACAAAGCACCGAGCTGATCTCCCTGTGCTATGCGGCTGCTTCCCACTAGCTATCTATTTTACGTTTGGTAGTGTATATATGTCCATGTCACTCTCTCACTTCATCTCAGCTTACCCTTCCCCTTCCCCATGTTCTCAAGTCCATTCTCTATGTCTGCATCTTTATTCCTGCCCTGCCCCTAGGTTCTTCAGAACAATTTTTTTTTTTTAGATTCCATATATATGTGTTAGCATACGGTATTTGTTTTTCTCTTTCTGACTTACTTCACTCTGTATGACAGTCTCTATGTCCATCCACTTCACTACAAATAACTCAATTTCATTTCTTTTTATGGCTGAGTACCATTGTATATATGTGCCACATCTTCTTTATCCATTCATCTGTTGATGGACACTTAGGTTGCTTCCATGTCCTGGCTATTGTAAATAGAGCTGCAATGAACATTGTGGTACATGACTCTTTTTGAATTATGGTTTTCTCAGGGTATATGCTCAGTAGTGGGATTGCTGGGTTGTATGGTAGTTCTATTTTTAGTTTTTTAAGGAACCTCCATACTGTTCTCCATAGTGGATGTATCAATTTACATTCCCACGAACAGCGCAAGAGGGTCCCCTTTTCTCCACGCCCTCTCCAGCATTTATTGTTTGTAGATTTTTTGATGATGGCCATTCTGACCAGTATGAGGTGATACCTCATTGTAGTTTTGATTTGCATTTCTCTAATGATTAGTTATGTTGAGCATCATAAGGTGTCTTTAAACAGAAACACATATAAAACAAGGTTACATATTCATCAGCTGATAAAAATGTTGTGATCAGAGGCTTGTAGGAACCCAACTTCTGTATTTTGCTGAAAGACAACTGTTCAATATTTGCTAATTCAGTGTTCACAGTGATTGTATAGAATATAACTACCACAGATGACAAGAATAGTCTGTATTTTCAGAAATGAAATAAAATTAATAATAATAATACCTTCAATATATTGAACACTTGCTCAGATACCATGCCAACTGCCTTATGCTTGTTAACCATTTTAATTTTTGTGACAGCTATATGAGGACAGTATTATTATTGCTGCCCTACAGAGGAGGAAACGAAGACACAAAGAGATCAGTTATCTCCTCAGGATGATATAGCTAATTAAGTGATAGAGACAGAATTTGAAACTAGGTCTGACTTCAAAGCCCAGGTGATAGAATGGAACAAGTATTCATACAACCTCCAGAATTAAGGAAGCCCCATTTATAAGTACCAGTATCACTGTTGCATGTTCTCTAATTGAAACCATTTTGGGTAAGGATTTTATTTGTTGGGTCATCAGTGTTAACTTCACCATCTTTCTACATGCTAATAAGTTGCTCCTTTCATTTGGACACCTGTATTCTTCAGTTCCTGATGGGTAAATATTCAGGACAAAATTTCTTCAGTTCCAGATGGGTAGGTCATATAAGGCAAGGCGGGTCATTAACATAAATGACTTTGGACTCCTCTATACTATTTATGCAACTTCCTGTAAACCTATAGTCATTTCAAAATAAGAAGTTTTTAAAAATGACCTTTGAAATCCCTTCCAAATCTGAAATTCCATGACTTCCTGAGCTTGCTTTTCCTGATGCTTAGCACAGGATAATGTACTTGTGGATGTTAAAGAGACTCCAGAGGACCAAAGCAGTAATGGACATACATCAGTTCTTTGCTGGTGCCTAGGAAGATCAAATTTCTAAGTGGTAATATCCCCAAAAGTCCAAGGCTATTTAAAGACAATGTACCTACATAGATACTACATAGATACAGTGAGGACACTTTCAGAGGAAGGCCAAGTTAATAAAACAGAAATAGACCACATCTGTGTTGTAGAAGGCTTCAACAATATTAACACAGCAAGTGTGACTTGCCTTAAAATAGCTTACTTTCTTTGTAGAATTCACAGAACATAACCACACATCTAAACATCCAAAGTTATTGTAAAACAATACAGTTAGGAGACAATAAACACACTAAAATGCAAAAATAAAACAAAACAACAACAACAAAAACTACATGACTTCTTCCCCACTGACACATCGTATAACAAGATATATATTTAGAAGTCTAAACTACTCATCTGAAATACAATGTGCACAATATGGACAATTTGGGGATGTCCTGATTCTCAGGACATAACTTTTTAGCCAATTTATTTAAATAGCTTTTTGGACTTCTAATTACACTGTTTAGAATCATAAAAATGTAGTCCGTGAAAAACCAATGCACAAAACCCAGCCTAAGTAAAGAACAAGGAAACTCAAAACACTTGAGGCTACCCAGCCATTCTCTATCTTGATGACTCATGAAATCTAATGGCTAAGTACTGCAGGCAATATTTTAAATGTTTTTTTTTTTTTTTAATCACAGAGGTAGCTGCCAGTTTACTACATGAACAGCCATAATATAATGGAATTAATTTTTGGAAATTACATATCTAGCAGGATATGAAGGTCATTCTTACAAAATATTACACCATCAACAAATATGCTAATGCCTCAAGTGTATTCAGTAGGAAGACTCCATTGAATATTGATTTGATCAAGTTTTGATCATGTTTGTGTTCCTCCTGATGAATCTGTGATCAAGTATTCATAGTCTCAAAAGACTGGAACAAGTTTTATCTACATCAATGATGTCACATGATGTCTCACTGACATTTCAAAAGGTGCAAAATCAAACAAATGTCATCAGGGAAGAGCCAGTTGGCCATATAAACCAGTCCCATAGGGTGACATATTCCCAATTATATTTATCTTTTTTTATTTATTACATTTGTCTATGTACTTACCAATATGATTTAGTCAAAAAAAACTTGCATTTTACTTTCTGGTTTGAATCACATTGGCCTCTGAAGTCAAATGCACTTTTTCCCAAACTTTTATCATCCAGGCAGTTGACTCTTACCGATCCACCTAAGCCTTTTCCTGGAAATTATTTGTAAGATGAATCTAAGTATAATGCTATCATGTTTGGAAATGTTGACGATATTTGAATTTCAGACTTTCAGCCTTCTTGTGAGCCTAGTTTGATTTAAAGTGAAAGCTGAAAGCATATACCTAATGTATTTTAGATTGAGGAACTCTCTTCAAGCAAGGGCTAATGAATATGTATTTCTTCAAAACAGTACTTAGGCTTTGTCCATAGGCAAAGGTACTGAAAACTTTCTGTGATTAATTGAAAGCTACATCCACTAAAGAAATAATTGATAAGCTGGACTTCATTAAGATTAAAAACTTCTGCTCTGCAAAAGACAAAACTTTTGCTCTTATTCAAGAGAATGAGAAGACAAGCCACAAACTGGGAGAAAATACTTGCAAAAAAACACACCTTGTAAAGGACTGTTATCAAAAATGTACCAAAAAACTCTTAAAACTCAACAATAAGAAAACAAACAACCCAATTAAAAAATGAGCTGAGGACCTTGAAAAAGAAGATATACAGATGGCAAATAAGCATATTAAAAAGATACTCTACATCAAGTCATCAAAGAAATGCAAATTAAAACAAGATACTACTATGCACTTATTAAAATGATCAAAGTCCAGAATACTGACAATATCAAATGCAAATCCAGAATACTGACAATGTCAAATGCTTGTGAAGATGTGGAGCAATAGGAACTCTCATTGGTGGTTTGAATGCAAAATGGCACAGCCACTTTGGAAGACAATTTGACGGTTTCTTACAAAACTAAACATACTCTTACAATATAATCCTACAATTGTGCTCCTTGGTATTTACCCAAAGGAGTTGAAAACATATCCACACAAAAATCTGCACATGGATGTTTCTACCACTTTATTCATAATTGCCAAAACTTGGAAGCAACCAAGATGTGCTTCAGTAGGTGGTACATACAGATAATGGAATATCATTCAGAGCCAAGAAACAAATGAGCTATCAGGTCATGAAAAGACATAGAGGAAATTTAAATGTATATTACTAAATAAAAGAAGCCAATGTGAAAAGGCTACATACTGTATGATTTCAACTATATGATATTCTGGAAAAGGCAAAACTATGACGTGAGTAAAAGGATGAGTGGTTGCCAAGGGTTGGGGAGGGTTGGAGATAAATAAGCAGAGCACAGAGGATTTTTAGAGCAGTGAATATACTCTGTATGATATCATAATGATGGATACATGTCAATACACACCCCTAGAATGTAAAACATCAAGAGTGAACCTGAATGTAATCTATAGACTTTGGACGAGTATGATATGTCAATGTAGGCTCATCAATTGCAACAAATGCACCACTCTGGTGGATGATGTTGATAATAGGGCAGGCAATGCGTGCATGGGAGTGGGGGTTCTATGGAAAAATCTCTGTACCTCCGCCTCAACTTTGCTGTGAGCCTTAAACTGCTCTTACAAAAGATAACGTCTTACAAAAATTGAAAGCTACTTTTGAAAAGCAAAGAATTCTAAATTTCGAACATAAAATTTGAGTTGTGCCCTCAATAGTAATTGAACCACCTGAAGATATGAGTTAGCCATGCTGGCCAAATATATATAGCATAACATAAGCAGATGATTCCTTTGATTCTGCTTTCATAAGTCAGGAAATAATATAGTGGCCTGAATTATCATAGTCATTGCAGCCATGGTTATCAGGCCACATTGGTTGCATTTTCCTTGAAGACCAATTCAAAACATTACTAGCCTGCAAACCTGTCCATAAACATTCTTTGTTCTCTATTACCATAGCCACAACTCACCCACTGGTAAGATCGTGAGACATCATTTGATATTTCTACTTTCCCATTTTATTAAAACTGTCATTTCTGTCAAGTCTAATTTCTTTTTGGCACAGCTCAGTTTCCTTTTAGACTCTTGAGCCTGGCAGCCCAATGTTAATTTGAATGTTCAAGCTCTATTACTCTATTGTGTGTATTGACTTTTATCATAATATGAAAACATTGCACACAAAATTAAATCCCTCGCCGGGCTCCATAGGATGTGGGAATCACCCACATCTCTAACCTCATCTTCTTCTCCACTCCCCTTCCTCTCTAAGCTCCATCCACATGCCCGTAGCCTTCTTTTTTTATTTGCCTGTTGACCTTGACAAGGTCTTTCCTGCCTGACAGCCTTTGCGTTTGCTCTTCCCTCACTACAACACTCTGCCCCCAGATCTTTACCTGGGTGAGAACTTCTTGTAAAGTCTGTTCTCAACGACCATATCATCTCCCCAGAGACTCTTCCCAACCATCCCATCAAACACAGCCAACCTACCGTGTCCTCTTCCCCAAGCAAATTTCTGTCAAATCACCAGGCTTCATTTACCTCTCTGGATTTACCACCATCTAAAATGATACTGCTCATTGATTAGTCTACCTGTTTTTAGCGTAGCCCAACTGTATTGTACTGCAGTTTGAAGAAGAATGTCAAGCCCTGGTTTTATCTTTGACACGGAATGACCCAGAGGAAGCCCACAGGTAGAATGAACCCCTGCAGAAACCTCAGTGCCCCCTCCATTCACTATAATATGAAAATGTATTAACTTTTAAAGGAATACACTGTTTTATAGGCAATAGGTATACTGTTGAAAAGTTGTATGTGAGTGGGGTTTTTTTGTTTGGGTTTTTTTTTTTAGAAATCAAATTATTTTTCAACTTCATTAGATAGGAAACTCACTGTTTAAGAAACATTAATGCAAATTCACTTATAAATAACTTTTTTCTTTAATTATGATTTTCTTTTATAATTAAGAAAATAAAACCTACTCATTGCAGACAATTTAGAAAGTACAAAACAAAGTGTAAGGAAAGTAATTAAAGTAAACAGCAGCTTATCACAGATAACATCCTGGTAATATTTCCATTTGTCCTTTTATTCTATGCACATAAACATGGACCTAGAGATTATCACACTAAGTGAAGTGAGTCAGACTGAGAAAGACAAATATTGTACGATATCACTTATATGTGGAATCTAAAAAAAGGATACAAATGAACTTATTTACTAAATAGGAACAGACTCACAGACATAGAAAACAAACTTAAGATTATCAAAGGGGAAAGGTAGCAGGGAAGGATAAATTAGGATGGGATTAACAGATACACTCTACTTTTAAAAAAATGTATACTCAATATACATGCAAAGCCCGAAAGTGTATGCAATTTAGAACCCTACATTTTTTGTGTGTGAGTTTCAGTTTTATTTTAGAAGCCTACTTTTTAGCATTTCATTATATTTTCCTATGTCATATTTCCTAAAATAAAATATTTAAGAGCTATATGGTATTCCTTCAAGTATACCATAACTTATTTAGCTAAGCCTTTATAACTGAGCATTTAAGTTACTGATAAAATTTTGATTATTATAAATAAAAGTGTGATGAATATCATCATACATTTGTATACTCCAAATCATATCAAATTTAGACCAAATATGTCACCAGATGGACCTGTCTGTTCAAGAAACACACAGCTGACACTTTTATTAAGGTAAATCTAGACTGGTGCTCTTTAAAAAACAGTGATACCAAAAAAACAAATGATGACTCACAACCAAGTAATTTAGCTGAAAGACTCACTGCTTCTCTTTACTAGTGCATATTAATTAAACAAAATTCACTATCCTTGCCTGGACCCAAGGCATTTCATTACATGATAGACATAGGTGACATTTCTGTGCTTCTCTAATATTAAATTCAGAAGGAGAATTTAGTAGTCAGAACCAAGTCTAGGTTAAAACAACCACAAAAAGATCAGGGAAGACAAAATAAGGTTTGAAGAAGTTGCCGTACGCTATGTTGTGGTATAGTTGGAAGACATGGACCTTGGTGTCCAACTCAACTAGTTAGACTCATGGGTACATTATTTCTAGAGGTTTGATCTTGGGTAGTTTACCTATACTCTGAGATTTTTATTAATGGAAATGGAGATAATACCTTTTTCACAGACTTCTTTTAAGGATTAAATGTGACAAACTCCTAAGTCAGTATATTGACAACATACTAGGTGCTCAATAAATAGTAGCTCTCTTTTATAAGGATCTAAAGGAAGGCAATGAATCATATACTAATAACCAAGTGATCACAACAAAAGTCTCAAGCTATAATCAAATGCATACAAATGTCAGAGAGCAGAGCAGGGCCAAGGTGTAGGGTATAAACAAACAGTCGAGGATGAGAAAGGAGGCAAAAGCTGAAGGGGTGGGGAAGGGGACAGATAAGAAATCTAGGGTGAAACAAACACTCATCTGGAGAAGCTGAAAGCATAGGGAAGGGTAGGGTCAGGCAGGCAGAGGTGAACCCGGAAAGGTACCTGGGCAGCTAAGACAACCCTTGGCATAGAGTATTATAGATTCTCTTTATGAGCAGCTGATAGTTGAACAGGGCTAGTGTAGGTCTTGAAGGTAGGTCAGAGCACCTGCTAGAGTTGGGAGTGATGGGACAAGCCTCAAACGTGTTAGACACCTTATTCACTGGTTCCCCAACAACAGCACAGATAAAGAATAGCTGTGCATCAGTTAGAATGCAATCAGGTGCAAGTAATGAAAAATCCAGTTAAGGCAATTAAAACATAAACATGTTTGTTTACTTAACAAAAAGGCCACAGGTAGATGTGGTTGGTTTAGAAACTCACTGATGTCATCATAGACCCGGGGACTTTCCATCCCTTCAGAAAGCCATCCGCTTTACACAAGAAATGCCTTCCCACCTGGCACAAAATGCCCGAGCAACACTCCAAATGTTGAAGACAACGTCCCAAACCGGAACCAAAAATGGTGGTGGGAAAACAAGAATTTTTCATCCTGTTCTTCTCTCTTACTAAAGAGAACACACTGAAGAGGCCCCAAAGACCTCCAGTATCTGTTGCAGTGGCTTGAACTGTGGTCCCATACCCACTCCTAGGTGAGCACTAGCCAAGAAGAGGACGGTTGCTCTTCTCCTCTTAGATCAATAATGATTTCTCCCATGGAGATACTTCAAAGGGGAAATGAAACTGGAGTTCTCTTCACATGAAGGAAGCTGACCCTAGCCATAGGAAAGACCCCCAGAAGTGTGCCACAGGTTACGAGATAACACAAAGGGCACTGAACTTAGGTCAGATGACCTGGGTGTTGGCCCTGTCTCTTTCTAAATCCACTGCTTGGGTATACTGATGATCTTTAAGACGATGTTCATTCTTCTGTAAACCAGAGATAATACTACTCTCACAAGGGCTTATCATTATGTTATGAGTATTAAATGAGATATGCACATGACAATGCTTTGCAACCAGCCACGTGAAAGGGTCTAGCTATGACTTCAGTTGAATGACAGCAGGGCATTTTCTTTTAGCTTATGCCATCTGTAAGACAAGTGAAGATTCCTTCAAGAGGAAAGGCACCACGTGGTATCATTATTATTATTACAGCTTTTAGAGAGTTGGCAGACAGACCATTGTAATTGGTAATATACACTAAATGGCAAATTGGATGGCCTGGAGCTTTGAAAAACATACTGAGCCTACCTTGAAGGTATGACATGGAAAACTGTTTACAGTGTATCTGACACAGTGGAAGCCACGTTAAATATTCTGTGGAAGACAGAAAAGTCTTGACTGTACCCCAGCAGGAAAATAACTTGTCAAAATCTCAGCAGAAGAAATTTTCAATTTATTAGAACTCTGAGTGGTATATGCTTGAATGACCCCTGGAACAAAACTCCATGCATGAATAAACAGATAAATGGAAGGGAGACAAACCAGATGTTTTTCTAACCTGTTCTCACACAAGAATCAGCCAACAGCCATGAGAAGGTGACCGTTACCTCTTGCGCCTGATAAATCAACCCAGCATCTTGGCAGTGACAAGGGAGGAAACATTTAACAGCCAAAGAGTGATGTAACCATCTGATCAGACCCCGAGTTTGCAAAAGCCTCTGTCCTTGTGCCCAGGCCATATTGATTTCTATGTCGTACTGTCATGGCCACCTGGAAATTGCTTTGTGAATTATTTATATGTTGGATTAGGAATCGGAAGTTTTCAGGTCAGGGTGGTTGGGTAATGACTCAGCGTCATCAGGCTGCTGGGGTCTCCCTTTTTCTACACGCAGAGGGAGGAGCGTAATTGGGGTGCCATGATGAGCCCCGTACCCTCTTCCTCCACTGGGCTATGGGCAGGTGAGGAAAAGGTGCAAAGGGATGGACCAGACTGTCCTTCTGCTAATCACCTCCATGCTGCAAGCTTTTCAAACCCTGACTTCGCCTACCGCTGTATATTCAGGAATGGTCTTCCAGTTAAATGTCACAAGGTGTAAATGACTGACCCCATCACCTCTCTCATCTGGCTATTATGTCTCTTCCACAGTTACTGGTTCTCCTTTCTGAATACACTATTATAATAGCCTCTCCTGAAGATGCTGCAATAAAGAAGGCCAAGAGGTAATTGTTGCTGCCCAATTAGCTATTATTTATGCCATGTATAGCCTAGAAATGGGATAAGAGGTAGGAAAAAGAAGCAGCTATATTGGAAAGGGATGTAGGAACAAGAGGGAATTAGCAGGAAGAAATAGAAGCAGGAACGGGGGGTAGTTCAGTTTAGCTTAGCAAATAATTTACAGAGTGCCCAGTACATGCAGATACTGGGCTAAGGTTTGGAAATTAAACAGTGACTGAGAAGTTGGGAAGACTGGTGAGGGTGTCAGATACAGCGAAAGATTTTTATTTTAAAATATGGTAAGTAAAAAGAGAGATACACTTTTGGGATGGTACGGGGCATAGAAATGCAAACAAGGAGTTTAGAGAAGGTGCTATGTGGGAGACAGTGCCTGAGCTAAGTCTTAGAGGAAAAGTAAGAGAGTAAAAATGGGGCAGGTGTTTCAAGCAAAGGGACTGACATGAGGAAAGGCATGGAGTGAAAGAAACAGATTATGCAGAAAGAGGGGTGATAAGGCAAAAGACTTTCCCATGCTCAGAATCAACCAATGTCAAAATCATGATACAATGTATATTTTATAACATGCTTAGTTTACAATCCATGAGCTCATCTATTCCTTGTAACAGGCCTAAGAGAGACAGAAACTGTCATTCACATTTTACGGAGAAGATTGAAGTTCAGAGAAATCAATTCAGCAAGGAACGGTCATGCCCAGCAGAGCCTCTGGGCCCCCTCTCCAGGGCCCTTTGCTGTCCCTGACTTTTGCTTCTTAACAGTATATTAAACCACTCAAGAGAAAAAACAAACAAACAAACAAAACTTGGGGTATCATATAATCCAGTGACTTCCAAATTTTGAGCATGACCAGTAAAAAACTAGTTTTTCATTTCAGTCTAGTACCCCTCCCAAAATATATGTAAACAAAAGCATCACAGAACAAGATTTAGTATATACGATGTTTTCTGATGCTGTCTATTCTATTATTTCAATTCATTTAAATAAAAAATGCGGGTCAGAACCACCAGATTCATTTCACCAACACGAGACATTTGAGAAAATGGTGATATTCTCAGCCAGTTCATTTAGAGAGAATGAAACTGAGCCCTGAGAAAGGAAGGGGGCTTGCTGAGGTCACCTGTGAGGTAGTGAGCTTCCTGGCTGTTGGGGAGACCACCAGAAGGGCACCACAGGTTACAAGGTGAGTAGTGGTCTGCCCAGAACAGAGGCAGCATTGACTGATTTTTTTTCTTGCATATCAGGCCTTGTCCTAGGTGCTTTACCGGTCCTAACTCATCTAATCCCTATAATCCTGTGAAGAAAATTCTTTTGCTAATCCCATCTCATTGGTGAACTGAATAAAGCACAGAAAGATTGCTCTGCTGGCTTGCTGATGGTTACACAGCTAATGGGGGAAGTACTGATCCCCAGGCCAAGAAAAACTTTGTTCGGGGACCTCGGAATATTGATGACTAGCTGTTTTCCATGGGAATTTAAATTATTAGGTTCTCCCCAGTTTCTAGTTTCCTCTCCTCAGAACGTTTATTTCTTCAAAGCTGTGCTCTGTGAACTGGCTGGGAGAATGCGCTCCAATACCTCATGAACTCCATTTGGATTAGAGGAACCCAAAGATGGTCTTAGGATTTCTAAGTTCTAGAAATTATAATAGAGTAACTCTAGACTTGTTAGTATTGCTTCAATCCGTTTGGTTTGGCGGTTAATATTTTCTTGTTTCTGCAGAGGTAGAACAGTCTCTTAATATGCAGAAAATTGCAACTGCTACACCAGTGGAAAGGGCTACTTGCTTCTATTCACTCATGAGGCACAGACAACTTGGGGGCATAGCAATCTACCAAATTGACAGATGATGTACCAGGGAATTTTAATGCATATTATATAATAGGGTGTTCACTTTCATATTGAAATCCCACTACTTCATTATCTCTAATTATTTTTCCTTCTTGATGGCAACTCCCCAATTAGTTAATTGGTATGTTTCTACCCACAGGGGAATATAAAAGTTTATGTAGGGTCTGGTCATTTACAATCAAACCTGTGCCCCAAGTGACAATATCAGGGTTCAGGAGGAAACTAAAAATAACAATAAAACTGGATTTTACAATGGGAATCTACTTAAAGTAGAACTTAGAGGATTCAGGAATGCAATTCAATGTTTTAATAAAGTCTCCCTGACAGAGAATCAGTCTTGAGGAAAAAAATGTCTCAGTTTTCCTCCAAAGCAAGAGAAACGTTTGCGACAACAGTAAGAGATTCCAGAAAACAGAAATGTTTCGAGAGTGTGGCATGCATTAAGCACAATCCTGCTTGCTCTTTTAATTTTTTTTTTTTCTCCCCTGGGAGTCACTTACATAATCTAGGCAATGATTGATCACTTTTATTTACTGTTACTTCTCCAGCATGGTAAACCTCCAGAAAACTTGAATCCTTAAGTGCTGTCACTTGAATAAGTAGTAAGCTTTTTTTCCCCCCAATCCAAGAAATGACTTCATTATCCTAAGACAAAAGCCAGGGAAACCTTGTCGAATACATTTTTCAAAAGGATCCGAAGAGGCAGTTTCATCTGGGTTCTGAAAGTGGCTCACTGTCAATGAACCATGTGGTCTTGAATACATCATGTCCCCTTTTGGAGCCCCATTTCCTCATCTGTAAAGTCAGAGGACCAGATCAGATAATCTGCAGTTCCTTCCAGCTATGACTCGAGAGCTCTTTACCTACGTTGCCTTAACTCCCTTTGACCTCTTCTTCCAAAAGCATTGGCTTGCTCAGGTCGCTGGATACCAAGTTAGCGTTTTCTTCCAGGTCGAAGGGCATCTTGCCCTCTCCAAGGAGAATTCTACTTCTCTGATGGTCAAAGACTCCAGCAGCTGTCAGCCTTTTTGGGTATCTCTGAGGAAGGCCGGTTTTAACAAAATATTCTCAACTGTTAGTTACTCTGTCAAAGGCTTCAAGACAGACCCCTGGGTTTCCAAAGACATATTCTCTGGGATCTTCGATCTCCCTGGTACACAAAATGCAACTCCACTTCTGGCTTCTCCATCAGAGTTGCCCATCTCAACCCAGTCTGTCTTTCAAACTTCCTGTTTCCTTCAATGCCTACCCTGGATTTCTCCCTTTTCTCAGTCATTACTTGTTCTTGCTTTTCCATCTGACTTCGCAGGAGTCTGCCCCATCTAAGCACACTGATGGGCATCTCCCCAAGTTAGAACCATGCCCCTAAAATCACAAGCCTCCACCAAGCCTAATGCAGTGCCCCCCCGCCGAGGGAAGCATCAAATGTTTGTGGCCCATGTTTATGTCAAAGGCAAATTTTTACAACAAGAATTTAAAAGTAAACGCATCTGTACATACATAAAAAAAATTAGGGCTGGTCAAAACAAAAGAAAAATGGAATGAATGAAAGAAAGCTGAGGCGGAAAGGAGAATGATATCTCAAATATTATTTATGCTTTATTTTACAAATGATAGAACTCAGGATTGTATTGAAAAGACAAAGACAAAATAAATTCTCCTAATTTAGTAGGGATTTGTGCCTCTATAAGGGATACAAACACACACACACACAAATAAATCAAATTTGTGTGTGTGTATACACATACCGTGTGTGTGTATATATATCATATATATACAACTTGTGTGTATATATGCATATATCTTCTATATACTTGTGTATGTACACAAGTGTATATGTAAATATATGCATGTATATTATGTATATCTTGTATGTATATATGTGTGTGTGTATTCATCTTATATATATACTTGAATATCTGTGTGCGTATATATGTATTATCTGTACATATGTATTTCACACACGCACACTTTTGTTTTTCATACAGAATATAAAACAATTTCACCCTTGACTTCCTTCTTTGGAATTTTCAAAAATTCTCTAAGAGGGAAAATCCCATTTTACAGACATGATATTATTATGGCAGGATGATTTATTGCACTATTAAATTGTGCTTTTCCTGCCTCTAATTTTCCTTCCCAGCTCATTTCACTGTCTTTCCCTGAAGGGAAGCAGAAAGAGAACATGACTTTGACACCCAGCAAGGCTGGGAGGAGAGGTTCTTCGGGTCTGGGAAAGACACAGAGATTTCTGGGTCTCTAAGAAGCCAGAAGAATGTCCTACCTTCGGGAAACTTCCCCTCTGGGGAAGTGGCAAAAACCTCAGAGTCATGGTTTTATGGTCTGCCCCCAGGTCCCAGCCTTGCCAGAGGTTCTTGAAGATGGAGCAGGGCATAGAAACTGAGCGGCTGCAGTCAGGTAGTGTTTGCGTGGCCCAGGGCAGTGGGTGGCCCAGTATGGGCTACTGATGCCTTTGCTAGTGGAGCTTCCCCAATGCTTTGGACATGCCAAACTTTGGCACCCTGTGCCATCCATCCTGGGGACAAGGAGCCCAGGAATAATGATTTTGAACTTTCCGCCAGCAGAGCGAAATAGGCACAGACTCTCAAGAAAATAAACAAAGGCAGTGCTTGTTGCTCACCTGGATTTGTGCACTCTGATTCTTTTCTGCTACTTTAACTATCAACATGTGCCACGTTGACAGTTAAAGTAGCAGAGTTGCTACTTTGGTTGTGTTGGTTTTGTCTTCGAAAGTCTAGTTTAGGGACAATACATAACGTTAGGTTCATTTTTCATAGAGGAGACGGGGTTGTAGGGTAAGAAGATATTTTATTTCTGGTGAGTATTCTATATAAACAGAAGGATTTCTTGACGAAAACTTGAATAGATAGCATTTTGTTCTCTACATAATGTATTATGATATTGCTAACAAAGCCTCTGCTACAAGGCCAAATTAGAAAATCATTGTCCTAGGATTCTCTGTCAGCAGTGATTAGATTTTGCAGTATTAAGTAATTCACAGCAGGGCTGTCTTGAGAGCACATTCACCTTGTATATGTCAGCCAAAAAAACCCAAAACAAACAGCCCTGCTCACCAGTGATGTATGGCTAAAAAGTTGATAGTGCACCTATGATATGCCAAGAAATCTGGGTCCAGCTCTGCCCTGGCTTCCCTGAGACTCTGTTTTAGCCACACTGAAGAGTCACTTGGGGTCTCGAAAATTTGATCTAAGTTTGTTCATGAACCACAGACATTAATTCATTACATAGGCTCAGTATTCTCAGCATTATAACCCTTCTCCTCTCAAAGGCAATGGAGAAATCCAACATGGGGCCTGGCCCAGGCTCTTTTTATATTCAGGGCTGATTGACTAGCATGGGACAGATTGTGTTGCTGAATGAGTGCTGTGGCCTCCATTCCTGGAAAATAATCAGGACCAAAGCCCAAGTGAACAGCAGGCATTTTTCCCATTAGTGGAAGCAAGCTGCAGACAAGGCAGTGGGTACCATGGTAGAATCCTGGGTTCTGGTTCCCACTCTGCATTCTCCACTCACCCTCCCCGTTTGACCTATACCCACTAGCTATGCTACCCTTGGTGAGGTCCTGAGCCTCAGTTTTCTCCTTTATAAAGTAGGATGGCTCCAGATCAACTGTAGGAGTTATAAGTTCATATTATTGTTATTACCAAGATAAGGTCACCTTATCTTTTATCATTTTAAGACAAGAAACAAAAAATAGGGTTGAACTGGTAGTATGATAAAATAATGAATCTATTTGACTCCCCATAATGATCTTTTCTTTCCTCTTATCCATTTTTACAAATCTCCTTGACATTTCCTTTCGTTAATTTTTCCCCACTCTGCATTTTCCCCCTACACCCAAACACACTCTGATTTTATGGGGAGGAGACCGGATAAAGGAAAGCTTAAAACATTTATTTTTGCAGAAAATGTAGTCGTGTTGTATTTACTCTTTGATCAATGCCTTGCGTTGCATATGGTTGGAACCCTGAGTGTTTGGATCCTCTCTGGTTTTGATGGAGCCACATGGGGAGACCTAGTTCTCCTATGTGAGTGACTGAGGGAGCAAGTCTTGAACCTTCTGCAGCAAAATGGAAAGTTTCACCTCTCCCCAGCTGAGCTTCCACTGTACAGAGAACATTGCAGGTTACAGGAGTTGGCTGCTGGAATGTAGGGAGAACAGCCCCTGTTTCTCTCCCAGTCACTTCCACCCTTTATGATTTCTACCACCATAGTTGAGCAAGAGAGAGCAGTGCAGAATGCAGCCAGGCTCAGGAGAAAAGGAGCTGGCTTTGCAACCAGATAAACCTAGTTTTGAATCTCACACTGTGTGCTTTTAGGTAAGCACATCAACTCTGTGAATATAAATTTCCTTTGATAATTAACACCTACTTTTACAATGACACTTCTTTGCAGGGTGCTGCAAGGATTACAAAATATATAAGGAATGTGCCTTGCACCATATGAGCATGCAATGAATTGTAGCCATTGATCAATACTCACTCAACTTCAATTTCACTTAGTTTTTTCTCACCTCTAGCCTTTCACCAGAGGTGGGATCATTTTTTTAAAGTATGTTCTTAATTGATAAATATAACATACATTTTAAGAATTGTTAGATATATGCATAGTTTAAATAATAATGAAATGAACGGCAATTATAACTGTAAGGCATTGATGAAGGAAATTGAAAAAGACACAAGTAAATGGAAAAATATTCCATGCTCATGGACTGGAAGAATTAATAATGTTAAAATGCCCATACTACCCAAAGCAATCTACAGATTCAATGCAATCCCAGTAAAAATTCCAATGGCATTCTTCACAGAAATAGAACAAGCAACCCTAAACCTTGTATGGAACCACCAAAGACCCCAAATAGCGAAAGCTATCTTGAGAAAGAAGAACAAAGCTGAAGACATCGTGCCCCCCTGCTTTTAAACTATATTAAAAGCTATAGTGATCAAAACAGTATGACACTGGGCAAAAGAATGAAATCAGACCCCTATCTCACACCACACAAAAAAAATTAACTCAAAATGGATCAAAGACTTGAACATAGGACCTGAAACCATAAAACTCCTAGAAACACAGGCGATAAGCTCCTTGACATCAGTCTTAGAGATGATTTTTTGGATTTAACACTGAAAGCAAAGAAACCAAGTGGGACCACATCAAAGTAAACAGCTTCAGCACAGCAAAGGAAACCATCAGCAAAATGAAAAAGCAACCTACCAAATGGGAGAAAATGTTTGCAAACTGTGTATCTGAAAAAAGGTTAATATCAAAAATATATAAAGAATTCATATAACTCAATAGCAAAAAAAAAACAATATGATTAAAAAATGGGCAGAAGACCTGAGTAAACATTTTTCAAAAGAAGACACACAGATGGCCAACAGGTGTATGAAAAGGTGCTCAACATCACCAATCATCAGGGAAATGAAAATCAAAACCACACCTGTCAGAATGGCTACTATAAAAAAGAAAATAAATAACAAGTCTTGACAAGGAAAAGAGGGAACCCTCATGCATTGCTGACGGAAATGTAAATTGGTGTAGCCACTATCAAAATCAGTATGGCAGTTTCTCAAAAAAGATTAAAAATAGAACTACAATATGATCCAGCAATTTCACTTTTGAATGTGTTCTTTTTCTTTGGATAAATACTAATTCAAAAAGATACCTGCACCGCCATGGTCACTGCAGCCTTATTTACAATAGCCAAGACATGGAAACCACTTAAGTATCTACTGATGGGTGAATGGATTAAAAAAAAAAAAATGTGGCACACACACATACACACACACACACACACACAATGGCTTACTATTCAGCCCTAAAAAAGATAAAAATCGTGCCATTTTCGACAACATGGATGGAACGTAAAGACATTATGCTAGGTGAAATAAGTCAGACAGAGAAAGATAAATACTGTATGATCTCACTTACATATGGAATCTTTAAAAAAAAAATGGACTCATAGATACAGAGAATAGATTAGTGGTTGGCAGAGGTTGGGGGTGGGCAAAATGGATGAAGGTAGTTAAAAAGGCACAAACTTGGGGCTTCCCTGGTGGCATAGTGGTTAAGAATCCGCCTGCCAATGCAGGGGACCCGGGTTCAAGCCCTGGCCCAGGAAGGACCCACATGCCGCGGAGCAAGCCTATGCACCACATCTACTGAGCCTGCGCTCTAGAGCCCACGAGCCAAAACTACTGAGCCCGTGTGCCACAACTACTGAAGCCCATGTGCCTAGAGCCCATGCTCCACAACAAGAGAAGCCACCGCAATGAGAAACCACGCACCGCACCAAAGAGTAGCTCCCACTCGCCGCAACTAGAGAAAGCTGCGCACAGCAATGAAGAAACAAAGCAGCCAAAAACAAATAAATTAAATAAATAAATTTAAAAAGGCACAAGCTTGCAATTATAAAATCAACGAGTCTTGGGGATGTAATGTATAGCATGGTGACTATAGTTAATAATTCTGGGTTATATATTTAAAAGTTGCTAGGAGAGTAGATCTTAAAAGTTCTCATCGCACACAAAAAAATTGTAATCACGTGTGGTGATGGATGATAACTAGACATTGTGGTGATCATTCTGCAATATGTACAAATATTGAATCATTACGTTGTACACCTAAACTAATATGATGTTATATGTAAATGATGTCTCAATAAAAAATAATTAAATAGACCTATTTACCTCCCACTGAGATCCTAAAATAGAATACAACCAATACCTTCAAAGTCCAGAATTTGATACTTCCCAAATTCAAGATGTAACCTCATATCCACATATCATAAATTTTGTGTTAACTATTCTTTTCCTAGTCACTGTTATCTCTCTCTATATATACATCTATATGTGTTTATTTACATATAAACTTAAGATATGTGATAAAACTGAATAGGAATTCACAAAATAAGTTATATTTATGAGTCCATATGAATCCATATTAATATATTGATATGAATGTTCTCATTCTCTACATATTCTTTAATAACTTACTTTTTCAGCCAATATTTTGTTTTTAATATACATCCCCATGGGTTCATATAACTTATCTCACAAATTCCTTTCCAGCTTTGTCACATACCTTAAGTTTCTAACTTCAATTTCTGTAACTTTTTTATGTGAAGTTCTTAGTTCTTTTTTTAATATTTTTCATCATTTTTGATAATCTTCTGGTTTTTCCACATGCTTTCAATACCTCATTTCTTTAATGATATAAAGCATATATATTTTTAATTTCTTTCAAAAAATTTCAATATCAACCATGCTTGCTGGTCTTATTCTGTTTTATTCTATTGCTTATTTGCAGTACATTTCCGTTCTTAGTGACGGCAGGCAGCTCATCTCCTCACTTGTTAGAGACTTTTAATTGTGAGCCTATTTCTTGGAGCTCAGTTGGCGGGAGCTGTTTGCAATCTGCCCAGTTTGAAAGCATGCTTCTTTGGAAAAGCTTTTAATTTGCTTCTGTCAAGCACCTGAAGCCTATCAATCTGGGATCATTGTTAATCCTGAGCTTTGGTTTCTGACCGCAGATACCGTGACCTTTAGCTTCAAACTCACGTGAAAATCGATTTACATCAGGAATCAAGGGAAATTTTTTTTCCTACTGCCTTTGCAAAGCTATTTTTTTTTTTTCTTATTCACCCACAAAGCGTCATCCTTTGGTGGCCTCTGCCTCGTATGCAGGTCTCTAATCTAACTTTGCATCTGTTCAGGTCCCAGGCATGATTACCTGTCTCCAGGACACTCACCCTTTCAGACCCAGAATCCCAGCTATTAGGGATCAGCAATTTTCCCCAGGAAACATGCTGCTGTCAGTACTACTTACTTCTCTGGATTAATATTTCCCCTTCATTTCTGGCCTTTCCGCTCCCACTCCCCACTCGGCCCCTCCCCTCATGCATATACAATACTTTCACGCACTTAAAGGCAGGTTTTAAAAATATCTTATCAGGAATCTTTAGGTGTTATGCACAAGAAGGGATCTCCCTGGACATTTGGTTCACCACTGCTGGACACACAAGTGATTTCACGCTCTATGCCCTTGCGTCTCCCTTCCCACTAGGCCCATTGCCCTATAATCAGCTCCCAGTGACCTGCAGACCTCTTTCCCATGGCCCTGGCCCTGCCTCCGTGAGCTCCCCACACACTTTTCTTTGCTCTGGACCTCTCCTTTCTTACCCCAACACAAATTTTCAAATAAGCTAAAGAGAGAAAACAAAAGTTCTGGGGTCAGAAGACCTAGAGTTGAATCTTGTCTCTCCCTTGTCCTCACTGTGTGATTTAGGATTGTGAGCTAATAGAAAATGTGTATTGGTCTCTGTTCCCGGTTTCTGGTACAGAACTCCCAAAACCCTTGTAATTTCCGAAGTGATAAGAGCACTAGGAGCATCTTTTGTTCTGCTGAGTGACCCTGGAGGGGCTCCTGGATGGCGGGGGGGCTGGTCATCAGAAAGACCAAGCCATGATTAGAAGCTTGGAATTTTCAGCCCCATCCCTGATACTCCAGAGAGGGTAGGGGGGACTAGAAATGGAGTTAATAATTGATCATGCTTATGTTAGAAATTCTCCATAATATCCCAACAGCATGGGGTTTAAGGAACTTCCAGACTGGTGAACACATTCAGACCAGGAGAGTGACGCACCCCAGCTCCACAGGGACGGAAGCTCCTGTGATCTGGACCCTCCCAGACCTTGACATGTGCATCTCCATCTATATCCTTCATCATATCCTTTAATAAACTGGTAAAGGTAAGTGTTGCCCTGAGTTCTGTTAGTCGTTATAGCAAACTAATCAAACCAGAGGAGCAGGTCATGGGAACCTCCAATGTATAGATAAGTTGGGCAGAAGTTCTAAGTAGTCTGGAGACCTACTACTTGCAATTGGCATCTGAAGTAGGGTGGGAGCAGTCTTCTGGGAGAGCTGACACTATCTCCAGGTAGATAGTGTTAAAATTGAATTAAATTGTAGGACACCCAGCTGGTATTGCAGAAAAATGGTTGGTGTGAGAAAAACACATTTGATGACCAGAAGTGTCAGGGTCAGGTGTTTTCTGTGACGGTAAAGAAGAGACATAAGAAAGATATAGTAGGGAAGAACTGGGTTTTTCTCTACACAGGAGGTAGGCTGAACTGAGCTTTCCTAATACAGGGGTAAATCACCTGTAAAATATAAATAATAAATCCTGCCCCATTTGTCATAAATAATTGTGCTGAGAAGCCAATAAGGCAATGTATGTAAGAAATTTTTTTTAACCTTTATTGGAGTATAATTGCTTTACAATGTTGTGTTAGTTTCTGCTGTAAAACAAAGTGAATAAGTTATATGTATACATATATCCCCATGTCCCCTCCCTCTTGAGCCTCCTGATTTCTTAAGGTAAAGCCCAAACTCCCAAATCACAGATTCTGGGCAAATGTTTCAGCATTCTCTGCTTTACTATGAGAACAGCTCCCATTCTTTTGCTTCTGTGAACAGTCAATTACAAACTCCCTCAGGCTGTTGGGATAGGTAAAAAAAAAAAAAAATAGAACAGAATATCCTATCTATGAGCTGTAATCTCCATTTAAGGGACTCACAAATATCTAATATATCCATTCTTTTCACTATTTTCTCTGTTCATCACTTTTTTGGGGTCATTTTCTCAGCTATATCCTCATTCTAATTTCTGTCACTGAATAGTTTTGGTATAAAATGTCATTTTTTTTTTGTTTTTTACAAGACATTTTCAGCACTTCTAGGACGTTTCCCTCTCAGGAATACTCAGTTTTACAAAAAAGGACAGAGAGGCAGGAAAATGGTAAATATTTACATTGACACCCTCATCTCTACAAAGTCATATCATCCAACAGTTTTCAAAGTCTCTAAAAACTATGGTCTCTCCTTCCAGAACCAACACCCCGAAGCTCTTGGGTTGGCTACACCAACCGCTGAGGCGGAGCTGTGGAGCCCCATTCCCAAGTCAGCCACCACCCAAGGGCCAGAAACTTGATTCCTTTCTGACTTGCCCATCCTCCAGCCATGTGGCTGACAGGGTCTTGGTGCTCTGGCCAGGCATGAGGCCTGAGCCTCTGATGTGGGAGAGCCGATTTCAGGACACTGGACCACCAGAGACCTCCCGGCCCCACATAATATCAATCGGTGAGAGGTCTCCCAGAGATCGCCATCACAACACTAAGACCCAGCTCCACTGAATGACCAGCAAGCTACAGTGCTGGACACCCTATGCCAAACAACTAGCAAGACAGCAACACAACCACACCCATTAGCACAGAGGCTGCCTAAAATCATAATAAGGTCACAGACACCCCAGAACACACCACCAGATGCTGTCCTGCCCACCAGAAAGACAAGATCCAGCCTCATCCACCAGTAGAGAGGCACCAGTCCCCTCCACCAGGAAGCCTACACAACCCACTGATCAATCTTACCCACTGGCGGCAGACACCAAAAACAACGGGAACTATGAAACTGCAGTCTGTGAAAAGGAGACCCCAAACACAGTAAGTTAAGCAAAATGACAAGACAGAGAAATACACAGCAGATGAAGGAGCAAAGTAAAAACCCACCAGACAAAACAAATGACGAGGAAATAGGAAGTCTACCCGAAAAAGAATTCAGAGTAATGATAGTAAAAATGATCCAAAATCTTGGAAATAGAATGGAGAAAATACAAGAAACATTTAACAAGGACCTGAAAGAACTAAAGAGCAAAGAAACAGTGATTAACAACACAAAAAATGAAATTAAAAATTCTCTAGAAGGGATCAATACCAGAATAACTGAGGCAGAAGAGCGGATTAGTGACCAGGAAGATAAAAGAGTGGAAATAAATACCACAGAGCAGAATAAAGAAAAAAGAATGAAAAGAATTCTCACAGACAGTCTCAGAGACCTCTGGGACAACATTAAACACACCAACATTCGAATTATAGGGATCCCAGAAGAAGAAGAGAAAAAGAAAGGGACTGAGAAAATATTTCAAGAGATTATAGATGAAAATTTCCCTAATATGGGAAAGGAAATAGTCACTCAAGTCCAGGAAGTGCAGAGAGTCCCATACAGGATAAATCCAAGGAGAAATACGCCAAGACACATATTAATCAAACTATCAAAAATTAAATACAAAGAAAAAATATTAAAAGCAGCAAGGGAAAAGCAATAAATAACACACAAGGGAATCCCCATAAGGTTAACAGCTATCTTTCAGCAGAAACTCTGAAAGCCAGAAGGGAGTGGCAGAACATATTTAAATTGATGAAAGGGAAAAACCTACAACCAAGGTTACTCTATCCAGCAAGGATCTCATTCAGATTCGATGGAGAAATCAAAAGCTTTACAGACAAGCAAAAGCTGAGAGAGTTCAGCACCACCAAGCCAGCTTTACAACAAATACTAAAGGAACTTCTCTAGGCAGGACACACAAGAGAAGAAAAAGACCTACAATAACAAACCAAAAACAATTCAGAAAATGGTAATAGAAACACACATATCAATAATTACCTTAAATATAAATGGATTAAATGCTCCAACCAAAAGATACAGACTGGCTGAATGGCTACAAAAACAAGACCCGTACATATGGTGTCTACAAGAGACCCACTTCAGACCTAGGGACACATACAGATTGAAAGTGAGGGGGTGGAAAAAGATATTCCATGCAAATAGAAATCAAAAGAAAGCTGGAGTAGCAATTCTCATATCAGACAAAATAGACTTTAAAACAAAGACTAGGGCTTCCCTGGTGGCGCAGTGGTTGAGAATCTGCCTGCTAATGCAGGGGACACAGGTTCGAGCCCTGGTCTGGGAAGATCCCACATGCCGCGGAGCAACTAGGCCCGTGAGCCACAACTACTGAGCCTGCGCGTCTGGAGCCTGTGCTCCGCAACGGGAGGGGCCGCGATAGCGAAAGGCCCGCGCACCGCGATGAAGAGCGGCCCGCGCACCGCGATGAAGAGCGGCCCCCGCACCGCGATGAAGAGTGGCCCCCACTTGCCGCAACTAGAGAAAGCCCTCACACGAAAACTAAGAGACCCAACACAGTCATAAATAAATAAATAAAAACAAAGACTATTACAAGAGACAAAGAAGGACACTACATAATGATCAAGGGATCAATCCAAGAAGAAGATGTAACAATTGTAAATATTTATGCACCCAACACAGGAGCACCTCAATACATAAGGCAAACGCTAACAGTCATAAAAGAGGAAACTGACAGTAACACAATCACAGTAGGGGACTTTAACACCCCACTTTCACCAATGGACAGATCACCCAACATGAAAATAAATAAGGAAACACAAGCTTTACATAATACATTAAACAAGATGGAATTAATTGATATTTATAGGACATTCCATCCAAAAATAAAACAGAATACACATTCTTCTCAAGTGCTCATGGAACATTCTCCAGGATAGATCATATCTTGGGTCACAAATCAAGCCTTGGTAAAGTTAAGAAAATTGAAATCGCATCAAGTATCCTTTGCAACAGCAACATTATGAGACTAGATTTCAGTTACAGGAAAAAAAAACTGTAAAAAAATACAAACACATGGAGGCTAAACAATACACTACTAAATAACCAAGAGATCACTGAATAAATCAAAGAGGAAATCAAAAAACACCAAGAAACAAATGACAATGAATACACAATGACCCAAAACCTACGGGATGCAGCAAAAGGAGTTCTAAGAGGGAAGTTTAGAGCAATACAATCCTACCTCAAGAAACAAGAAAAATCTCAAACAAACAACCTAACCTTACACTTAAAGCAATTAGAGAAAGAGGAACAAAAAAAAAACCCCCCAAAGTTAGCATAAGGAAAGAAATCATAAAGATCAGAAATAAATGAAAAAGAAATGAAGGAAACAATAGCAAAGATCAATAAAACTAAAAGCTGGTTCTTTGAGAAGATAAACAAAATTGATAAACCATTAGCCAGACTCATCAAGAAAAAAAGGGAGAAGACTCAAATCAATAGAATTAGAAATGAAAACGGAGAAGTAACAACTGACACTGCAGAAATACAAAGGATCATGAGAGATTACTACAAGCAACTCTATGCCAATAAAATGGACAACCTGGAAGAACTGAACAAATTCTTAGAAAAGCACAACCTTCCAAGACTGAACCAGGAAGAAATAGAAAATATGAACAGACCAATCACAAGCACTGAAATTGAAACTGTGATTAAAATTCTTCCATGAAACAAAAGCCCAGGACCACAGGCAAGTTCTATCAAACATTTCGAGAAGAGCTAACTAACACCTATCCTTCTCAAGCTCTTCCAAAATATAGCAGAGAGAGGAACACTCCCAAACGCATTCTATGAGGCCACCATCACCCAGATACCAAAACCAGACACAGATGTCACAAAAATAGAAAACTATAGGCCAATATCACTGATGAACATAGATGCAAAAATCCTCAACAAAATGCTAGCAAACAGAATGCAACAGCACATTAAAGGGATCATACACCATGATCAAGTGGGGTTTATCCCAGGAATGCAAGGATTCTCCAATATACACATATCAATCAATGTGATACACCATATTAACAAATTGAAGGAGAAAACCCATATGATCATCTCAATAGATGCAGAAAAAGCTTTCAACAAAATTCAACACCCATTTATGATAAAAACCCTCCAGAAAAGTAGGCATAGAGGGAATTCACCTCAACATAATAAAGGCCATATATGACAAACCCACAGCCAACATCATACTCAATGGTGAAAAACTGAAACCATTTCCACTAAGATCAGGAACAAGACAAGGTTGCCCACTCTCACCACTATTATTCAACATAGTTTTGGAAGTTTTAGCCACAGCAATCAAAGAAAAAGATATAAAAGGAATCCAAATCGGAAAAGAAGACGTAAAGCTGTCAGTGTTTGCAGATGACATGATACTATACACAGAGAATCCTAAAGATGCTACCAGAAAACTAGTAGAGCTAATCAATGAATTTGGTAAAGTAGCAGGATACAAAATTAATGCACAGAAATCTCTTGCATTCCTGTACACTAATGATGAAAAATCTGAAACAGAAATTAAGGAAACATTTCCATTTATCATTGCAAGAAAAAGAATAAAATACCTAGGAATAAACCTACCTAAGGAGACAAAAGACCTGTATGCAGAAAACTATAAGACACCGATGAAAGAAATTACAGATGACACAAACAGATGGAGAGATATATCATGTTCTTGGATTGGAAGAATCAACATTGTGAAAATGACTCTACTACCCAAAGCAATCTACAGATTCAATGCAATCCCTATCAAACTACCACTGGCATTTTTCACAGAATTAGAACAAAAAATCTTAAAATTTTTATGGAGACAAAAAAGACCCCAAATAGCCAAAACAATTTTGAGAAAGAAAAATGGAGCTGGAGGATTCAGGATCCCTGACTTCAGACTATACTACAAAGCTACAGTAATCAAGACAGTATGGTACTGGCACAAAAACAGAAACACAGATCAATGGAACAGGATGGAAAGCCCAGAGATAAACCCACACACATATGCTCAGCTTACTTTTGAGAAAGGAGGCAAGAATATACAGTGGAGAAAAGACAGCCTCTTCAATAAGTGGCGCTGGGAAAACTGGACAGGTACGTGTAAAAGAATGAAATTAGAACACTCCCTAACACCATACACAAAAATAAACTCAAAATGGATTAAAGACCTAAATGTAAGGCCAGACACTATCAAACTCTTAGAGGAAAACATAGGCAGAACACTCTATGACATAAATCACAGCAAGATCCTTTTTGACCCACTTCCTAGAGAAATGGAAATAAAAACAAAAATAAACAAATGGGACCTAATGAAACTTAAAAGGTTTTGCACAGCAAAGGAAACCAGAAAGAAGGCGAAAAGACAACCCTCAGAATGGGAGAAAATATTTGTAAATGAAGCAACTGACAAAGGATTAATCTCCAAAATTTACAAGCAGCTCATGCAGCTCAATATCAAAGAAACAAACAACCCAATCCAAAAATTGGCAGAAGGCCTAAATAGACATTTCTCCAAAGAAGATATACAGATTGCCAACAAACACATGAAAGGATGCTCAACATCACTAATCGTTAGAGAAAGGCAAATCAAAACTACAATGAGGTATCACCTCATAGCAGTCAGAGTGGCCATCATAAAAAAATCTACAAAAATAAATGCTGGAGAGGGTGTGGAGAAAAGGGAACCCTCTTGCACTGTTGGTGGGAATGGAAATTGATAGAGCCATTATGCAGAACAGTATGGAGGTTCCTTAAAAAACTAAAAATAAAACTACCATACGACCCAGCCATCCCACTACTCAGCATAAACCCTGAGAAAACCATAATTCAAAAAGAGTCATGCCGGCTTCCCTGGTGGCGCAGTGGTTGAGAGTCTGCCTGCCAGTGCAGGGGACACGGGTTCGAGCCCTGGTCTGGGAAGATCCCACGTGCTGCAGAGCAGCTGGGCCCGTGAGCCACAATTACTGAGCCTGCACGTCTGGAGCCTGTGCTCCGCAAGGAGAGGCCGCGATAGTGAGAGGCCCGCGCACCGCGATGAAGAGTGGTCCCCGCTCGCCACAACTAGAGAAAGCCCTCGCACAGAAACGAAGACCCAACACAGCCATAAATAAATAAATAAATAAATAAATAACAAATACTTAAAAAAAAAAAAAAAAAAAAAGAGTCATGCACCCCAATGTTCACTGCAGCTCTGTTTACAATAGCCAGGACATGGAAGCAACTTAAGTGTCCATCGACAGATGAATAGATAAAGAAGATGTGGTACATATATACAATGGAATATTACTCACCCATAAAAAGAACAAAATTGCGTTGTTTGTAGTGAGTTGGATGGCCCTAGAGTCTGTCATACAGAGTGAAGTAAGTGATAAAGAGAAAAACAAATACCGTATGCTAACACATATATATGGAATCAAAAAAAAATTGTTCTGAAGAACCTAGGGGCAGGACATGACTAAAGATGCAGACACAGAGAATGGACTTGAGGACACCGGGAAGAGGAAAGGTAAGCTGGGACATAGTGAGAGAGTGGCATGGACATATATACACTACCAAATGTAAAATAGATAGCTAGTGGGAAGCAGCCACATAGCACAGGGAGATCAGCTCTGTGCTTTGTGACCACATAGAGGGGTAGGATAGGGAAGATGGGAGGGAAATGCAAGAGGGAGGGGATATGGGGATATATGTATATGTACAGCTGATTCACTGTGTTATACAGCAGAAACTAACACAAAATTCTAAAGCAATTATACTCCAATAAAGATGTTAAAAAATAATAATAAAAAATTTTTAAAAACTATATGCTTAAAAAAAATAAAAATAAAAAAATTTTTTAAAAACTATATGCTTTTATTATATTTCATCCTTGCAAGCAGCAGCACAGCTAGTATAAATAGACCCCATGGAAAGGCTGGGATGCCCTGCCCCCCACCCCACTTCCTACCCATGGACCCAAGACTTGTTACAATATTTTTGTCTCCCAAGAGCCTCTCTCTGATCTCCCATTTGTCATGGATACTGTAAACTAAGAATTTTTATGGGATGGAGAGTGACATAGAAAGATGCTGTTGAGGGGTGGGGGTGACGGAAGAGGAACAGAGAGGGACGTGCACACTGTGACCACCTGTCCCCGACCTATTTGTTTATACAACATGGATTTGCTGATTGCAAACCATATGTCAGACTCCAATGGTAGCTACAGAGGAGAGTAAAACACAATCATTATACATGGATTTTAAGCGTTACGGAGAAGTCGGAGACACAGCTGGAGTGCCACACTCAGGGTCCCCTGGCAGTCCCCGCTCCCCAGCGGCATACCCTGCTTGGACCCAGCAGCGGGTCTGTCCACGCAGCCACATTACGTGGTGGGATGACTCACTTTGTAGATGAGCAGAGTGGGATTAGAAAGGCTCAGGGATTTGCCTGAAGTTGCAAGGTTTATAATACATGAAAGTGGATCTAGCTGGGACCACCATGCTGGTTAGCCTGGGACTAAAATATTTCCCAGGACATGAATCCCAGTCATGGGCAGACCAGAGGATTGTTCACCTTAGCAGACCCTGGGTCTCCGTAATCCATGTCACGTTTTTCCCTCAAACCACCAGTACTTATAGTTTCTTCTTTTTATAGTTTACTATTGATCTTGTCGAGCTTTCCAGGCTTTGCCAATGTATTCGTGGGGGCAGGAGGAGAATTCATAATAGAAGAAATAAAATTCTCCAGTGACTAATGAAAAAAAAAATCTCATTCTACCAAAAAACCTGTATACCTTTCTAGAAGATCTTATTGGCTAATAATTTTTATTAATGCCTTTTAATTTTGTATATATTTTATACATTTCATTATAAACATAATCAGCAGTCTCCTGAAAAAGCAACATATTGACAGCAGTGATTTAATTGTGACCCACATTTCTACGTTAGGATCTTTCATGTTGAGCATAGCATTGAGGTTTTCTACTTTGTATTGGATTTTCTTCATATTTTCAATCTAGTTCCAGAGTTCTTTTCTACCTTCATCTTCAAAGAGAGTCATTTCATCTAATCATCTATTTGATCTCTTTTATAATGTCTTTTAATGTTTCATTAACAATTTCCTACAGTTTCTCAGTTTTTCTTGAAACAAAGTACAACCAGATGACCAAGAACTTGGGCACTGACATTAGGACATGGATTCAAGTCCTGTTCTATTTCTTCTTGTGTGACTTGTAAAAGGTGCTGGGATTCTCTGTACTTCAGATTCCTCATCAGTAAAATGCAAATAATCATAGTACTACCTTACAGAGTGATTTGAAGGAGGTGATGACTGTATACATCTGGAGGACTTAAAACAGTTCTTGGCACCCTCCTACACTGTTGGTGGGAATGTAAATTGGTATAACCACTATGGAGAACAGTATGGAGGTTCCTTAAAAAACTAGAAATAAAACTACCATACGATCCAGCAATCCCACTCCTGGGCATGTATCCAGAGAAAACCATAATTCAAAAAGATATGTGCACCCAATGTTCATATAGCAGAACTATTTACAAGAGCCAAGAAAATGAAAGCAACCTAAATGTCCATCGACAGAGGAATGAATAAAGAAGATGTGGTACATATATGCAATGGAATATTAGCCATAAAAAAGAACTAAATAATGCCATTTGCAGCAACATGGATGGACCTAGAGATCATCCTAAGTGAAATAAGACAAAGACAAATATCATATGATATCACTAATATGTGGAATCTAATTTTCAAAAAAATGATATAAATGAACTTATTTACAAAACAGAAACAGACTCACGATTTTGAAAACAAACTTGTGGTTACCAAAGGGGAAATGTGGTATGGAGGAGGAAAAATTAGGAGCTTGGGATTAACATACACACACTACTGTATATAAAATACTGATGGATAACCAACAAGGACCTACTGTGTACCACTGGGAACTCTACTCAATATTCTGTAATAACCTATATGGGAAAATAATTTGAAAAAGAGTATGTGTATACGTATAACTGAATCACTATGCTGTACACCTGAAACTAGCACAACACTGTAAATCAACTATACTCCAATAAAATTTTTAAAAAATAAATAATTTTTTTAAAAAAACCAGTTCCTGGAACATGGTAGGTGCCTAATAAGTGTTAGCTAATATTATTTTCATAAATGGCTCAATAATTTTTATTTTAATATTCTAAGATCATAACTAAGATTTTTAACAGTCAGAAATATAAACAATTCCAGCAAATATATATTCTGATTAAAGCAGATGATACTGATTTAATGTTACAGTTTTTAGAAAATACGATTCCCTTCACAATATGTGATCTGACAATGGAGTAGGGTTGCTGACCAGTATGTGGGAAGATATTTAGGTCTAAAACTCAAGGGAGAGGTGTGAGGAGATGGGTGATAGTTGACAGTGGTCTTGGAAATGGAAGAAAATGGTCTTCCAGTTTCAGTTTGCAGAGCTAGAAGGGAAGAGATTCCAAAGAGGATCCCAGGAACAAATGAAGGAAATGGATCCTAAGAAAGAGAAGAGTCCTCATAAGAGATAGAAGGAGGGGATGTTTAACTCTGGACATAGTCAAGTAAGCTAAGGATTCAGGCATCCCCTTTGAAGATAGCAACAGTGTGATGGCTCACTGGCCATCTCGGTAAGAAAAGTGAAGTGTAGGGATGAAGGCAAAATAGAGGCTGCAGTGGGTGCAGGAGTGAATGGGAGGGAAGGAAGTGAAGACAGCAAGAACAGCAACTCTTTACAAAGCTAGAAAGGAAGAGAGAATGTGATAGTAAAAGAGGATTCATGTCGAAGAAATGTGGCCCATTCCTCCTCATCACGATGGATGGAAGCAAAGGTAGGATTTCCCACATCTTTGGGAGACCCCTACACCAGGAAAAGCACAAAGCTGAGACCCCATGGAAAGCCAAGTCAGGACAAAATAAGAGTTCAAAGGAATAGTTGACACCATCCAGGATAAAAACAGTGACTGCAACTACAGCACTGGAGACCTAAGATCAAAATGGCTGAAAGCAAAGAGCAGTGAGGGAAAAGTGAAGGATAAGACAGGAATTGGGCAGGATTTATCTTTTGCAGGTGGCTTCTTTGTGTCAGCTGCCATGTATGTGGCTCACTCGGAAGGGATTGCATAGACTCGCAGAGAGCTCCAAAGCTGAAAGAACGAGAATGAGGGCTTGGAGATTTTAGATTTATAGGATGTCATAGTTGGAAGGGGTTATGGAAGCCATCGAGTTAAAGTCTTTCATTTTATCAGTTCATTAATTCATTTGAACAATGACTACTCACTATCACGTGCTACAGATGACACTGCATGCTGGACGTGGATGCAGGACAGCTTTGCAGTAATGTTACCTACAGAGTCTTCGGTACAGATTCTACTTCCCTGGTTTTTAATGAACCCAATTTTTCTTTTTTTTCGGAAATTCATTCCATTTTTGACTTACCTTAATTCAATATTTTCTTTTTCTCAACAGATTGTAACAGGGAAGAGCTAAATTGGACTCCATGTACGATCTGCTTGACTTTAACCTTTGCTTTTCGTTGCTTTTGTAATTATGATCATACATAATGGCCTGCCTCAGGGAACCCTGCCCACCTGCGTATGGCTGCAAGAAAAAAGGAACTAACACATCCCCTCACCGAGGCTGGTCATTCCAGGAGATGTTTTGCAAGACTGATGGCCCTTTTACTTTACTTCCTCACCGCCTCTCCCTCTCTGATTCTATAAAAGAAACTGGCAATCAGACCCTGATAAGATGGTTTTTCAGAGACACTGGTCTGCCATCTTCTTGGTCTGCCAGCTTTCCGAATAAAGTCATGCTCCTTGCCTGAACACCTCGTCTCTGATTCACTGGCCTGTCGTGCGGCGAGCAAACTGAGCCTGGACTCGGTGACAAGATCACTCAGCTTTTTAGACCACCCACCTTTGACATACTTCATCTCTTCTCATGTTTTTGCCCTCCTTCTAAATAGTGCCAAGTCACTAACTGGAGATCAACGATCACGCATCTTCCCCCAGTCACCCTTTACTTGCTCAGAGTGAATCCCACTTTCCCTCAATCCATGATGCCTTAGCACCCGTTTCATCTGGCCCTTAGTACTTGCCAACTTCCCAATTTCCAACCAAGTGGTAAGCCCTTAAATGGAATAGACCCTTCAGAATTGTTTATTACAGTAAACTGGAGTTCAGGAAGTAAAGATGTAATTATTATTAGGCAATAAACTAACACAGGAAAGAGGTTAAAAAGTGATATCATTTTATAAAATTATACCTCCCGTTGCTTCTCAAGATTATCCCTTGTATCAGCAAATATGCATTTGCCCCCCAAAATTAATATTTAATAGGAATTAAGGAATAATAAGCACACAAGACTCACTCCCCAATAAGCATCCATACCAGACAACTGGAATTAGTGGAAGAGTGTAACCACTTTAGCCACATAAAAACTGGCATTTAATTTTAGAGTCAACCCCACCCCCGCATATCTGAATCCAAGAAAGGGGTTGGCCTGTCCTCTCCCATCTAGTCCTGGGTAATAGTGAGAGTATTCCGTTGCATCCTGGGAGCCAACCATTAAACAGGAGTTTAACAGACACTTGTCCAAAGGAGAACAAAAAGGACTGAGAAGTTTCCAGAATATGACAAAGAGTTAAAAGAAGCATATGACAAAGAGTTGAAAACCTGGAGACAACGTAGCTTAAAACAAGGAAGATTTCAGGAGAAGACATAACTGAGGTGAAAGGGGCAGCCGATTAGCCTTCTACAAATATGCCAAAGATTATCAGGAGAATGAGGTTTTCAAGTTATGACGAAAAAATCGTGACAAGAAATTTTACTTCTGGCATGTTTTGTTGCATTTTGTTATTGATAATACCCTGCTGCCCTCTAAGAAGGGTGGATTCTGGTATCTGTTGGGTCCTTTGTTTGCTGAATGGGAGGCAGTGTGGGGAAAAGAAAGGACTACATCTGCGTCTTTATTCCTGTCCTGCCCCTAGGTTCATCAGAACCTTTTTTTTTTTAATTTTATTCCATGTATATGTGTTAGCATACGGTATTTGTTTTTCTCTTTCTGACTTACTTCACTCTGTATGACAGACTCTAGGTCCATCCACATCACTACAAATAACTCAATTTCATTTCTCTTTATGGCTGAGTAATATTCCATTGTATATATGTGCCACATCTTCTTTATCCATTCATCTGTCGATGGACACTTAGGTTGCTTCCATGTCCTGGCTATTATAAACAGTGCTGCAATGAACATTGTGGTACATGACTCTTTTTGAATTATGGTTTTCCCAGGGTATATGCCCAGTAGTGGGATTGCTGGGTCATATGGTAGTTCTATTTTTAGTTTTTTAAGGAACCTCCATACTGTTCTCCATAGTGGCTGTATCAATTTACATTCCCACCAACAGTCCAACAGGCGGAAGGGTAAGCTGAGATGAAGTGAGAGAGTGGCATGGACATATATACACTACCAAATGTAAAATAGATAGCTAGTGGGAAGCAGCCGCATAGCACAGAGAGATCAGCTCGGTGCTTTGTGACCACCTAGAGGGGTGGGATAGGGAGGGTGGGAGGGAGACGCAAGAGGGAGGGGGTGGGGGGATATATGTATACGTATAGCTGATGCACTTTGTTATACAGCAGAAACTAACAGAACACTGTAAAGCAATTATACTCCAATAAAGATGTTAAAAAAAAAAATCTCCTGGGCCTTCTCGGGACATTCACCAGTTTCACAAACTTCAGACTCCCCTTGAAAATTATGGTGAACCTCAGTATTGCATTGAGCTCCTTTGAGAGGAAAAATAAATCAGAGGAAAAAAAAAAAGAAAGAAAGAAAGGACTAAACTCACTGACTAAGCATAGGAGAGAGAAGTAAGGACTCAGAGGACTGAGCTCAAAGGGGAACAGGATTCTGGGAGATTTGGAGGCTGCCCTGCGGCAGGAGTTTCAAGAAGGAAAAGACCCAGCACAAGGCAGTCAAAGAGAAAATCCGAAGAAGGAATATTCAAATATAATGTTTTGCTTATCAAAATAATAAGTGGTATGGCTAAAAAAATTAAGTAACACAAAAATGTTTATAATAAAACAAAGCCTCCCATCCCATCACACTACTCGTTGCCCCCCCAAACTCCTTTTCAGAGGCAATAATTTAATTTCTGGTTTTAGTTCTTTGTTTTCAAATACCATACTTGTATTTTAAATGTCATACTTAACATATTATCTGTTGATTTATCGACTTTAAAAATTATCAGTTACTCTTATAACTGTAAGTATTTAAAATGCTTAAAATTCTTCATCCTCTTCCCATTCCCCAATATAGCCCAACACTATTAGATCTCTCTTTTAGTTTTTAATAAAGTACTTTTACCTTCATTTTTTCCATCAGCTGTATTCACACCCCTACCCTCATCCTTCCCTGCCTCTCTCCTTCCCTTTTCCCACCTCCGCACTTCACATTATCATGGTTGAAAACATTTATATTTTATTCTGTAACCAGAGTTTTATTCCTTGCTCTGTTTACAGGCAATTGCAAAATTGAAAGGCATAAATACCATTTTCACTCTAATGACTGAGTAAATATTATTTACCTCAGAAACTAGCAGTGTGGTTTCTGAAGTACATAATATTCCTCCATGGTTCCAAAGCTCACAATTTCAGTGCCACCCTGCAAAGACTGCGCAAAGCAGTCTCATTCTGACACTCCACCAAGAGCCCAGTCACACTACATCTTAATTTCCCAAATGGAGTATGCGTTGCTTGTAAGGTTTATGTGATGGTTGTTTTACCTGGAATTTCAGGTTGCCTTGTGTGTGTGTGTTGTCAAAGAAAATTTGCACTGCACAGCATTAAACAGGCAAAGACGACTTTATTCAAGACTATTACCACTAAAGAGATTGAATTCAACTCCCCTGAAACAACAGGTGGGTGATTTTGAAGAGATGGGGTAAACTAGTGGAAAAGAACTAGAAGACATGAGAGGGAGCTTGGTCTATGTAATTAGACCATATGTGCTTGCTAATGGTTGCATATTGAAATTAGACTCCTACTTTCCCACAGAAACTGGAAGATAGGGGCACTGGTCAAGACAGGGGAGCCTAGGCAATGAAGAATCTATAGTAGGATTGGAAAATCAACACTTGGTCATCTACCAATGCTCTTAAACTCCCTGCATCGTATTCACCCTCCATTGACATTCAGTAAAGTTTTGCAAGTTATTTCCCTGCACTAAGAGGAGCCAAGTGAATGGTCCATGGCCACTCTCTGGCCACATTTGGTAGTAATGATAAGAAGAAATATACCGTAGTAACAACAAATCTCAAGGGCAACTGAGTCAGGGTTGCTTAATGTGAAGACCTCTTTCCACATGGTGAGTCTCATTCTCTGCTCGATTTGGCATTTCTGAGCATTTTTTAAGGAGGGAAGCAATCCACTTACATCTTTTAGTGCTGAACTCTTCCTCTGTCTCAGCCATGATCAAATTTCTCATACTAATTCTAGGTTAATGTCACATGCCACTCTCTCATTTCTTTCTCTGCTGTGCCATTAAGATATATTATTTTACTCAAAATCTTCGTGTGGGTGCTTCCTAATCCACAGATGTGGAGGTGTTAAACCCTCTCTCCCAGGGACACAGTGAGCATTAAATAAGGTAACATATTGTAAAGCTCCTGGCATGGTCCCTGGCATCCTCCTTCTTTACGGTGGTACTTGGCTCCTGCGGCTGTGATATTCCTTTCACATGGGGCCCTGACATCCTTAGATTGTGTCCACCTTGAAGGCAGGGGCTGTATTTTGTTCATTGTTATATCCCCAGCACCTAGGACAGCCCCAAGGACAAAGAACAATAAATACTGGCTGAGTTGAATAGTGGTGAATTAATCAGTTTGCTTTCCTATTAAAACCTACCTGAAATCAGACTAAATTGAAGGTGTTCGGGGGACATTAGGAGGAGAGTGAGTTGCTTTTGAAGCATTTGAAGTTATTTTGCAGCAGTGGAGTGACTTTAAGATGCCAAAAAACAGCACAAGTTGTGCTGGAAGGGGAATCATGTAGAGAAACAAGATGGTGCCAAACCTATATATCACCCATTCCTGCAAATTCCCTTGAGTTCTCTTTGAGGCCAAGCATTTTTTGGAACAGAACTAATGGAGGATTTTTCCCTGGCAAACGAAGGACTGTGAACAATGCACCTGCATTTATAGGGGCTCCTGGACTTCCTGATACTATAGGTCCTTGTGTCACCTGATAGCGAGTTGCAAATTGGAATGGGCAGTGGTGGAAGAGGGCTGGAGTGTACCCAGAGGGACGGCTCAAACCCAGATTCCAGGGTCCACTCTCCTGTGACACAAAGAGAACTCTGTGATCCCTAAGTAGATGGACTAACCCTCAGCTACCTCAATTACCCCCATTCCTCTTTCTCCAGGGACATGTTCAAAGAGAAGAGAAGCCATACGTACTGACTGCCATTTCTGGGTCACACATGGTTCCAGGCACTTTACCTGTGAGACTCACTTTTGTCTCACCGAACTATCATGTTTCTATTTTACGGAGTAAAACGAGGCCCAGTGGAGTTATATCATGTAGAGTAAATAACAAAATTCAAACCCAACTGTTCTGTGTCCAAAGTCCCACCTCTCCTGCTATTTCTCACAGATGCGCCCAGGCTAGGATGCTATATTTCAGTCCAGCTGTCCCAGCAGAAGCCAGGGATGGTGATAAAGGTGGCTGCTGGTTCTCAATCCCGGGCCCCAAAGACAGTGACAGTTTCCTAACGCATACACGTGTAGTTGGATGTGATGTGGCCTCCACATTTGTTGAGATCTGTACTCTTTGATGGAGCGCATTCATTTAGTTATAGTCTAATCATGAGTTCTCTATTGGGAAATTCAGCTTTTGGTGGAAGCAGAGATATGGTGCGGTGGTGCTGTCTCTGTGCCTGTATTAGTTTGTGTTCATTAAATTACTTATGTGCCACTCCAGGAAGTGCTAGTATTAATATTTTGACCTGGCAAAAGGCAAAAATGATTTAACTCAGTAATGTGAAACCAATGATGCAAATTTGCCACTAGAATTAGAATACAGACTGGGATCAAAGGTCAGTCTTCCATTTGATCTTTCTAGTATTGTTTTTCACAGAAAGTTAAGGATGAAAGTAAATCAAGTCAAGAGTGGGTCCATCCTGTGAACCCTCAGAGACTTAATGGGCTGTTAGTCCAGCGCCTGAAAGAGTATAAATAGCTGTATGCTTGGCAACATGGTTCTGATGTCTAGATTAGACTTTAGCAGTGTTTGTTTATACATGCAAAGTCAAATATAGGACTGTTGTAATTATTAGTATAATTCAGGCCAAATGTTTCCTACGTAAATACTTAGCTGCTCATTACTAAGTGGGGAATCTTGTTTGTATCATGCCTTGAATTAACTCAACTCTCCATTTCAGATTTGCCAGATACAGCTTTAGTTAAGAGGCCAAGCCCTCACTAATCAGTCCAATAAATTAATATGCCATCTTGCCTCTTAAAGCTTCCCTCTTACCCCTCTGAAGATGGAAGTAGACCAAAATGCCTTATTGAGTGGCCTTGCTTTTCAGCCCCTGTGCTGGACCCACACATCTCTGGGTAAGAGAGGAATTAATAAAGGATTTCAGGAATCTATGAACCTCTTGAACTCTCCACCTCTCCCAATGCTCTTGAATTCTAAACAAAATGAGCGACTTTTAACACAACCAGCACAAGATTAAGTACTACCCCAAATAGTCCATTACGTTTCTCCCCCAGATGCTATGGGATTGTGTGCACAACTTAGTATTCTTGATAAATCTTGAAACGTGAGGACGGTTGTTCCACAGAGGGTTGGTTCCAGGACCCTCTGCAGATACCTAAATCCAAGGATACTTAAGTCCGTTATATAAAAAGGCATAGTATTTCCATATAACCTACACACATCCTCCTGTTTACTTGAAATCATCTCTGGATTACTCATAATACCTAATACAATGCAAATGCTATGTAAATAGTTGTTGGAGTGTGGCAAATTCAAGTTTTGCTTTTTGGAACTTTCTGGAATTTTTTAAAAAATATATTTGATCCACAGTGAGTTGAATTCACAGATGCAGAGCCCATGGATTTGGAGGGCCAACATAGCCTATATTTGGCTTAGAGGACAAAGGGTCATAGCTTTTTCTTTCAGTTTGTTGAAGAGCTGGAACACACAGTAAATTGCTATAATCTTTTGAAAATTGTATACGAGTTATTGAAAAAAAAATACACCCCTATAAGTGTATCCCTTAGTCCCTTTAGCAACTGAGAAGGTCTTATTCAAGGGCAGGACTTAAAAGATGATGTCAAAATTTGTGGCTATCCCAGCCACCTTTCTCCAGGAATGCCTTTATTTGTGTGCCTCTTTAGAAAAAAAACTAAGAATTTTAGAACAAAACATCTTCTATCTGTATGGCACTCTTGAGGTTATAAAGCACTTTAACATGGATTATCTCATTTCACCTTCTCAACAACCCTTTGAACTGGGCATGTGATATTGTCCACGTTTTATAGAGGAGGAGAAACTAAGGCTGAGAGAAGGTAGGTGATTTGTCCAAAATCACAGGATGAGTCAGGGCAGGCTAGGACCCAAGCCCACACTTTCTAACTCCAAGTTCATGTCTTGGAGATGATGTCTCTATCCTGTCCCACCAGCTCCCTCCTTATGCAATGTCGGAGAGAGAGGATTATCCTTTCACATTGGAGCTTTCCACTCCCAGTCCTTTTAAGTCAGTTATTTGAAGATCTTGAGACCTAGTAAAGGCCTTAAGATAAAGGTCTTAAGAAATCAATAAGATTGTGTTTAATTACTGGAAATTTCTCCTCACATTCCCTCTGCAATCATAAGGTATAAATAACCTAAAAAAAGCTTATTGCAACAAGCAACCTGAAAAGCTGATGAGTGATGAATAAGATCCTAAATGCCACCAACGCTTAACCGATTGCCATTTCTGTTGTATGTACCTTGGGTTTTTTCACAAATGCACAAGTTTGCTTTTGCCTTATTTGTCTCTTTCCTTATGTAACTGACCTTAAGCGATTGTATAACACTGTAAGACTGTGATTCAGTGCACTGTTCTTCCCTACTTAGTATTATTAGAAGCTATTGGAGAAGCACGGCTGGTGCTCTCCAAAAAGGAATCTTTTTATATTCTATTTAAAGATCTTCTTGTGTTTTCCTGTGAAGAAGAATAAAAGATAAAGTTGTCACATGCAAAATTGTAAAATGTTAATTGTTGATTTTTATGAAAAATGTTTGTCTCCAGAACATTTTATGTGGTAGAGAACTAAGAAAAAAAATTAAATATAATTAACACATGATACATTCACAACAGGTATTCCATAGATAACACATTACCAAAGACATCAGCATGGACAAGTATAGTCATTTTCTTAAAATTCTTACTTAAAATGATATGAAAAGAGAAAATTAAGTTATATTCATAAGTGCCACTATATTGTACATGTGGAATAATCTTGAATTTTCTTCCTAAAAATTCTACAGTAGTGCATGTGAAAATACGTTGAAAACCTAGGAAAAAAATTTCCTCAGTGACCAGAGGGCACCATAAATGTTGTTGGTATGCTTCACAAGAAAAAATCTGCAGTGTCCAAAAGGAACTGCTTAGAAAACAAACCAAACAACAACAGGAATAAAAAAAAAAAACCAAAACACTAAACAAAGCAAGTTCACCAATGTTCTTTCATTTTGTTTTTGATCCTCTGATGGCTACACGCCAGTGCCTTTGTACAAGGTTGCAGTGGCGATGATTTTCTTCCCTCCCTAAAATTTATTTGATTCCCTAAGGCAGATGCCATTAAACTGTCACTACTCCAGACTTGAATCCTGAACTTCCAGCCCCTTGCTAAACATTCATTTTTCACCTTCCCGGCTTGCTTGGCTCTTTCCTCTTATTTAGCAATTCCAATCTGTGAGACATTTATTCTACACTGTCGATTTATTTAGTTTACCGTGATGGATACAATCAACAACCTTATCCTTAAGGGAAGATTGCTTCCTTTTTGCATCACCATCTCCTGCCCCACCCTATACACAGTTAAGTTGGCCTATCTATTACGGGGCTATGGAATAATAGTATCTGAACCACAAATTTAAGATAATTCTATGTATGTTAAGAGTTAGCACCTAAACTATAACAGACAAGTCACTGTCTCCCAGGAGAATGCTCTAAAGTTGAAAGGAAGCCTTACTTTGTACTTCTGAGAGATTAATGTAAAGAGTTGTACCAAATCAGAAGGTCTACTAGAATCTCCTTTTATCTCAACATACAGACCTAGGTCTCTACGGAATATGGGGCCAGCTCTATTTTGAAGCCTGAGCTCTGATTTCATCTTCTGGCAACTCATTTCTAAAGCTGTAGATAAACTGGAAAAGGCTCAGACGGAAACAAGAAGACTGATTCATGGCTTGGATGAACTAATTAACTAAGGAAGGTTATAGGAATTTTCAGGGTTACAAGTCATCCTAGCAGGTCTAAAGGAATTTCATGGCTTTGTATCTCATGAGAGAAAGGCATACCAACATCTTTGCTGGGTTATAAAGAAATGATCCAAAACAAGGATTTGTCTTTTGTATCAAAAGGAAAAATTCAAGCTTCAGATCCTCTTCCTTCAGTGCCCAAATATGATCATATTGGGATTTCCATCCGTATGAGTAAAAAGAGTACTATTAAAGAATAAAAATATGACAAAAATACAGTACAGTATACCTATATATCAAGCCTCCAAACAAGATTCAAATATACAATTTTGCAGACAGCTTTCCAAATATGCACAGACACTAGAATAAACTTATCAGAATGTAATGAGCAAAAAAGGGAAAACAACAAAAATATCTTCTTTTAAGACATAACCCAAATAAAATGATGTGATATCGGAGATTCCTTTACAATAATAAAGGGAGACAGAAAGAGAAAACAAGATTGGCCATGAGTTGACAAATTGATTAAATTGGGTGATGTATACATATAGTTCATTATAATCTTTTCCCTACTTTTATGTATATTAGAAATAAGCAAAGAAAAAAGATACTAATTTGATAAATGTTTAAAGAGACTAAGGCTGAGATCTACATTTAATAGCAAGACTGCTCAAAAAGAATAATCAAAACTGTTAAAATGGCCTTTATGCTAATTTTCTTAATGTAATACTAAAAAGGTACTTGGCCCCAATCCAGATACAGTACCTGTGTGCCAACTGAAAGCTAAAGATTATTAACTTTGATCGCTTCATCTTAAACTGGTTGCTTAGATTGGTTCCTAGTTGTATACAGAGTACCTTGATTCACCTATTAAAATACAAATAATTTTAATTATCTTCCTGTTTTCTGGAGAAGAATGTGTGATATAGAATAGCTTGAAGAGGATGAAGTCCTGAGTGTATCCTTTGATACACAAAATATTCTGTTTACTGGGAGACAATTCTTCTTGGGTCTTCTGTGTTTCCACATGTCTTACAAGCAAAAGCACAGATGACCCTTTGTTAAAGTCTATCTTTCCAAAGATCTTTGTGTAGCAACAGCCTTGAAAAATAGAAGTAATTTCTCTCTCTGGAGCAAAGGGCAAGCAGGCTTACTTCCCATTATAAAAGTTTTACATTCCCTAGGCTTAGGGTTCTAACACAACTACAATGGCAGGTATCATCTGTCCTTTTTCCTTACGAGGACTGGATCTCAGGGAATCAAAGTAAAATATACTGATGCTCATGCTGCTTTCTGTGCCTTCAGTAATACATCCTTTGTCTCAGACCCAGGAGTCTCATGTCTCTTGCTAACATCCATGAAAAGGTAACAGGATAATCCATTAGCTTGCAAGTAGGATAAAATCTCAGACCCTTCACAAATCTTGACCCTGCTAAAACTGAAATTGTAAATATAATGTGCCTGGCATCAAAGTGACCCATATTGAGACTGACTGCAAAGAAGGCTTCAGCTGAATTCCTTTTGAAAGACTGTAGTTAAAAATTAGCAATGCCTGCCAAGCGAGCCAGCAGGTAGGCTGCCTCATTCACACCATTAATGCTGACCTTGTGAAGTTACTTGTTTCAGTGCCAGCTACATAGAAAGTGCTCAATAAATGATTACTCAACTGAAATCCTTGTTAAAATTCTAGAATCTGAGTCCAGATTTTAATGGATTAGGTATGAAGAGTCACACATTACTTATGGCAATAATTTTGGTTTATTGATTCTTTTCTTAATCAGAAGTTCTTCAAAAATTCAATAGAAAAAGAAGGAAAGCATTTATACTTTGTATGCAAGATATAAGTGGTGAAACTTTAATAAAAATTTAACATAAAACATCAGAGAAAAGTTCACATATTTTCTTCATTACTGTTGAAAGAGAATTTAAAAACCAAAATTATTATCACAAGTAATATTTATTATTTTAAGCTCTAAATAACTAGAAAATAATACCATACCAAAATTGAAGTCTCATGTATGATGTCAAAATGTTTGCTAAGTTCTCACACAGCTGAAATGCCCCCATTTTCCTGGTGTAATAGTTAGCCAAGGTCTTCAAAATAATTTAGAGATAACATATATCTAGAGTCAAACCAGGACAGGTGCTCCAACAACACTGATAAATTCCTGAGATGATTTACATCATCCACAATGAATAATAATATGTGACTCATCCCAGTGAGGGTAATCAACAGGTTTTGTGGAAATAAAATGAAAAAAAAATTGGCTCAACTTTGGACTTGTCTACCATAGCCACTTATTTGGCACAGGTTCATTTCCTACAATGCCTTATACAAATATAAAAATGTCACTGAAAAACATATGAAAAGGGAAATCTTACTGCTCTCAAACCTAACAGAAGAGTATAACACCTTTGATTGATGATTATTTTAGTAAAGCACTTGTGGGTAAGCCCATGAATAGGCTTGTGAACCTGCTCCTTCTACCAAAAGGATCTGTAAAAATGCAATATTAATTTATTTTAGTGGATGCAGATCTGGACCAAAGAGAGAGAGAGAGAGTGCACTCAAAGGTGTCAATGGCAAAGGTCATTAAAACGTATGACTTTGTCCTTTAATCTGTATTTAATATGCAGTTGTGATTCAATGCCTGGAAATTGTTCTAAACATAATTTTAATTGATATTTGATTTAAAACATATAAGATAAACTCTTAGCAGAAACTCAGATTAAATTATTATGGCTTGAGGTATTCCCAGGATTACAGTTTAGTCAAGTGGGTGGATTATTTATTAGATTAGAGAAGATTGGAGGAGGAACAGGAGGAAAGGAAAGGTGTTTATGAAATATTTAAGCAAATATGAAATACAAAATTAAAGTGAATATGAAATGTCTATGTGAAAATGACCAGCATCAAGGAGATGCCTTCAAAGAAGATGACTTGCTATCTGTCAAAATGCAGATGGCATCTAAAGCCCTGATAATGAATTAAATTATCTAGGGAGAGAATGAGAGAGAGAAGGGGTTTCTGTACTGAGCTGTATAAAACTCCAATACTTATAGGAGGAGATAAGGAAAGGAGACAGAAGGGATATTCAGTGAGGTAAGAAACGAGACATGGCCTCAAAGATGGGAGAAACCAACTTCGATGACAGTTACTGATGGATTATGCAGAATAAGAACTGAGGATTTTGAAATATGGAAGTATCTAGTAACCTTGAAAAAACAATTTCTATATATGGAAAGAAGCAAGAATGGAACGAGTTGAAGGATTAAAAAAAGATGTGGACTAGGAGAGAAAATGTGTAGACAATATTTTTGAGAATTTAAGCAATAGAGAACAACGGAATGGTAACTGAAGGGGGACATAGTGTCAATGAAGGGGGTTGTATGATTGAACGGATATGATAGAAAGAAACTGAATTTACAGAAAGGAGAATAAATTCCTGCAGTTAGAAAGTCTTTGGGATGATGAAAATGGAAGGGATCCCGAGCACATGTGGCGAGTGTGGATGCAGGAGGAAAGGAGAGATGAGTCAAGGTGCATTCGTGTTGTGTAGATTTGGAGACGGCAAGATTCAGACATATCCGGGTCATGATCTGTATTTTCTTCAGCAACATATAAGACAAGGTCATTAGATGAAGTGGTGAGTGGGGCTAGATGGAAAGTGGGAGGAGAGAGTTGAAGTATGAAACTGTCATTGCAGAGGGTGGGAGAGTAAAGTTTTTAGAGAAACATAGTAGATCAGTAATAATAGGATTGCTTAGCATCAGCAGCTAAACATTGCTTTATGGTACGCCACCTTCACGTGCAAGGTAACTCATCTTAATGAAACAAAAGGCTCACTTAAATGTGTCAGTTATGCTTATGGCAATGATATAGTGTTATTCGTAATTTTGGCAGCTCTCAACTGTTTCATTTTCTCCTTGTGGATGTCAAGGATTCATTGACATTCTGGGATATTTTGAACCTGTGGGTCCTCAAAAATTTATGAGTAGTAATCAAGGTAGGGACAAGATTCCCTGGAAATATGGTGCCAAAGAGACAACTTCCTTAAATCATTTTGATTTGTGTCTCACTATCCACAAAACCAGGTAAATGATTGCTCTGAGCCAAGGCAGTGCTCGTGAGTCCTTGCACAAGGATTTGTAAATTCAAAGGGGAAGATCTTTTAAGGTTACCATGTCATTAGAGGACATCCATGGAACAATGCAATGATAAGCCAAAAGAATACACAGGTCAAGACTCAGAATATTCACTACGGCTTCCATCAAGGACTTCTTTTCTTAGGCCCCGTCTACTTCTGCAAAAGTCAACATGCTCTCACCATGTGACTCTCTCCTCTGGTGACAGCCAAATGGACAGAGTAGGCCTATGCTCCAGTGGCCTAAGATGGGATTGGACCTGAAGCTCTGCCTAACAGGGGTGTAAGAAGGTGACTAGTTGGAACAATCATATATTCTTTGGTATTTTAAATTCAAAATAATGAGAGAAAAAGAAAGAGAGCTGAGCTATTGGTAGAGAGCCCAAAGCCAAATGATGCACAAATGATTGGAGGAGGAACAGTAATAGTAGATCATTAGCACAGAGATCTATGAATTCCTGGTGCAATGCGATAACCCAGTTATATGTGTGTATTTCTTACCAGCATCCTGGGGGGTCTCCCATATTCGTAGCACCAACATCGAATTAAGGGCAACCTTCAGCTTTCTTCTTGTGGTAGACTGTTAAAAAGTCTGCTTACAAAGGGTCCCTTCCTGACCCCCACCTCCCAGGAGGTATGCCTTTATGTCATCTGCTCCTTCATCGATGAGCTTATGCAAGTGTGATGCAATCTGAGGCTTGATAAGTATTTGCACATTGAAACTTGTCCTTTTGGAACTCTTTCCCCTGGCAAGCCAGGTGCCATGCTGTACAGAAGCTCAAACTAGGTGACTAAATGATGAAAGGCCATGTGGAGAGATGCCCCAAAGGATGAGGGGCCATCGTGAACATTCCATCAGCAGCTGAGTTCCCAGCTGAATCTGATGCATGAGTAACCTCAAATACACCACATGGAGCTGAAGAACTATCTAGTTGGATCAGTCCACAGAATCATGAGAAACAATAAAGTGCTACTGTTTTTAAGCCTCTGAGTTTGGCAGGTGGTTTGTTACACAGCCACGGATCATCAAAGCACTTCTAGTATCTTGAAAAAACTTCCAAAATAGCCACTCTTCCCCAAAGACAGAGGCAGACACGGTAGATGAGGAATTAGAGAAGCCTGAATTTCAGTTCTTACTATGCTACTTATTTCTATAAATAAGATTTTCTGGCCTCACTTTTTTTTTCTACATCACTTTTGTCCTACCTGCCCTAATAGATTGTCCTCACATATAACAAGTGTTCAGTAAATACTTAGGTACCAAATATATAAATGAATAAAATCTGTACTAGTTTGCTGGGGCTGCCATAATAAAATACCACAGACTCATGGCTTAAACAAGAGAAATTAATTTTCACACAGTGCTGGAGGCTGGAAGTCCAAGATCATGGTGTAGGGAGATTTGGTTTCTCCAGAGGCCTCTATCCTTGGCTTGCAGATGACCAGCTTGTTGCTGTGTCCTTACTCCACCTTTCCTCTGTGCATACACACCCCTGGTGTCTCCTCCCTCTCTTATAGGATTAGGGCTCTGCCCTAGTGACCTCAGTTAAAATTAATCATCTCTTTGAAGGCCCTAACTCCAAACATAGTCATGTTGATTATGGCCCACCTGTATGACCTCATGTTACCTCCTTGAAGGCCCTATCTCCAAATGCAATTACATTCAGAAGTACTGGGAGTTGGAACTTTGACAAATAAACAGATTTTAAGGGGAACACTGTCAGCCCATAACAATAGCTAAATGAAAATGACCTTGGGAACCTGAATAATTATACAAATATCCAGTGCTGCTTTTAAATTTCCATGCGTAAGAAAGAAACCCCATAATAAATGAGATGAGAAATGATCCAAGTGGGTCTCAATCCTGAACCACAGGTGACGTACAAGGTAAGTTGTACTATGGGTCTGTTAGCATCAGGTGGCAACTATTATTTTCACGTTTCTGCACGGTCAGGGCTCCCTGAGCAGAGTACTAGCAGTCTGGGTTAAAGGATGTTAAATGGCAAACCAGCCTGAGAAGTTAAAGACAGAGATATCTGGAGAGAATTACTGGTTTATTTCCCCAGAAGCCATTTGTTAACATTCCAAAGAGTAATAGACCTAGTGACCTGGGTTCATCTCTCTAGAGAGGATTTGTTTACATCCCACAGAGTAAAAGCTCAAAAGTGTTGCCCTCTCTTTCTCTGAAGGAGAGGAAGGGCAGGTATGCTCCTGTATAAGCTCTAAAAGTCATAATTTTAGAGCTCCTCTCCTGTGGCATGAACCCACTGTATGTGCAGGTGACATCTGCCCTCACCATGTCACCCCATGAGGGACTGAGGCCTGGGGAACTGTCACAGATGTTCTGTAAGTTAGTAATTGGTCTGTTCTCTGATCCAACAACCTCATGTCTCCTGTCAGGGTAAAATAAATACATATAGATTTTTTAAAAAACCAAAAACTTAGAGGCTACAGTCTCTAGATTTAAGATCCTAAAATTTCTGAAGGCCAAAGAAAAGCAGGTAAAAATACTTAGAACAAGGTGCCTTTAAGAGTAAGCAATCAAGTACTAGATTTGATTAGCTATTTTCCCCTTTCCAGACAGACAACTATTCACTGCAAGTGGCTTAAAAAAAAAAATTCTTTAGTTTCTAAAAATCTTGGTGAGCTTTTTACTGGTCCAAATTTTTAGCTTATCTTTTATAATAAGCACAATAAATTGTAATATCAAGATCACTTTGTTTCTGTTGCTGACGTGATGGTTGTTTGTAGGACGTTATAACAACATGTCACCTGAAACTTGTCCTGTTGTCTTTGAATTGGTGCAGAACACTCTAAAGCTGCAAAGATATGTCCCCCACTTTGCACTAATCAGAAGACAAAAACAGTCCTATCGATATGCTCAGAAAAGTTTCTTATCTTGTGAAGTTTTTCTTTTTAATTAGATAGAAATACTTTAAATAAAGAGCTATTACAATTTAAGAAAACAAAAATAAGATGCCTTGTCTCCAAAGGTAAAGTGCTGCTTTTAGCTACACTTATAACCTCATTGTGCAACTTTTCTGTTCTTTCAAATCTCATGACAAATGTGACGAACTGTTGTGCTTTAGCAGCTTCTTACCTCCTTTAGCAAACACCTAATTAAAACTTTTAAATGAAATTAAAGAGCTGCTGAAATAAATTTACTTAGTGACAAAGTATACCCTTACACCTGCCGACAGACTAATTCATTGTAGGTGGGCACCAAGGCGAACTTCTCAGGGATTATATTCAAATACAAACCATTCTCCACCTACTGACAATGTGTGTGTGTTTCTAAAGCCTCTCTCACAGAATCTGAGTTTGAGAGGACCTTGGATCATCTAAACCATCCATCGATCAAAAATTTACAATACTTTTGCAGATGGACATGCAGCCTGAACAAGTACTGTAGAAGGGGTCTGTCATCTTGTAAATCCACTCATTCCATCACTGGGACTCTCTAAATGCTAGAAACTCTTTTATATTGAACCAAAATTCCCCTCCCCGTAAATTACACATATTGATCCTAAGTCTGGCTTATGAATCATAACAATTAAGTCTTTTTTTCAATCAATAATTCTTCAGACACATGAAGATCATTGCCATGTCTGTTTTAATCTTCTTCTTCAGTTGGTTATTGATTCTAACATCCAAATCTGTGTTCCTTCATGCTCTTTTGATCAAAGCTTTCCACGCCTTGGACTCATTAGTGGTACCCCAGCACTCACACCAAGATCAAACTCTACCTCAGCGTCAAGCTGTTTTATCTTCCAGACATGATAGACACGTTGCCTTGGACTTACAAGCTTTTCAGAGCTGAAAATATATGAAAGTGAGCTATTGGCTCCACAGTACTAAACAAAACCTTAAAAATTGAAATAAAAGTTTTATCAGATATCTGTAAAACTTATCATTTTGCCAGATTCATTATTAAATTTAATATTCATTAACAATCATTACATATGAAAACAATCTGTAGGTTAGTTTTGACTTCTCAATAATTTCCAAGAATGCACGATTGCAGAGAAACGACAGCTAATCATAAATTAAATGAGTTATTCCAGCTAAATCACTTCAAAGGCAAAAACCATAAAAGTCTTTACAAAATATAAGCAATATGTTATACATATATATTTATAATATTAATGATTCTTGCGTTTCAACTGAAAGTCAGGGACTTCAACAGAAGTAGAAGAGCCTATAAAGGTCTCAAAAATGGCCTTTAAAATTATGAACTACAAACTCCCTAAGAATCACCTAGGGGATATATGATAAATTCAGGGTTCTGCCCCCCGCCTCAGCCCTACTAAATAACTACTCTAAAGTTTCAGTGCTGCTGATTTTAACCCAAACTTCCAGGTCCTGTTCCTGACTTTTCCTCAATATTTAGTCACTCATCTCTGACTTCTGACCTGCAACCTATTTCTTGTCAGGTACGCTGACATTTGAATCCCTCTGTTGGCTGGAAGCAGTCAGGTCCTCACATTATTACTATAGTGTTCAGACTATGTACCAAAATCCACATAGAAACGTTCATTTCAATTTTATCCACAGTGAACGCCAACAGAAGAATGACAGGACGACGAATTGTCAAAATAAAATCCTTCCCAGCATCCCCAATGCTAAAGTATCATCCACTTCTATTTTTTCCTTCTTGCTTCCAGCTTGAATAGCCTCAGGCATGTATGGAAACTCTGCCGCCCTGAGTGCACAAGGGAAGTTAATCCCTCCAAGGAGAAACGGTCCCTAATCTGGGGTGAGAGTGACTTACAGCTCAAGAAATGCATCTCTAGATCAGATCAGACCATTCTGGCTGTAAGACCCTAAAGTGAGGAGAATCTCATTTCTCGAGCCACTTAAATAAGTAGGAAACGCGAAGATCTTTTTTTTTTAAGACTCATCACCAAGGCACAGATCATCCCCAGTTTTTTTCCCCTAGCAGTAGATTTTGGTTAGTCATTTTTCTAAAAATGATTCTAGCACTTACTGTGCCTTAAATGGTCTCCAATGAACCTGAAATAGTAACAGAGTCTCCTTAAATACTACTAGGGTATGACTTGAAGCCCAGGAATTACAGAGTTCAATAAATATTCATGAGTTTTAATGTTAATATCAAAAAATATTCCTATAGGATATTCAGCTTATCTGCTTTTTATATCATATTCTACAGGAGAACTTCATCTCCTGTAGAAAATGACACAGCCAACATTCACCTAATACCAATACCTAAAGAGATAAAACATTTATTGTTATAAAAAATGTCATAAAAACTGTTATAATGGTTATAAAAATAGTAACTGTTATAAAAATAGTAACTTCTTTCTTAAACTAAAATCAACTTCTTTGAAATCAAATACATCCATGTAAGGCCTTGATACTAAAAGGAAGAAAAAAAAAAACCTTGGGGAGGATTTTTAATATTAGACTTGTCAATGTATCTGTGCTTTGCTGAAAATAAACTAAGCAGAGTGCTAAAAGACAGCTTTGGCAACAGAATTTAACATAATTACTGAATCTTCAGAATGGAACATTCATAAAAATAAACACTGGACATGTGCCTGGGCCCATATAGAAACTGGGCCTGGTTTCATGTAAAAATGGCACACTTAACACATCCAACCATTTTTGCTATAGATTAGCAAACCCTAGAAGAGTTATATACAATGGACGTATTTTTTTAACAATCATAAACTCACTGGACAAAGAAAAAAAGAGAGGCAATGATAACAACAGAATTTTGGAAACTCAAAAGCAAACGGACAAGTGGTAACTCGCTTGGCAGAATTGAAAGAGCAAAATCTTAAACCAGCAAAGGGGAAAGCTATGAAGTAATCTGATATACACAGTAGATTCTCGAAAGGCTAAGAATTCTACCCCTCCTAGGGTAGGGCTCCAGAGGGATGCTATGATGAGACAAATTGGTTTAAAGACATATGAGGGGCATTATATTCTGTGTATCTCATACTCACTTCATGCTGCTGGGTTACTCTCCGTCCCCCAGTACAGCAGAACGCTAGAGATCTACTCTCTGAAGAGAGTAAAGCACAGGGTTTCTGGACTGAGGGGAACACACATACAGAAGAAAGTGGGGAACCTCACTGCAAACAGGGGAGTTTAGCAAACTTCGCATGATGACTGCTGAGATCTCTCAAGTCAATCCCTTTATTGGCTCCCAGGACAATGGCAGCCCTGTCATTACTCTCCAGGCAAGAGGTTGCATGAATTTTCTCTGGGGAATTAGCTCAGCCTAACAGGAAATATCTAAAGATACCAACTTCCACATATGGAATTTCCTCCACAGCCAGATCACCCTAAAGCAAAGGACACCAGAGAAAATCCTGCCCAATGCTGTGAGCTTTCAATCACCTTTGCTAGGCCCCACTCGTACATGAAGACAGCCAGAGATCCCCAGAGATCTCAAGAGAGCCTCAAGACAGATACCAAAACACACAAACAGAAGAAAGCAACTTAGTAGAAACAGAGAGGATCTGAAAAGAAGCAAATTTCAAAAACATAGTCATCCATATCCTCTGAGATAAGAGAAATATTGCATCCATGAAACAAGGATATGATAATTTAATAAGGAACATTGGAAGCAGCAGTTCTCAAACTTTCTGTTCTAAGGATCTCTTTCCCTAATACTCTTAAAAACTTGAGGATCCCCAAAAGTTTTTGTTTCTGTAGATCATATCCATCAGTATTTATCATATTAGAAATTAAAACAGATAAATTTTAAATATTTATTGATTCACTAAAACAAAACATTATATAATATATAACCAATATAAAAACATAAGTAATGTATTTTTATGAAAAAGTAATTATATTTTCCAAAACAAAAAATAATCAGTGACAATAGTGACTTGGCTTTACATTTTTTCAATTCTCTTTAATGTCTGAGTTAATAAAAGACAGCCGGATTCTCAAATCTGTTTCTGTATTCCATCGGTGGCAGATCATCCAATATGTACATGATAAGAAGTTCCAGAAAGAGGAAACACAGAAAGGATACCATTATAAAAATGATTAAAGAGAGTTTTTCAGACATAAGTTTCAGATTGAAAAGTCCCATCAAGTGCACAAACAAATGAATAAGTGTAGACTCACCCAAGTCTACATCAGTGTAGACATTTCTGAATCAGAGCTAAAGAGCAATCATACAAGCCTTCTGAGAGAAAAAAAATAGGTCACATCCAAAAGATCAGGAAGCAGAAAAACCTCAGACTTCTCAAATAGCAGTTCTGAAATCTAAAAGAAAATAAAACAGTACCTTCAAAATCCTGAAAGATAATTATTTACAACTAAACTCTCATCAAGTGTAAGGGTAGAACAGAGACATTTATAGAAACGTAAAATTTCAGAAAATTTTTCTTCATAATCCATTCCCAAGAAACTATCAAAAAATGTATTCCAACCAAGTAAGTCCTTAAACCACATGTTAAAAAATAAAGACAAAGGATATAGGAAACAGAAGATTCAACACAGAAGACAGGCAAAGGGAATATTGGGGATACTCAGGATGATGAAGATGAAAGATTCCTAACTAACACATCTGTACCCAGATGTAGAGAGCAAGCAGTCCAGAGGAAGGGTGCCAAGATGTATAAAAAGATGAACCAGATGAGAAAGCCTGTATAGAGAATAGATTTAGACAACTGTTAGAAAGTTCAGGATTAAATTAATGTTATACAAATAGAAAATCAAGCAAATAAGTAATCATAGGTCATTATTAACTCCAGGGAAAACAAAAGGCAGTGCATGAAAGGAAGTATGATCATAGCCTCCTAACTGACTCAACTCAAAATAGCATATACATAGTCTTAATAATAAAGTCTAACATAAATTATAATCCAGCTATATTGAGACAATAGAGTGGGGGAAGGTAAGTATGCCTGTCAAAGTAAAATGGGGGAAAGAAAACTACCTAATTCCTCATCTTGCAAAGTGGGAGTTCAATAGAAAATATCAAAAATTGATTTAAAGAAAGAAAGAGTAATACATGCATATTATTTATAGACATAGAGGGAAATTCTGAAACCTAAGCTAAAAATATTTAAAGAGGGCACCTCTGGGGAAGGAGAGAAAAGATGACTTTTCATCTTAGCAAATCTTTCATAGTTAACTCTTTAAATGTACAAATATGATGAGAATACAACTTTTTTTTTAGGTTAAATATATATTCATTTTAATGTACACAAATGAAAGGGGATTATATTACATTTTAGGTATTTGGGTATATTTCAAGGATATGTTAAATTTGCTGGTAAGAAAATGAGGGTAAAAGTTAAAATTAGAACTTGTAAACTCAGAGTGAAGGTCAAAATGCATGAACTTCCTTAATGCAAACCTGAGCACTTACATTTAATAAAGAAGATAACATTGTTAAAATGTTGCACAAGTTTCAAAAAGCAAAATAAATCAAATCCATCAAAACTCAAGCAATTGGGTCAAAAGAAAGCCACACTACTATCTCATTCTGGTTAGGTCTTCTCAAATATCTGAACTTTTGAGGAGACCGAACACATTTACCGCAAACTGAGGTTAATGTTCTTAAACATTACATCGTTGGTGAATTTTACAACTCCCAGATGAACAGAGATAATGTCACTGGCCTGTGTGAATTGGGAAAATGCAAATCTGCCTGGTGACATACCCTTAGCAAACTGAAGATTTTGATAATTATTTTTTAAGCTAACAATCACAGAAGGAATCTTCTCATCACTGCTGTGTACAGGCTTGTTTGTTTAGTATTATTGCTTCAAAGAGAGAATATCTACTAAAGCTAAAAGTTAGACTCATGTGTGGCCTTACTAAGGATATAACCAAAGAGAGATTTTCATTGCATCTGATATAAACTGTGGTATAGAATCACCTGTAGGTATTTTGGGCTCCTCTCCAGCACGTGGCACGTACGCATTTCTCAGTGTATGCGAACGTTAATAATCATGATGATACATTTGAAATCAATTCCGCTAAAGTCACAAGTCAGTCCAGCTGATTCTATGTCCTATACTTTTAGTATTGAGGACATCAAATGGTGACCAGGGTCAGTTTTGACACGGTTGAGCATTTGGGCTGAATTATCAAATATTTACTAAGTACCACACTTTTGTTTCAGGTACTGTGTTAGGCTGTGCACAAAATGGGATGTTCACATGATAAAGCCTCAGTAAGTGCTTGGACTATTTCTCTATATTAGTCATAACTTCATAAGAAACTGTCCTTGTTTTTCCCATTAAATTCCAGTATGCCTTGCCTGTGACGATCATCCAAGTTACCCTGGAACAGAACTGGAGTCGCTCATTGCCTGGGAGAAAACAGTCATCAAATTTCCCAGGGACAGCAATGGGGTGGGCTTCCTGGGGCTTTCCTGAAAGGCATTCCTTTGTCTCATACAGTCATAAGCTCAGCTGCTTTGGGAGAAACTCTCACCTGAGCTATACTAAAATAGCAATGGGAGAATAAAGTACAAGGGGTCAAGGATGTTTGGGGATTCACTACTAAAAAACAGAAAGCACAGGGTTTGAAATCAAAGACCTAGGTTTACATACCAGGCCTACCCCTTCCCTGCTGTATTTTTTGAGCAAATAATTTATCCTTTTTGAGCTTCAGTTCTTGTTTGTAAACTAGAAATGTTAATACCTATTTTGGGGGTCATTTGAAAATTTTAAATAATTCATATAAACTCCCAAAGCATTAGACTATATTGCTGTTGTTGTTGTATAATGTCAGGCACAGTGACACCAGGGCAGGTCAATCTCAGTTATGACACTGAAAGTGGCCTTTACAGCTTTGCAGCACAGAGACAGTGAATCCAGGAAGAAACAGTCAGTGTTCTGGTGTCAAGTAGGAGGGGAGGTCATGAGAAGATCAGGCCAGATGGAGGCAGCGTCTCAGCCAGACACGAAGGCCCAGGGGCAAGTTAGGCGCACACTTCTTCCCTACTGCCCTGGTTTTCACAGTGACAGAGTGGGACAGACAGAATAACGTCATCCTCAAACATGGCCACAACCATGTTATGCTACATGGCAAAAGGGACTTGGCGGGTGTGATTAAGTTAAGGATCTTGAAATGGGGAGGGTATCCTGGAAGTTTTCAGGAGCAGGTCCGATGTAATCACAGGTGTCCTTATAAAAGAGAGGCAGGAGGGTCACTGTCAAAGAAGGAGATGTGACGGTGGAAGCAGAGGTCAGAGTGATGCCCTTGCTGGAGGGGAGCCACAAGCGAAGCGATGTGGGCAGCCACTGGAAGCTGGAAAAGGCAAGGACTGATTCTTTCCTAGAGCCTCCCGAAGGAACACAGCCCTGCCGATACCTTGATGGTAGCCCAGTGAGACTTACTTTCACAGTTCTGACCTCCAAAACTGTAAGATAACTGTGTTGGTTTAAGCCACTAAATTTGTGACACGTTGTCAGAACAGCAAGAGGTACTAAGACACAGACTTTCCCTGAATACCCCTGGCCTGTCCCGACCCCTTAGTCCTCTCCCTGGAGTTTGAGAGAAGAATCACATGATCAACGCTCCCTACCTCTTGGGGGGCAGCCCTTGCAGGAAGCATATAGCTCTGGCCCCTCTATGCCGTTGCTTCCACAGGCACTGACCCCAAAGCAGGGTGGGTGGGAGGTGTCTGCTGTCTTTCAGCACTGCCTGTGTCTGGATGAGCAAGTCCAGTTCTGGAGTTAGGTACAGGGAACCCACTAGGGCAGCACAGGTAAACTATGTCTTCCAATCCAGCTTGGGAAACTTTCAGTACAAAGCTACTGTTTTGATCTTCATCTGTCTGCTTTCTCTCTCAAATGATTCAGAACTCAGATGGGGAAAGGGACAGAATCCAGGTTCAAGCACCAAGACTCTCAAAACCTGTACATGATGTGGGGTTCAGTTCTCAAGAGGGTCCATCAGGCCAGAAATCCATCCGAATCTCAGAATCTCATACTGAGCTGATGTGGAAAATCGAGCTTGCTATCCTTAAGAGCAAGTGAGTGTTGAAACTATATCCAAGGTCTGATGAAGGCAGACACTATAAAAGTTTACCAGGACACGAGAGGACAGAAAGCTATGATAGATACTTTATTAGGATTGGCTGAGGAACTAGGGCACATGTGAGACTGCAGGTGAGGTTATCGGTGGATGTGGCTTCAGGGCATTAGAGAAGCAAGACTAGAGCTGGCATTCTAGGCACATAGCTCATGAAAAGTCTAGAGAGCTAGCCCAACCTGCCAGCCTAAGATATGTCCACGTTCTGTCTCCAGATAAATCCTGCCTTCAAAGGCAGACAAAATACTGCAAGAACGTGTGTTGGCATCTTCAGTCTTCCAAAGAAGGGAAGGTAGCCGCCCTCAGATTTCTCAGTCAATTTCACCAGCCGGTGTTTCCACGATTCCATCATTAAAATCCTATTTGAGGCCACAAGGAGAACTATTGATGGCAAATATAAATGTGTAAAGCAATTCTGTTGGGGTCTAATTATTGCTGATTTTGTTACAGCAAATATGTGAAACTCTGTTCCACTCACTTCCAGATGACTTGTAGATATTCATCATACTCCCCCTTAGGCATGAAGCAAACAAAAAGTTTTGTATCTCTTTTATTAATTTTTCAGTCAAAAGAAGGCCATTAAGAAACGGATTGATTCCCATTATCAATCATTTCACAAAATCGGGAAGTCATTCCCCAGCTGTGGATTGATCACTGGAGAGCCTGGTTCTAATGATCTCGGTCATTATCATGGCCAGGAGTAGCCTATGAGAGCCACAGCCCTCACAGCGAGGGTTTCCAGCGCAAATGAAATTTCATTTCTCAAGGAAGTAGTGACTAAATCTCAGCAGATCATTCCTGCCTCCCTTCTCTTCGTCTGCTTGCCTTTAGCTTTTACAACATTCCCAAGACCAATGCATTCCAGAGAATTACCCAAGGGAATCGAGGAAAGTTCCTTCTTGAAGAATTTGGAGCATGCGGTTATCTGGATGAAATGCAGGGGACAGGAAAATCACGTGGACAGAGAAGGTGGAGAAAGACTTCTACCTTGGAAACATAGAAGAAATGAGAGGAATGAACTCTTCGTCTCTGTTTCTCTGTTTATAAAAACTATATCTCCATTTACAAACAATGCCAGTTTTGAAGAAGTATTTGAATAGTTAGGCCCCATGGCATCTGAGCCAAGTATCACAAGTTTACGAATTGACTTGGCATGCAAAAGAAAAAGTCACGTTATAGAAAGTGTCTGATTATGGACAAATTCCCATTTCTCAGACAGAGAAGAAGCTTGGTATGTGGTAAGTTAAATGGCTGTGAAATTTTCATTGGAATAAGGCAGTCTCAAGGAAGTAATATAGTCAAAGAGGTTTTTTACTTCTTTATAAAGGTAAACAGAAAACAAGACCGTGGGAGGATCCTTTCCACCGAGGGTCATATGGGCACAGGGATCAGATTTGAGAAGGTTGATGGTTTCGAATTCTATCACAGAAAAGTGTGAGAAACTGAAGATGTATTTTATTATCTACAAAAGGCACAATTTCCTTGTTAAGGTCCTCATCTATCTTAGTACGTTTATTCACTCAACACATATTCACTGAGCACCTACTATATGCCAGGCACTGAGTTAGGCTTGGAGATAGAAAATTTAAAAATGCAGAGACTCTGCCATTAAGGAGTTCAGAATCCACAGAAAAGGCAGACACGCAATGAAACTGTAAAACACAGGGAAGAGTATTTGTGATATTCTTGCCTTAAGGCATGCTAGTTACTACTCAAATGGTTATGCTAATCTGCCAACTGCTAGTTACCGGTCTGCAAGGAGACAAATATAGAAATTGAGAATACACCTTTAGAAACTCTTATAGAAGTTTGAAATTACCGTGACATCCAAGCACATTATCACTTTTCTAGTAAATCATTTATATTGTATGTTACAGAATGTCAGAGCATGACAGATAGGAAATTAAAAAAAAATAAATCAGTCCTTAACTGTAGATCTTTTGAGAGACACTGCTTAAGGTTTTAGAGACATTATATTAAAACTACATAAAGTGAAACTATATACACAGATAGGAACACTATAATTCTTTCCCACATCCCCCATTAGTTAAAAGCGATTAGAGGGCTTCCCTGGTGGCACAGTGGTTGGGAATCCGCCTGCCAATGCAGGGGACACAGGTTCGAGCCCTGGTCCAGGAGGATCCCGCATGCCGCGGAGCAGCGAAGCCCGTGCGCCACAACTACTGAGCCTGTGCTCTGGAGCCTGTGCTCTGGAGCCCGTGCTCCGCAAAAAGGGGAGCCACCGCAGTGAGAAGCCCGTGCACCACAAAGAGGGGTGGCCCCTGCTCGCCGCAACTAGAGAAAGCCCGTGTGCAACAACGAAGACCCAACACAGCCATAAATAAATAAATAAATAAATAAATAAATAAATTAAAAAAAAAAGGGATTAGATAATTTTTCTTGAACACTGCAAAGCACAGAAACTGGCCTAAAGACTTTCTTTTAGCTACTAGCCTGGGAGTGTGTTGGCTATCCAGGATTCTTAGAAAAGTTTTATTGGCCTGCAGAGTATTTTTTAATTTGATTTTATATTCCACATTTAAAGTTTAGGTAATTTCAGAAAAATCTTGATAATGCCTTTTCTTAAGGAAATGTGTGAACACGGGCCTGCAGCCCACAGGGTTGTGGCTGAGGAAATGCAGCTTCTCATCCTGGTACCTGAGCTGTCTACCTGTCCTCTGTATATATATGAGTTTCAACAACCTTTCCTTGTCTGCATTTTATTGGTCTGGTTGGAGATATTGGTACATCCCTGCCACTCTCCCGTATATCTTGTCTATAACATTTTGTAATGCAAATAGAAAACTGTCCCCTCTGGTAAATAAAATGTGGATGGGTTTTAAGTTTCAAAAGCAGCATACTAGCCTTGGTTCAAGAAATTCTGAGATGATCAGAAAAGGAGAGGGTTTTGAAAATGCCGCACATTATAGGCAACGCCCCAAAAGATGGCTGGTAAAAACCCTTACTCTTGGAGTATAATGAAGAAGAGATTTTGTGTACCAAAATGAACGCCTGGGGTAATGGAAGATGGCAGAGGAGTAGGTGGACGTGGAGTTTCTCTCTCTCCACAGATGCGTCAGGAATACAGCTATAGATGTAACAGTTCTCACAGAACACCAGCTGAAAACTAACAGAAGATCTGGGACACCAGAAAGGACTATAAAGATCCCTGCATAACTGGGTAGGACAGAAAAAAAGAAGGGAGGAGGAGGAGGAGAGGAAGTGGGATGGGACCTGGACCCCGGGGTAGGGGAGCTGAAGCAGAGGAGAGATTCCCGAATTTGGCAAAACCCCCTCTCCATCGGGGAAATCGATTGGGACAGAAGGGAAGTATTTGAGGCTGTTGGAAGAGGATGAAGCAGCTGATCTGTGGCAGATGGGATGGAGTGAGAAATACACAGATGGTCCGAACCACAGCCCTACGTGGCCCACACTGGGACGTGTGTTCACAGGTGTGCAAGGGGGCTGGGAGCTGGTGCGTGGGGATTGGAGAACAGGCCCAGAGCGAGAACTGCTGTTGGCTGTGGGGAGACGGACTGGGGAACGGGAGGGAGGAAATCTGCAGCAGGGAATGCCTACGGAGGAAGACTGGACTGCCATGCAAGCAGGCGCTACTGCTGAGTCACACGCAGCAGGAGGAACCACTATTGTAGCCTCTCTCTCCCCACACGCCGGCGCCTGCCAACGACAATTAAAGAAGCCCACTCAGGGCTGGCTCTTGCGTGCTGGCTGCTGAACAACAAAAAAAGCCCCCACAGAGCTGGCCCTCCCGTGCCTTACGCCGGGCGCCAGAAAAGGTCCTCACTAGGGCCATATCTCCTGTGTCCATGGCCGCCACTTCTCTGTGCATTTGGCGCCAGCGGGGCTCCCACGATCCAAGCAGTCATACCACCTTTGCACCCGGTGCTCACAGGGGCAGACCCAAGAGCTCCAAGGCAGCCTCATGACCAGACTCCTGTGGGTGGACCACACGCAGAGGTGGGGATAAAACCAAAGCTGAACCCCAGGGACGGGGTGACTAAGGAAGAAGATCGAAAATCTTTCCATCAGCTGTACAAGCTGCAGATTAAATCCCGTCTATGGAATATCTGAGCAGACAACAAGTGTTCCCACAACTGAAAACGGTCTAGCTCTGGCAGCTGTGGACTTTGGGGGCAGCACACGCAGGCACTGAGCCAGATCAGAGCCTGAGGGGTCCCCACAGGGCCCACAGCAGGTCCAGAGACCAGCCCAGAGGCAGAGGAGGGGCTCTTGGGGAGGTGGAGGCGGGCTGTGGCTCACGGCCTGTGCAAGGACACTTACAGCAGAGACCCCAGGGAAACAAAATTATTACTACTAATTTTATTATGTGTTGATTCATTCTGTTGTTGGTTCTAGCTTTTTTGGGGGGGCGGTTCTTTTTCTTTCTTTTTGTTTCTTGTTGTTTTAGTTAGTTGGTTTTTTTTAATTTAGTCTTCAATCCAAAATGGATTGAAGTGTCTTTTAGCTTCTTCGTAATATCCTTAATTCTAGTTTGGTTTAAAGACATCCATAATATCTACCCGAATTATAATGAACCTCCCTATGGCAAAAATGAAATCCAGGTAATATCCTTCTATCGAGTGGTACAAGTATGCATGCATCCTCCAAGCAGATACCTTGCTTTTGAGTTAGTTTCCCCTGTGTTTTTGCTTTCTTTTCCTAAAGTAAATTTATAGCAGAGACGGACTTCTTTGTGATCTTTCTGGTCACCATCCTAAATATCTAACAATTTCTGACCATTTTCCAAGCATCAAATAGTTAACAATCACAATCAACCAGGCTTTAGACTTGTAGCACTAACCCTCCAATGCTGCGTCTTCATCATGTAATCTTCTCAGGCGATCTCAGCACTTACACCACACGTTGCCTACTTTTTCTCCATATGCATAAAATGGCATGCAACCTCCCAGCAGTAAAATCTTGAAGTTCTGCTTTCTAGCCACGTGGATCTAAAACACAGCTGTGTTTTCCATGAATTCTTTACTGCAAAGTACACATACGCCACAGAAACTGGTATCCTATTTTCATGCTGCCGTTGCTTCAGAATTTTTTCAATCTGTTGCTGAACCTATTCTGAAAAAACGTTATGCAACAAAATATAGTTGTCTCTTTCTTTCCAAAAAAGCAGTTGGGCTTGATTCTCACTGCACTATATAGGACTGTGTGATAGACCTCTTTCCTTAGGGGTTTCTCCCAATACTGTTTCCAGGTTCTGCGCAAAATGCATAACTCCTCGCTCCTGGTTGATGGCTTTCTATTTCAGTTTTCTTGCCCTGCCCCACAATGTCCCTGACTTGGTTCACTTTTTCCCTTTGAATTGCAGTTCTCCTGTAATTTCTCTGCAGGAAGCTCTCTAGCTCCTGCATTGACAAAAGCTGCCAAAGAGCGTTCAGCAAGAAAAAAATAAGGACTTAGCAAGCATTACAATTTGGATCTATAAGTGAATCACTTTTCATAACCTTTGCAAAAAAACCGGAGAAAAGTAGTGTAGTCAAATGTAAATTACAGATGTGGAGTTCATACAAGGGCTGGTGTCGCAGAGTGGTCTAGAGCGAGTCTACCTTGCTGCAGGTCCTGGCTCTCCCATTTACCAGGCATTAAATAGCTGCTATTTGTGACCTTGCACAAGTTTCTTAACCTCTCTGTTTTCATTTCCTCGTCTGTAAAATGGGCAACAATGGCACCTATCTTATAGGCTGGAGGTAAGGGTTAAATGAAAATACATGTTGATAATTAATTGCATACCTTATCATAAATGTTAGCTATTTTAATTGTTCAGCCTAACGCAAAATGTAGAACAAAGGTGACTTTATTTTCAGGAATTGCTGACATGTCATTTTGAGCACCGGACTCAGAGGGAAGTCTCTATCCTTTCTGCCTCCTCACCATCTCTAGGGTAAAGTCTCCCAGCTCTAACAGTCTTCCTGCACATCCCAACAAGTTGGGTGCTCTGTTAGCTTCCTTCTGAATCCACGTCACTGTTGGCCTGCTTTCTGGGTGCATGACACTGCATTGAACTGAAGGATTGTGTTGAGGCACAAAGGGGCTCAATAAATGATACCTCACATCTTTACAGGGGTTCTGAACCAATTAAGAAATAAAACAACATAGTAAGGTAAGTAGAAAAAAATAGATACACAGTATAACACCTTTATCCTAATAAAGATGGTCTTGGAGAAGATAGCTTGTATCTGCAAGGAAGTGGGTTTCCTTATACTAAGTGCCCAAAACATACAGACTTCCCCTCCCAGGTTGTAACCACAGATCTTCTCAACCTTGACTGTGAAATTGATCACATAGACAAGGGCAGAGGGGCTGGCTGGGCAGATTTGCTCCCAAGGAAAAGGGGAAAGGAAGGAAGTGAAATGTACACGCCTGGTTTCTCCTTCTCAAATCCCCCCCTGAGATTGTCACGTCTCCCTGTAGAGAACTTGCATGACGGGGCAGAGGCGGGCTGACAGCAGTGCTAGTGGCGCTGCATCTACAGGTAAGAAGACATCAGGAGCGGGAGTGGGAAGAAGCTCGCCTCCCCACACGGGCTGGAAGCTATTACAGCATAAGCCCGGCCAATAGTCATGTTAGAGGAGAAGTCGAAATGCAAATTCACAGCCCCTATCATCAGAGCCTTGCTTTCCTGTTTCCTGCCCTGAATTTCTGAAGAAAAAAAAAAAAAAAAAGGAGAGAAAGAGAAAGAAAATAAGAATTACCCACAAACCCACATTTGGGTTTTAAATAACTCAACTTTTCTTTAATTTGTCTATTATATTCCCTGACAGTCCAGGAAGCCCTGCAAAACTGAAAAGTACAGCCAGTGCTACGTGAAGGTGCTTTCTGGTGCCACACGTGTGCATGAAATGATGCGGCTGGGGACGGACAACGTCTACATCCACCTTCCCCGTTTCATCCCAGTCTCACCAAAATACAAGATGACTCTTGACACTGAGCACAGATAGTGTGACACAGTATTTTTTGATATGCTCCTAAACACAGTGACCCTAGAATTTGACAAGAGAAAAAAAAAAACGTGGTGGGTGGCAAATGTTGTCTTAGTTATGACTTCTCATGGCTTTGTTATGTTTCATTTCTTAAGTCCATAGGATTTAATGGTCAAATCTATTGTTTTCTCTTTGTCTTGCTTAATTTTTTTTTTTAAAAAGCAACTTCCCTGCCTTGCCCACAAATGTGGCAGAGGACTTCAGAAGTTGTCTTGCTTCACGCCACACCCAAGCAAGGATGTCAACCTTGTGCCCAAGCTTTCTCCTTTTTCTCTCCCACTCCCTCAACCACTCTATTTTCTCCATCTTGTGGGTGTTGTGCTAGGTTTCAGAAATAAGCCCGAGTAGAAAAAAGAGCTAATTTATTCCTTTGAACTTACACAGAGGTATCATCTTCTGATGCAAATACAGGTTTCGCTGAAGAATGTTTCACTTGCTGGAACCCCAGCTGACCGAAGGTCTAAAACCCCAGGTAAGACAAGGCGGTAAGAACATAAGAGACGCACTTGCCTCCCAAGGGCATCACTGGGAGAAGAGACATTTTGGAAAATGTTTTAATCTCTGAGGTAGAAGCATTGGAATAAAGACAAACTTTTAATATTTTTTTTTCTGATGATGATACAATGTTAAGAAATTCCATGAGTACATAAATAACATGATCTTTCTACTGCCGAATTTTCTCTGACACTCCCAAATTGAAGCATTCTTCCAAAGAATTGCCAACAGAGTAACAAATGCTACTACCATGCCCAGGTAAGTCAACAGTTTTTCTTTCAATAGGCTGTCTCTCTGGGGTGTTGGCTTTCTTTCTCATGAACAGATAATAGTCCCTTTTTAGGTGAATAAAGTGAACTGCCATGAATGTATCCAGAAAGTTGGAGGATTCTGAAAAGCATGATTGTAAATGCAAAACCCTCATCTTAAACACACTGACGATGCAAAATAACACCACAAATTATGGAAAAATGAGTTTCCTTTCATTTATACTAAAACATTTATTTAACTCGCAGGGTATAAACCACCCATTTCCCGAGGGCATACTTAAAAATGCCACCTCCTAAATATTACAATTTGCCAAAAGTCAAAATAGAGCTCAAAGTCTGTCCAGCTTTAGCCACAAGATGAAACAAACTAAATTTTAAACGTCTACATTTTAAAAGAAAATGTTGGACGTGGGCAGGAACAAGAGTAAAATATGTTTCAGAATGGAAAGGACAGGACTGTATTAAGTCAGCCTCCCAAAGCACGATGGCTTCATCACCCTGCAGAGACACACAGCCCAGTGTCTTCAGGTGCACACCTATTAGTGTTGCCAGATAAAATGTAGGAGGCCTAGCTAAATCTGATTTTCCACTGAGCAATAATTCTTTTAGTATAAGCATATTCCAAATATTGCCTAGGACATGCTTTTGTGAAAAAATTATTGTTTGTCTGAAATTCAAAGTTAACCAGGCATCCTATATTTTTATTTGCTAAAGATAGTAACTCTACACCTTGACCTTTCACCCCTCAGTGGGACTGTTAAACCCTGGTCACTGGATATGAGAAATTAAGCTGCTTCATTAGCAAGATCAAGGCAGAAATGGCATCATTCACACTGGCTAAGTCTCAACTTTGTTTTATTTTTCACCTATAGTTCAGAGGAAGATCTTGAGAAAGAATGTCAATCCACCCTTCTACTTCCTTACAAAACAAGAATATATCTCAAGCAATCCACTTTGCTATATTAATAGCTATTATCTATAAAATCTTTACTATATGTAAGGCAATGTTCTAAACCGCCCTACATATGTCTCTATGAAACTGGCACCATTTTTACCACAGTCTTACTAATCAGGAAGCTCAAGCAAAGACAAATTAAGGCACTTTACCCAAAGCGAGTGATCGTGGAAACTGACATTGAACCCAGGCATTTTGACTCCAGAGCTGGCACTTAAAGCAACTAAAAATGCTTCCTTAATTACCTTAATCAGTATTTGTCTCTGAATTTAGGCAAACTTCTTTTGACCTTAATGATATTTCTTCTAACATTTAGGAATATATCTCCAATAGCCTTAATTTTCCTTAAAAACCATATGACTCATTCTTTCTAAATGCATGCTTAAATCTTTCTTAAATGTACTGATTTCTTGACCACACTACCTCTTAAAATAATAACGTCTGTAAATTCACTACCTGCTCTATGTCTTAAAAACTACTTATTTCCAGCTATGTGAAGTAATCCTAGCTCTGGATTCCCAGATTTGACAAAGAAGTCCACGTTCTCTATAATCATAGATTTGTGATTATGTAAAATTCAATCTTAGCATGTATTCCTCATCTCATTCTCATTAAAATGAAGAATTAATCCTACAGCTTTTCAGTGGTGTTTCCCAAACCTGTCAATATAAGCTTGACTGCGTAAAAAACTTTTAAATACAGAAGAAGCTTTGAAACATTTTTAAAAGCAGAAGAAACAAAAGTCAAAAGGCAAATGACAAGCTGGGAAAAAATACATTGGCACACATGAGAGACTACTTATTTCCTTAACATGAAGGTAACTCTTATAAATCAACAAAAAAGATGAACAGAATAAAAATGAGCAAAAAATGAGCAAACAACATGAATAGAGAGTTCATAGGAAAAGAAACACAATAGCCAAGAAATCTATTAAGAGATGCTTATCTCACTTGCAAAGGAATGTGGATTAAAACAGTAAGATGCTATTTTTCACCTAGAAGTTTAGAAAAGATTTAAAAGAGTAACACTATCTAGTATGGGAAAGGTAAGAAGAAATGAGTACTCTAATTACCTCTTGTAAAAAGAATTATTGTAACTGTTGACAATACCAATAAAAATAACTTAAATTTGCACAATATTTGACCCAGGAAATGCTAGGAATTTATCCAACAGACATACTTGCAAATATATATTTAGAAAATCCATTCAATAGAATAATTGCCCTTAAGATCTTTCTCTGTGTGTTTATATAGAAAATATTTTCTTAACAAAGCAATTTGCTGAAACTTATGTATGGAATAATACAGTTGGTATACAATGAGATAGATAGATTGTTGGGTGGATGGATAAATGCTTTAAACCCATAGCATTTTCTTTAAACCCATAGAAAATAAAGTAGAAAACTTGATAGTGTTTGAGTCTGAGGGGTGGGAATAAGGGTGGGTTTGGATCAGGAGTGATGGCAGCAGTGGACGAATCCAACTTTTCACTTTATTCCCTTTGCACTATCTAAATTGTTTTCACAATCAACATGTGTTACTTTGATAAGTAAAAATTCTACTTAAAGAAACAATCAGGGGCTTCCCTGGTGGTGCAGTGGTTGAGAATCTGCCTGCCAATGCAGGGGACACGGGTTCGAGCCCTGGTCTGGGAGGATCCCACATGCCGCGGAGCAACTGGGCCCGTGAGCCACAATTACTGAGCCTGCGCGTCTGGAGCCTGTGCTTCGCAACAAGAGAGGCCGCGATAGTGAGAAGCCCACGCACCACAATGAAGAGTGGCCCCCGCTTGCCACAACTAGAGAAAGCCCTCGCACAGAAACAAAGACCCAACACAGCCATAAATAAATAAATAAATTAATTAAAAAAAAAAAAAAGAAACAATCAAAGGAAAAACAGGCCCAGCTAAAATAGCTCCTTTACGTAGCAGGCAACCATAAAAGTGTGCCTTGCTTAATGACTGGGTCCTGAACCCTTTCACTTTCCCCATAGTTGAACCTGTGTGTCATTTCTCTGGGGGTTTTTTTGTTTGTTTTTTCCCTGCTGCCAAGTTCACTGCTCTCTCTGGTCTCAATCTCTCCTCATCAATACACATATTTCACTTTCTCCTGGTCACAGCCTTGGCTGTTTCATATATTACACTCCTGTCCCTTGTCTCTGCAACACAGTCACAGGTGACCTCGACTATTGCCTGCCCAGCCTGGGCTCTCCAGGGTCCTACCACCAGATCTGTTCCAGTCAGGGTTTCAAGGGGATGCTGATGAATTGGAAGAATGGCTATCGTATTCTCCAGAACACTAAATAAAATAACCCCTCAGACAATGCACCCACACGGTTTAATAGCACAGTCTTCATACGTAAAATAGCACATTGTTTGTTTCTTCATATATCAGAGAAAAATACAAAGGCAGGGAGACCCTAAGAAACCATTCAACAGCCATTCTCGAAATTCTTTTTTCTTTCTGATCTCAAAGGTTTCACATACGATTGTAGAAAATAAATAGTAAATAGAGTTAGCAAAGAGAAGGAAACACGTTAAAATAGTATAATTACTTTTTCGCATTTTGATATGAATAAAATACATGGTTGTTTTACAAAAATGGGTTCATCTGTATATGTACATTTCTCTCACTGCAATCATTGTTCTGTGTGAATAAATATGCAGCCATATTGTCATTTTTAACCACTACTTAATATTATGTTCCATTATTTGATGCATTCATTCATTCAACCAATATTTAGGAGCTTGTTCTGGGCTCTGAATATATAATCGTGAATAGAAATATCCCTGCACTCATGGCTTTAGAGTCTAGTGGGAGAGCAACAGATAAACAAATATATATTATAAATGCAAGTAGGGACAAGCATGATAAAGAAAAAGATAATGCAATGTCGCACAGAAGGGTTGGGCAGGAGAGGGCCAGGATTTTGGACAAGGCTGGCAAGAAAGGTGACTTTTGAGCAGAGATTTGAGTGAAGCAGGAATGAGCTACGTGGTTGGAAGTAGGGAGGCACAGTTCCAGGCAAAGAAAACAGAAAGGGAAAAGGCCTGAAGGCTGGACCAATATCCTCTTGGTCAATATTTAGTTCATTTCACTCAAAGATTGCATGAACATTCTCCTATGTCTACCTCTGGTATTTGGGAAGGAGGGTTCAATTTTCTCCTTTAAATCTTTGATTCAAACCAATGTATCTGCTGTGAGATAGGGAGCTTAACACTCTTGTGAATGATTAAATGTGTCAGTGTATATGCCCAATTATTTCCCTAGGATAACTTCCTAGATATAGGAAGAATAGATTTTTAAAAATTGACTTTTTAAAGATTTTTTTTTCATGCACGTTGCCAAACTGCCCACCAGGAAGATTTTAACAATTTGAAGTGTTTGGAAGGATGCATTTCACCACACCTTTGAATATGTATGAAATTAGCAATCTTTTATCTTCTGTCATCTGGGAAGAGAAAAAGAGCATCTCAGGTTTCTCTATTGCAGTTCTTTTTAATTGTTTTATGTATATATGTGTGTATCTTTCTACTTGGTTGTGTTTTGGTTTTTATTTTATCCTTTTCCTCCTTATTTATTCCTAATCATTTTTTAGTGTATTTTAGTACTGTGATATTCTCCTATACATTATGGTCAATGAAAATTACACCATTTTTTTGGTAATCCCCTTTGTTATAACACACAATTCTACATTTGATCAATTTAATGTTTCACATTTTAAAATCCACATTTCTCAGAAAATATTGCAGCCCAACTCTACGTTTTCATTTATATGGGATGTTTTGTTTGTTTTTTACTTATAGTTTTTCTGAGACACTGTGTTACTTGTTAATGGTATAGAGTTTCATTTGGGTTTAGTACCCAATCTGATATATATGTATTAAATTGACTTTGTTATTTAAAATTATTGCCATTTCAAGCATAGTGGGTCTTATTTCTGATACTTTGTTTAAATTTTTAACTTTAATTTTCCAGTTGTTTCTTTTGTTTTTTACTTCTCTGATAATTTGAAAGTTATGTAGCTTGCTTTTATTTTTATTAGGGGTTACTGTTCATGTTTTAGGAAACAATTTAAACATTTTGCTAAACATCAGTGGAATTTAAAAATTTTTTCTTTCTACATAAGGTTAAGAAATACAAACATCACCTTCTTTCCTTTCTCCACATGTTCTTCTTTTTTTTTTAACATGATTTTGAATTCTTATCTTATTATGGTCATTATTGTTTTTCTGCTATATCCTATACATTCTGTTTTAAGCATATTAATATTTGCATCTTCTCTTCTAATTGTATTTACACTATTTATTTAGAATTAATTTTTTCTCAAATAGTTTTCACATTCAGTGTTATTTCTCTGATATTGTGACTTCTTGATTTGCGAACTTTTATTTTAAATTGTTTCTCAGTTGATTGAGATAAATCTTTAAGTAATTTTTTTCCAGATAGAGTATGTGAAAGGAACAATACTTTAGCCCTTACGTATCTGGGACTATATTTTCATAGTCTTCATAAATGAAAAATCACCTGGCTTGACATACACTTGGATGGGGTGGGCACAAAAATACTCCTCAAACACTTTAGGTATTGTTCCAATCTTTTTTTCTGGTAACTAATATTTCAAGTCTGAGACCAGTTTGATATTTCCCCTCTTTCCTGGCAACATTTTTTCTCCCTGGATTCTTATAGGTCTCTCAAAATTCCAAACTTTCACTATGTCTAGGTTTTCATCCCTCTTCATTAACTTTGCTTGGTGCAGAATGGGCTCTTTGACCTGCTGGTTTGTGACTTTCTTCAATTCAGAATTGTTCTCATTTTATCTAAGAACACCATCATCAATTCAATTCGTTCTGTTTACTTCTTTAGAAAAAACAAATTATCTGTGTGTTGGGTCTTCACTGAATGTCCTCCATACCTGCTGTTGTCTCAACTTCTATCACTTTCAGCTCTTCATCCTTTAGGATGAAGCCTCACAATCTTGGTACCCACCTCATTGATTCAGTTTTCAAAACAATCCATTCCACTCTTTACAGCATCTAACATTATTTTTAATTGTGCTAATTACATGTTGTGGTTTTACATTTCCTTGAATCCTTTCCTCAGCACTACCAGATTCTCACTCACCAAAATCTGTTGTTTTCTCTCTTTTAATTTTCCACAGAGTCCCTGTTTTCTTTCATTTCCATGAGAGCAGAAAGCAGATTCTGTCTGAAGTTTACTTTCTTGCTTGTAGTAAACCTTTCAAAACATGTTCTTCCTCTATCTCTTTAACTTGCCATGATTATATCATTAATATATAATACAAAATATCTTTCAAAAAATCTCATTTTTCCATTTCCATTTTGAAGAATGCAGTATTTCCCTAAACCTGATATTTGTTCAAAAACACTGTGATGGAATCTTCACAATTTATCGAAGTGTGTGTTTGGAATTCTCCACTTGGATATTAATCTGGAGTGTTAGATAATCTAGTTTTGATTAATTTCAAATATCCAGGAGCCTAAAGACAATGCAAAGTGAGTGGAACCATGGAACATCCAAATGAGGGAGCTGCTTTTTTGCATGGTTTTTCTCTAGGTATTTTAACTTTTGCATCTGTACATTTATATCTGATTATCTGTTTGGTCTGGTCCCTACTTCAAGTATATGGACTAATTGTGTCTAGCCTTTTTTCTAGTGCTTCTGTCTGTTGAGTTGGAGAGTGGAATTTTCATTGCAACCACCAATTATTGAATCTTCAAGGGAAGCATCCTCCTACTCACACACTTCGCTTACTATGGCAGTTACTGCTTTTCCAGTCTCTGCTGACATCCCTGAAAGTCTGTATCTGTGAAGCTAAAATTGGCTTAAAATGAAACAGTCCTTGGTTTCCCGTGGCACTCCTCACGTCTATCCCTGGACCCTCAAAATTAGGAGTGTTGTGGTCTTCTTTCAAAACTATGTACTTCCTAGAATTCTGCTCCATTTTACTGGGGGGAGAGAGAGAGAGATGAGCTGGCCCTTTATGACTTTCTTCAAAATAATACCAGGCAGACTATACTTAGAGATTTCTCAGGGTCCTGGCATGTGGTTGGCACCATTCCTTAGTTTCAGCACTGAGGCAAGGGAGCCACTGACCTAAACCACCTGCCTTGGCCAGGCACAATAATAATCTCTTACATGAGTTGTCTTGCAACAGGAGGTCCTGATAAGGAACATGGTGCTGCCACCAAAAACTAACTGGGAGAATTCGGGAGGGGCCACAAGGAGGGAGGAGACGCCAGCCCATAATATGTCCTGCCAACCTGCCAGAAACCCTCACGCTGGATCCATCTTGGCTGAGAGATGCGCGCGCCACCAGGAAGGACCCTGAGTCAGATCACGTATGGATACAAGCAAGATGATTGGCCAGAGACAACCTGGAAGGCTAACCCCACCACCATAAAACCCAAGACTGTGAGCCACGTGGCAGAGAAGTTCTCCTGGGTTCCCTTACCCTGCTGCTCTCCACCCGGGCGCCCCTTCCCAATAAAGTTTTTTGCTTTGTCAGTATGTGTGTCTCCTCGGACAATTCATTTCCAAGTGATAGACAAGAGCCCACTCTCAGGCCCTGGGAGGGGTCCCCTTCCAGTAACACCTCGACTTTTGTTTGTTTTCAGTTATCACAGGCAGTTTCTATAAAGGGCATTTGTATGCTTGCTCTTATATTAATATTTTTTCCTGAAACACGCCAACTCTTTTGATTACATATTATGCATTGATCATAGTTCTAGGTAATCAAAGACAACTTAAGGGCTCTCCCTAACATCAGACAGATTTTTTTTTTTTTTTTTTTTTTTACATGATCAGAGTAAGAGCTGAGTCAACTCACTCACGCTTGGTGCCTCTTCTCACTTCTGTGTATAAACGTAGCCACCTGCCAAGACTTGGTTGCTCACTTGGTTGTCAGGAATCAATGGGAAAGACATGTGGATAGAGCAGTTTCCAGAATCAAAGAGAAGAGAACTAGACCAGCCTGTTCTTTTGAAAAGAATTAACGAGAACATAGAGGGCAGGAGTTTCCTTCTTAGTGGTATCATTATCTCAGAAGCAGAACTAGGAAACAGACTAAAAAAAGATTTCACAGGGGGATGGAAAGAGTGGTGAGGAAAAAAGCAATAACAACAAAAACACCCTACGGTCATTTGAAGTTTGAAAGCTCTGATGGAAACACTGAGAACTTCCCAGTTGATTAAATTTGTGAAAGCTGTGCCTGTGTTCAGGGGTAGTGGGGAGGGAGGACAGATTTCAGGCTTTATTTCAACTGCTTCAAACTAAGACATGATATTTGATCATTCTTCTGAAAAGCAATAGTCTTACAGAATAACCTGGGTGAGTGTAATGTTTTAGAGGCAAGTTACTGTAGTTCTTTTACTACGAATGCAGAGCAGTTTTTTGTTTGTTTTGTTGTGTTGGTTTTTGTCCTAATGCCCAAGGAGGACTTTAAAGAATGAAGTTAGATAAGAACTTCAGTAACTTTCATTTCTCACTGTCTGAAAAATTAAAAATGTGATTCTGTAGAGGTCAAATAAGTCTCTGTATAAATATAAAAAACAAACTCTTTCAATTGCCTCTTAATTGTAACTGTTGTTTGTTAAGTATGGAAGACATACAGAACAAGCAAAGACAAGGCCAGTCATTTCCATGAAAGGCCTACATTCTCTAAGTTGTTTCAACAGCAGGTAGACTAGTTGACAGAGAAAGGAGAAAGCAAAAGAAATCAGTCTCAGAGGTATGATGTCCTTGAGCATGCATTTTTTTCTTTTTGGTTTCACATCTCAACTACTAATAAGAGAAAGTTTTATTTCTACTTTATTGTGTTTTTTGTCTTTTTTGTTTTTGGTTTTTGCATGCTTTGTAATTTTTTATTGGATTCCAGCCATTGTGAATTTTAACTTTTAGGTACACAATATTTTTACATCCTTATAAATATTCTTGAACTTTGTTCTGGGATATAGCTAAACTTCCTTGGAAACAGTTTGATCCTTTTGAATATTATTTTATTCTTTGCTAAATGAAGCAAGAGCAGTTTAGACTAGGGCTAATCATACTCCATTGCTGAAGCAAGACTCTTTTGACTTCTCTAGCCAATATCCCATGAATTATAGATTTTTCTAGCCTGGCTGATGAAAACAGGCACAATTCCTGGGGCTGTGTGAGCTCCAGGGACTGTCACTTCTCATTCTTTTTGGTGGTTCTTTCCTTCAACCTTGAGTAGTTTCTTCCTATGTATATACTGATCATTCTCTGCTAAACACCCAAGGAGGATCCTCTTCAGGTCTCTGGAGTTTTCTCTATGCAGCTCTCTTCTCTCCTGTATTTTGCCCTACAAACTCCAGCTGCCTTGTTCTCCCCTGACTCTCAGCCCCATCTAACTCAACTCAAGGAGTCCTCCTGCGTTCCTCCTCCTTGCCCTATGGACTGGAAACCCTCTCAAGGCAGTGTCTGGGGCAATCACGGTGTACACTTCACTGGTTTCTCATCTCTTAGGGATCACATCCTGCCTGATGTGATCAGAGATCACATTCATGGGCTAATATCCAATGTCTTCAAAACTATTGCTTTATATATTCTTGCCTGAGTCTTTTAGTTGTCTTAGGCGGTATCGTAAATCTCGTTCCTCTTTCTCCAGCTTGGCCAAAAATGGTAATCTCTAATGAAAGGTTTTTGAAATTTCCACATGTGAGCCTCACTGTAATGAATGTGGGTACTCTCCCTTCATTGCTCTCTGATAGGAGAACAGAGGCCTACAGATTCATTAGTTCCTACCAACTACATAACAAGGAACCCAGCTGGTTGAAAGGGGTCTACTGTTTTTTGGGACTCCAAAGCAAGCTGTTGACTTAATGTAGAGGACACCAGGGGTATATAAACCAGCACTCTGGTTTCTCTTTATAATTGCCCCAGTGTGTGCCTCAGTCCCTTGGTGCTGCAAACAGAAGAGTTTCAGCAGTTGGGGACAGTGTGTGTGTCTCTTTCTCTCTATCCCCCCTCTTTCCCCCTCTCTGTCTTCCCTTCTTCCCTTCCTTCTATTTTTTTCTTGTTTTTTTAAAGACTTACCACCTGCTTCACATTTCCCAAGAAAAATCAAGGGAAGGACTTGTACCCACACTCAGTTTAGAGACCATAACAGGGACCGGTATATCCCTTAAGGACAGCATTAAAACACCATTGAAATGAAAGCTCCCCCTACCCACCAAGGAGGCAAAATTCAGAAGGAAAGAGTCAGAGTTGCCTGGTCTAGCCATCCCACTCCCTCTCCAACTACCTGAAAGTCTCTCCTTTTGAAGCTAAAATCTTGGTAGACTTGAATTTAGCTTGAGTCAGGAAAGGAGTTTCCTGTATGTCTCTCACCTCAGCTAAACACAGTCATTGCCTCATTGACGAAGAGGCTGTAGAGTCAACTCATGAGCAAGTCACACCGACCCTGAGGGAACAGACCCCTGAAAGGTGCAACCTATGTGGCAGTGAGGGATGGGTAGGGAGTAAATGTATAGAAAGCATAATGGAGGAAAATTCAGAAAAGCAGTAAAATAGTATTTAACAAGGGCAGCCACTGTGACAGGCGCTGTGCTTATACTACTGTCAATTCCTACAACAACATTTAAACACAGCTCTTATGCTCCCCATTTACAGATGAGGAAACCGAGATTCAGAGTTAAATGACTTGCTCCAAATATAATACAGTGAGTAAATGATATAAATATATACTTAAATTGAGGTCCATCTGATTCTAAAACATATGCCCACCACACCATAACAATAATAGCACACTCCCTTTCTCCAAATGAAGACACAGCTCTGCCAGCTAATGGGATAAAAATTAACAGGGTCTCAAACACATAATCAGACCAAACTCCTACATCCTTCTCTACTGCACCATTACCAAGTGGGTCACAGTTCTATTCCCCAACTTCCCCCTCAATTCTTTACCTTCTTAGGGCTGCCCTTAAGAGTCATTTAAAAATCCTCTTGACTCCCTGGTTCCAAATAGAGGGGGTAGTGGGGTGAGGGTTTGGCGGACAGACAGACCACAGGCAAGGAAAGAAGAGGTACTAAAAAGCACCCCCCTGTTACCCCATACTCTACTAGGGAGTTTCCTGGTAGAAAAATGCCCTGATTGGCTACATGTCCATCATGTGAAAATGCTTTCCTGCCCCTCATTTCCTTATTGTTCTTTTTCTACTAAATATTTATCAGCAGTACTGTTATCACTTGGATTGTAACTCTCTGGAATGGATGTTTGGTTGATTTGTGTAGGATGAACAGGAGAGATCTATAAAATTCCCTCCTCTGTCTGCTACAAATCAGTAAAAGAGCCAATGCACAGTCTTCTTTTTCTATTTATAAATCTCACAGAAGCCAAATCTAAAGTATGTAAACTCTGCGTCACTTGTATATTGGTCCCTTGACTTGAAATCATGACAAATGGAACATCAAGTTATTTGGTAAAGATAATGTAGCGTAAGTGCCCTGAAAATGCTAATGTCTTGAACAAATGCAACGTTGTTATGAGGAAAACAGGGCAAGTACTAGGAGGATAAGACACAAAATATGCTTCCAGAAATCATACAAGCAAACAACACATACGCACTAAAATAGACAAAATCTATTATCTTTAATAGCAGTTTCTAAGGTTTCAATTTATCTTTGCTTTCCTTGGTACCTATCATTAAACCACATGCCCTTTCATACACCCACGCCGGTCTGAAGGTTCATGGTCGTGAACACAGGCAGAAGCAAACTGCTTCTACTTCTGGGTTTTTTTTTCTTTCGATAAAAAATTGTCCGACAAAACAAGTAGTCAGGTTTGACTATGAGGTGTTAAGACATCATTCTAGTACCCAGGTCATCCTTCAAACATTGCATCCACAGCTCCATTCAGCACTTTTCTGACCTGTAAGGCATCTTAATCCCTCCTGAGTACTGGAGATGGAGAAGGTTCTGTGCACAGTGAATGAGCTCTGTGACAGAATGTGAGATCTGGTGCGCTCGGAGGGGAAGGATAAATCCTGGCAGAACGCTGACCCCATCGGTCATGCACTGTCTGAAAGCCATGCAATAAAAACCACCACCCGTTTTACTTCACACGCGTTGCTACAAATCAGAACACAAAATAAAGCTCTCTTTAACATATGTCAGAACTATGCTAATTCCACTGAAAGTTACTATTCTATGGATTTCATTTGAATAGGTTGTTTTCAACTCCAGCTAAAACCCTCTTCCTTAGGGAAATTCAGGATCTAGAATGACACTTCCAGTTTTCCTCCTGGTGGTTTTTTTTTCCTGAATAACTAAGGTGATCCAGCCCAGGGAGTGTTTATTCATGAGAATTGCCTTTCCAGCGAACCAAAAACTTGTCTTCAGACTGAAGAGGCCAATCTACATAAACCAGCTTACTATATTCCAAACAAGGGGTGACTATGGCTTTCCTGGCAGCAGTGTGATGTACACCTGATACTGGAAACAGCTATAACATAGCAAAAACCATAAGGACACTGATTACATGCATGTAAGAAAGACAGTTTTGTTAGCCTGAGGATTGCCATTTCTACCAAAGTTTCCCAAAGTCAAGAAAAACACAATTTATTTCTCATGTGTTCATTCTCAGCAAGTGTTTATTGAACCTCTGGCTCTGCACCAGGTGCTGTACTAGGAAATCTCTGAGTAAGTCAGACAAAGTCCCTGCCTTTGTGAAGCTTAGTGAGAGAGACACGTAATAACGAACAAACATGTACTATTAATGTCAGGTAGGAAGGATGGCAATGAAGAAAGTAAAATCGGTTCAAGGCATAGAAAGTAGGAGTGAGCCCGACTATATATAGGAGGATCAGACAAGGCCTCCCCAAGGATACAGCACTGGAGCAAAGATCTAAACAATGTGAAAGAGAACGCTGGTGAGAACAGTGCTACTGGCAGAGGGAAGGGCAAGTAGAAAACTGCAGAGATGTCAATGAGCCTGGCATGTTCTGGAAACAAGAATACTCCCGTGTGGCTGGAGCCAAATGGGGTACACAGGAAGGAAAAGGGGGGTAGGGATAAAGAGACAGGCGGGGGCCAGGTCGTGTAGGCCCTGTGAGACATGGAAAAGCAAAGATGCAAAGATAGTGTGGAGCATGGAGCCTGGAGTGTGCTTTCCAAGATGACTCCTCTGGCTGTTCTGGGGAAACAGACCTTAGAGGAGGTAAGAGCAGAAGCAGGGTCCAGTCGGTAGGGAATTAGACACAAAGATGAAAAGTGGGGGCTTCCCTGGTGGCGCAGTGGTTGAGAATCTGCCTGCCAATGCAGGGGACACGGGTTCGAGCCCTGGTCTGGGAAGATCCCACATGCCGTGGAGCGACTAAGCCCGTGAGCCACAACTACTGAGCCTGCACATCTGGAGCCTGTGCTCCGCAACAAGAGAGGCCGCGATAGTGAGAGGCCCGCGCACCGTGATGAAGAGTGGCCCCTGCTCGCCGCAACTGGAGAAAGCCCTCGCACAGAAACGAAGACCCAACACAGCCAAAAATAAATATAAATAAATAAATAAATTTATAAAAAAAAAAAAAAAGAAAATTGGTAGTGATCTAGACCAGAGGGGTAGAGTAGAGTAAATTGTTCTCTTTTCAGCATGTTGAAGCTGTGATGCCTACTAAGAATCTAAGTGGACAACAATTGGGTCTAGAGTCTGGAGGTCAGGGGCCAGGGCAGGACTAGAGACACAGGCTCAGGAGAGAACAGCAGGAGAGGTTATTGAAACCATGGAACTGTTTGAGATCTCAGGGGAAAGCTGTGTAGGGAGAGAAAAGACTCCAGTGTGTAGATGTTAAGAAGAGCCAGAGCCAGGGCAGGAAACCCAGGGAGTAGGAAGGAATCTGGAAGTCACGGGGAAGAAAGTGTTTTTAAACAGTCCAGAAGTTACTTGTGACAAACGCTACTGAAACGCTAAGGGAAATGAGACTGACTTGACCACTGGGACTTCAATCAATTTCCAGAAAGCTCTTTACCCTAAAGGACAGCTGGCAGAAAAGCTAATTTTCTGAATGTATCAAATTGTTATAATTTTTAACAGGAATGTTTAAGAAATTTAACAAGAATGTTTCAACAGCTTTAACAATATTGTTCAATTTTTATTACTTCTAATGAAATATTTAGAGAAGTATATTTCACTAGCAACAATCAAAACATCATTATTTCATATGTGATTTTTTTTTTAACTTATAATAATTTTTCCTACAGGATTACTGGGCTAATTCTGATTCCTTTCATTTCTGTTGAGTATGACTTCAAATTTACCCTAAAACACTAATTCCCATATTGAGATATTTCTGTGATATTGATTCAAATATTCAAAATATTTCTAATGGAAATTAGAATTTTGAGTTGTATCTTTTTTTTTTTTTTTTAGTTGTTTTGTTTGTTTGTTTTTTTATACTGCAGGTTCTTATTAGGCATCAATCTTATACACATCAGTGTATACATGTCAATCCCAATCGCCCAATTCAGCACACCACCATCCCCACCCCACCACAGTTTTCCACCCTTGGTGTCCATATGTCCATTCTCTACATCTGTGTCTCAACTGAGTTGTATCTTATTTAAATTTAAATATAATTTTAATTAAACTTAATTTTAAATTAATTTTAAGTTTATACTTATTGAAAATGGCTAATATCCTCTCAGGAATTTCCAAAAGAAAACTAAAAATAGTTAAAGTTTGAGCAAATAGAAAAATGTTATTTAAAAGCATCTAAAGGAAATTGAAGTTAGTCAGAACAATCTGGACAAATGTGAAGTGCTTATAACAAGGATAATTGTGACATGAGTAATCGGAAGAAGTTTGCAGAAATATGAAAAAGCAAAGGATAAAATCAGATAGGCAGTGAGGACAATTGAGTACTCCAGAAAAAGTTACTACTCTGGATCAGTAAATCTGAACTAGTGAGAAAATAACACAGATATGTCAAAACAAACACCTCCAACATTAAATTTGAGATACTAATCGCTAAACCTAAAAAACCAAAGTTGGCAAGCTACCAGAGAAAATGCACGACAGAATATTTAAAAGGTGGAACGTTTGGAAAGAAAAACATATATGGAAAAAATATTTAAACTGAATTTAAATTTCTTTAAAAGCATCAAAAAAGCATTTTACAAATGATGTGAATAAAAAGCCATTTTAATCTCAATTTAAGATTTTCAGTTCAAAAGCATCCAAAGTATACCAGAACTAGCAACACAACAACAGAACGGAAGTCCTATATTGTAAGCATCAGTGTAAATGGCAATAGTTGCTATCTTCTATCTCAAATTCTCAGGAGAAAAACCTCCAAGAGGTCCAGTTCATCTATTTAAGCCAAGACACAAAAATTATAAGTGACTGTCCAGCCAACAGTTTGGCGTTTGGGGGATCAGGGTCCTTCCCTGTCATTTGTGCCGAGGAAAAACAGAGACAAGAGGTACAGGGCAGACATTAGGGCACTGCGGTTCACAGACTCAACTCTGGAGCCAGACTCCAGGGTTCAACCCTTGGATCTTTCATTTACAAGCTGTGTGACCTTGGGCAAGTTATTTAATGATTCTGTGTCTTAGCTTCCTGGTCTGTAAAAGGATAATAGTAATATCTCCCTTACAGAGCTGTTGTGAGGATTAAGTGAAATAATGGGTGAAATACTTAGAACAGTATTTAGAACAGTACTTGGCACACAGTAAGCTAATCAAGTAATGTACGTTATTATTATGGTCTGAGTGAAGCCAGAATTAAGAATATGAGCTTCATCCAGAAGAAAACAAACACTGGTGGTTTTAGAGCAGAAGAGTATGGTATGTAAGAAAATTAATCTGAAGGTCTTGGGAATGAAATTTGCATCTACAGCTTATCTCCACTACTAGATGACAAGGTCCCTCCCTGAGGACAGAATTTATATTGTGTTGTTGATATGCTTGCTTTTGATACCATAGCTTTTAGCACAGAGCTATGCCTAATAAGAGCCGTCCAGTAGACGGGTCTGTAGAATTGAACAGAGTTAATTTAAAGGAAGAATTGGTGGGATTTTGTGACAACAGAAATATAAAGAAAGATAAAGAAGATACAAGCATAATTTGCATGTTATGAGAGTGCATCGTTGGGAGATTATGGCTACCATTTTTTTAAAAAGAAAAGCTGGAAGTAAGAAAATAAGTTTAAGACATTTTGAATTTGAGGTGCAGGTGGTACGTTTAGGTGCAAATGTCTAGCAGATATTTAAAATGTGAGACTGAGCTTGGAAGATAAGACAGGGCTATAAATACAAATTTGGGAATCATCTGCCTCAATGTGTGAGTTACCGTTGTAAGAGTAGGTGCAATGATAAGAAAGAGAACATGGGAAGAAAAGAGGAGCCAAGGGCAGGACTTGGGGAAAGCCACGTGGTTAGAGAGGTTTACTGAGTCATATTCCGGAAGGAACAAGACAGGATTGCAATGAACGCAGAGGTAGAGCAGTTAATTTCAGAAATCTACTGAGACACCACTTCCTTGATTAATGACTCATCACATTACCTTGGCCTGCCATAAACAAATACCACCAAGCTTCCAAAAATCAACATAGCTTTTAAACATTTCTGCCTTCATCTCCTTTCTGTGGACTAGTTTTATCAGAAATTTTATCATAACAGCTATTTTCACCTTTTCCTCAGTAAATGCTGGAGCACTCAATATCAAAATTCTGAAATGATTTATTTCATACACTTGACCAGAGCTAAAGTAGGAATTGACATTCTTACAAGGTAACGGTAAAATTGGATGATATCAAATAGAGCACTTTTTTTTTCTCCCCTCAGTAGGAATTTTCTCTTTGTTCAGGTTTATTTATTTATTTTTTTAACTTCATATTTTCAGTAACTTAATTTGGGCTTGACTGAAACTTTTTTGAGGTGAATGACATAATAATAACTAGAATATTAATTGGCATGTTCAGGCAGGTATGAAAAACTATTTGAGGATAATGTAAGTTGGAAGTACAGGAAGGGGGTGCTTAAAAATCTGGAAGCACAAGTACAAGCTGAATCTTATTTTTTTATTTCGTTTCCACACTCTTAGCAACTGATGCTTGAGTAAACCATGTGGAAGAATCAGGGATGAGCAGTTTCTGACGTATGCTGATAGCCTCTAAGAAACGTGTAGAAGCTTACCTAAGGGATGATAGGTATTTCACAAAGATTTTTTTTTCTTTTTTTTTTTTTAATGTGAATACATGGAAAACAAAGATATTAGGGTTTGCTTGGGACTATATCCTGGAAAAGAACCCTAAAATTATGGAAATATCTTTCTTATCTCTTATAATTAACACATTTACTTATACTGTAACTGCAACAGGGCATTCATTCTTAGGAAAGAAACGAATGGTCAAAACATGACTTTTCAAATACAAGTACGCTAATCAATTTACACTTGATTCTTACAGATGATCATAAAGAACCACGTTTCACCCCCCCCCAAATGAGGCTTTTTTCATAAAAAGGAATGAAATTGGGTCATTTGTAGAGACGTGGATGGACCTAGACAGTGTCATAGAGTGAAGTAAGTCAGAAAGAGAAAAGCAAATATCGTATAATAACACATATTTGTGGAATCTAGAAAAATGGTATAGATGATCTCATTTGCAAAGCAGAAATAGAGACACAGACGTAGACAACAAATGTATGAATACCAAGGGGGAAAGAGGTGGGGTGGGAGGAATTGGGAGACTGGGATTGACACATGCACATTATTGATACTATGTATAAAATAGACAACTGATGGAAACATACTGTAGAGCACAGGGAACTCTACCTAATGCACCGTGGTAACCTAAATGGGAGGGAAGTCCAAAAGTGAGGGGATATCTGAACGTGTATGGTTGATTCATTTTGTTGTGCAGTGGAGGCTAACACAACATTGTAAAGCAACCACACTCCAATAAGAATTAATACAAAAAAATTGAGGCTTTTTAATTTTCTTAAGGGCCACTGAAGCCTCTGATATTCAAATCATTATTTTTAAGTCCATCGCTTCATGACCTTTGTTTCTCTTCAACTGTTAAATAGCGTAAGTCTACCACATTTTCAACTCTCAGTGGTTTTTCATGTGATTAGTCACTTTCATGGATGTTATGAAATCTAAACTCTCCCCACCAGTATCTGAGATTTCACTTTGCAACTGATTTCCACTGCATTTGCATTGAATTTTCAAATGTTTACAATATCTGACACTGAACAAGGCTCTTCTATACAGATATTTTCACAGTGGGTGGGGATAGATGCTCACGTTGTGACCAGTGAGATGCTAGAAAACGGAATCATTTTGTAAAAGTGCAGTTCAACAGAGGAATGTTTTCACGTAAAGACAGTTTTGGCTTCCTCTTTAACTGTGTGACAATGGGAGCTTCAATCATAATTAGCAATTCCACAGACTCGTCGGGCTATAATTTTTCAGGTTGGATCATCTCTGTCTCTTACCCCAGAGACATGGCATAAAAGAACAGGATAAACATCCAGAATGCACTTCAAGGTGAACAGTAAAGAAGGGACTATTTCTCTGTATTCCAGTGTTCAAAATCAATATGTGAAGTGAAAGTAAATGAGCACTTTTCATTGGCAGTAAGTATAACCAACAGATATGAGGTATCATTATCACCCGATAATGTTTCACTTGCCTTAATCCTACTTTTCTTTCACTCTCACATAACCCATTGAGATGGGTATGATATCACCTCCATTTAACAGAGGGCAAAAGTGAGGCCCAGAAAGGCTAGGGAACTTGCTCAAGTTTACAAAGCCAGTAAAAAAAAATTTTGTTTTAAATTATGAGATCTACAAGGGACAAGACAGGGGTAGGGAATTAAGAGATACAAACTACGATGTATAAAATAAGCTACAAGGATCTATTGTACAGCACAGGGAATAGAGCCAATGTTTTGTAATAACTATAAATGGAGTATAACCTTTAAAAATTGTGAATCATTATGCTGTACCCTTGAAACTTATGTAATACTATAAATCAACTATACCTCAATAAAAAAATTATAAGAGATATACAAACTGACATGGTTTATATAAGAAAGGTTATAGATTTTGGTGCAATGGCATATGCAAACATTAGATCCTTTGGGGGAATGGTAGTTCTTAAACTTAGACTTAATCACTAGCTCATAGATAGGAGAGCTTACTTATGGTGTCTAGAGATAAAAATAGAGATGACAGACCAACACATTCTTTATGTGTCAAGTAAACTATGACCTTATGTTTCTAAGTTAGACTAGTTTTGATTTTATACAGTAGCCACCAAGGACCAGAAGAATCCAGGATAATCTTTTGAGAACAGAGATTAATCCAGAATTCCTTAGAACCATAATGTTGTCTAAAAGGGTATAACTACTGATGTAGTCGTGCTGCCTCATTTATCCAGTAATCACTACATCTGACACTGTGTTTCCTTCAGCACTTGGATGAACTACCAACAGCTAGAAAACCATGACCGTTAATTATTTAAACAGTGAAAATACAAGCCAATGAAGTCAAAATCAGTAGCAGTAGGGTGTAGGTGTTCATCTGCAAATCACGACTACTAATAAGCCTTAGGAGACAGTGATATTAGAAGACGATAGTATCCAATCCACAAACTGGGTTTAGACAGATATTCTGAGCATTAGGAATAATTCCCGAAGTGCCTCCTTCTATGAAACCAGTATAAACAAATCCTTTCCCTTAAAATCCGTTGATGGGTTATTTTGAAGAAATGGCAGAAACGTGGACCAAGAATCTCTAGTATTAAGTTATTCTCTAAACATTCTAAAAATTTCAAAGCTTTACAATTCCTTTTGCTAGTTCTCCCATACTTATCACGCTATACATTCATCAGGGCAAATCTAACCCCAAAAAAGCAAATAAATAAATGAGCAAATAAAAACCTGGCAGATCTACCACCTCCCTGGATACCATTGATGTATTCTGGGATCTTTTCTAAGAGGTTTTTCAGATGATTATTCAGTTCCCATCTATAGAGAGAAATCCTCTCCTTGACCAAACTTGAGCCAGGCTCCTCTGAGCCATTTGCTGAACTAGGCTTGACCTTCGGTTTCTGTCTCTTGTCTTTGTAGAGTCCAGTTTTAGCAAGAATCTAAGTCAGTTTAGGCAGAATTCCCACCCAAATTACTCACTGTCTACATCCTCCATGTAATAGTTGATCACCCTGGTGTGCCTTCAGCAAGAATCCTATTAGTTCAGTTTAGCAAAGAATTACCCTACTCGTAGTAATTTTCCATCCAGTCACCCCTACCCTGCTCCTTGGCTGTAAATCCCCACTTGCCCATGCTGTATTTGGAATGGATCCCAGTTCTATACTGAGTTCTCTTTTCCCCAACTGCAGCAGTTCCTGAGTAAAATCTGTTTTGACTGCTTTAACCACCATCCAGTTCTGGTTTACTGTGACAAATGGATCAATTCCAATAGGTGATATTGATGTTAATGATGACTATGGTCCACATACTCTTCAGACATCTACAACTGTCTTTGAATCTATGCCTTAGTTTCCTCATCTCTAAGTAGGAGATACAGATCGAATCTCCTTCACTTTGAGGACTAAATGAGTTAATACAGGTAAAACACTTAAAAGAACACCTGGCACATACCAAACATTCAATACATGTTATCTACTTTTATTGTTATTATTACCAAATTGTGTGTCTATAAGTTATCCTAAACCTCTAGTGATTTAGCCATATGAATATTTCAGTATTATAAAGTCTTTTTATTAAGCTCTACATACTTGCTCTTCAAGCAAAATTTTCAAATACCATGCAAGTGTCCCACACGTAACTCCAAGTTAAGAAGTGGATATCTGTAAATCACACATGAAAAATCCTTTCATTGCTTTCTGTTCACATATAAACATATCAGTATAAGAATACAAATGCATGCTACATATTCACGTGAATGGATTTAAAATCTTTCATGGTTTTAAAGAGAAATAGTACCTACAGAGGTATGAAAAGTGAGTAATCAAGAAAGTAAGGTGGGTATTAACAAATCAACATACCAGAGGGAGGGCACAAAAGAAAGGTACCAATAATATTCTGTCACATAGAACCATGTCTGACTCTTACTAGACTCTGAATAATTTTTTTTTTTTAGTTGAAATAATCTGAAGATACCAGGCTATAAGCTTTCCTGGGGGCTCAGTAAATGTTAGCTATCAATGAAAAGTGCTGATTCACTTTCAACTCACATATTTGGTATTTGCAACACCTTTCAGAGTTCCTAACCCAAAGGATCTAGGGAAACTTGTTACACAAATGAATAGATAAGTAAATAAACGAATGAATTAAATCAATGTCATTGTAATGTGAGCATCTCTGGTCTTCTGCCTTTACTCAGTCTAGGGCTTAAATTTTCCTTCTCTCTACCTGTGTATGTCTTCCTCTTGGGGATTGCTTCCTCCCTCCATTTCCTTTGTTTACTCTCTTTTTTGTATGTGTGTCACCTTCTTTCCTTTTCAATCTCTCCTTAACTGATTACGTGAACAAATTGGCAAGATTTAGGTCAAAAATGGAAGATTAAAAACACGTTTTAAACTTCCTTTTCTTCTCAGAACACTACTAAAATGAAAATATGGATTTGTTTTCCCAAAAGTATAAATCCTCAAGGACAAAGAGACGCCACCAACAAGATATTAAAAGGTAGAAATCAGACGGATGAGTGGTAAATGACTTAGCAAACCTGCAAACCCTGAAACTGGTCTGGTTAATGGGGAGGCCCCAAAGCATCCAGCGTACATGACAAATCCTAGAGGTGTTCAGGAACTGAAGTTACCTGGTACCTCTGCAAGGACTGGGTGAAGGCAGAGCTAACAGGTTGAAAGTCTGTCTAGAAAGAAAATAGATACCCTCTCCAATCTCAACAAAAGATAGAAAATTTGCCCTCTGGATAGCATAAACTGGGGAATTCTAGGGAGTATCAGGCACAATTAGGAACAGGGATACTAAACCAGAAATTGTTAGCTTGAGTGAAAGTCTATTCACTGAATGGGGAGATCCCTAGCCCCTTTCCCCAACTCAGATCCCAGTACAGAGTCAACTAGATTTGTACCTTTCAAAGGTAACTCAAAGTCTTTTCAAGGAAATATGATCACCCAAAAAGGAACAACCTAATGATATAGACAGGTGAGTGATATGCTACACCAATGGTGTAGAGGAACCTCCACCCCTGACACGTACATAGGGTGCTTAGAATCAGGATTTTCAGTCCTCAACCTTAAATAAGAGTGGTAAGCCTGAGAGCACCAGACATCTGAGGAGAGCCGCTCATACAGCAGAGACTGAATCCGTCAGGAAAAAAGGAAATTGAAAGAAACAGATGTTGCAGGGAGAAGAAAACAACCCAAAAATCCTTCTCTCTCAGGCAGATGACAGAAGATCTTACAGCCATGAAAAAAGAATAGGATACTACAAATATGTAATGTTCTGGGACAAAGGAGAGCTCTTAGAAGTTAAAAATGCAATAACAGAAAGAAAAAAAAAAAAAAAACCTCCCAGAGAAGGACCAGAATGTAAAGTTGCAGAAATCCCTCAGAAAGTAGCTCAAAAAAAGTAAAAACAACAGAAAAGAAAATTAGAGAATCAACATAGGAAGCTCAGATAAGGGAGATCAGCTCGGTGCTTTGTGATCACCTAGAGGGGTGGGATAGGGAGGGTGGGAGGGAGGGAGATGCAAGAGGTAAGAGATATGGGAACATATGTATATGTATAACTGATTCACTTTGTTATAAAGCAGAAACTGACACACCATTGTAAAGCAATTATACTCCAATAAAGATGTTTAAAAAAAAAGAGAAGCTCTTCCAAATAATAGAATTCCAGAAACAACAAAGCAAAGAATGTTGATGAAAATAAATCAAAGAAATGATTCAGAAAAAATTTCCAGAACTGACATATCTGAACTTTCAAACTGAAGAGCCCACTGAGTGTCTAGCTCAAGAGAAAAGAGGAAACCCAAACAAGCCCTTTCCTAGTGAAATTCAGAGTAAAGGGAAGATTTCACAGACTCCATTCTTTAAAGTTGGCTCCTAGCCAAAGAGGAATCAGAATGACATTGATCTTCTCAATACGACTCTGAAAACCAGCAGACAACAGGACGACACAAATATTCAAGAAAAATTATTCCTAATCTAATTTTCCCTGAAAAGGAAAACTACAAATTGTGAGGATTAAAAAAAAAAAAGAAAAAGAGGTCTCAAAATATACTCTCCTGCATCCTTTCTTAGGAAGCTGTTGGATGAACTGTGCCATAACAGGAATATAAACAAAGAAAGAAAACAATGTGGAATATAGAACCCAGGGCCACCAACACAGAAGAGAGACAGAGATAATCCCCAGGATAATTGTTAGGGAGATCCCAGGACTAAAGTTGTGCAACAGGTGTAGAGAGGGTACAGCCCTGGTTAGAGCAGAAACACAGAGGGCTCCCAGCAGGAAGTCAGCACGAAGATTTGAGCTTAAAGGGTGTTTGATGTCTCTGAACATACACAGAAGAGATTTACATTTCAAGCAGAGAGTCTTGAGGGGAATTAGTAATAGATATCTAAAAATTAAGTAAACCAGAATGTAATTATTATCAAGGAACATATACAAAAAAAGGGGGGGAAATAAAGTATACTACGTGACGTGGTTGTGAAGAAATGTCACAGTCACAATAATATAAAAACTGAATACAGTTCAAACTAAAAATTATATACAGGTAGATGGGGGAAGGTTGTACGTGTGTGACCTGGAGGAGAAAGTAAGAGGATGAAATCTTCCTCCTTCACACAGGGTGTTCAACCGGGAAAAAAATAACTCATTAAAAATAAATTATTTAGCAATATGGATATAAATACTCAAAGAGGCAGCTAAAATCGATGAAAGGGGTTATCTTTGGAAAATAGGAATGGAGGGAGAAGGGAACCAGAGAGCTCTGTTGCTTACAATTGACCCTGGGGAACCATCTGACTTCTTAAAATTTATGGGTGTGGACCACTATAATAAAAATAAAAACAAAATTGACAAAGAAATTAAGGGATTTTATTTATTATTTTAATTTTAAAATGTCTTGCTTCTTATTAATATTTTAAAACTCAGGTGGATTGAGATGACTGCATTTTCTCTTTTACCTGAAAGATCACATTTGAAAAAAATTTATGTGTGATCGTCAGTTTATTTTCCCCCCTGTGGGTTATGGGTTTGGAGTAAGAATGCAGTGAGCCATTTCTACTGCAGCGAGGAAATCCTCCGTGAATTGTCCCCTGCCCTCCCCCACTCTGTCCTTTGTACTCCTTCAGGACCTAACTACAGTCCTCTCATAGCAATTCTAATTCTTTATATTAATTATTTCTTTCCATGTCTAACTTTTGTTAGTAGACACTGAATTGCTTGAAGACAATATATCTTATTCATTTTTGTATATCTAGTATCTAGCCTAGAGCCCAGAAAAAAATAGAGGGTACTCAATAAAAGTGCATTAACTTAAGGAGGGAGGGAGGGAGGAAGAGAGGGGGAAAGAAAGACAGAGAGATTATAAGGGGGAAAGGGAACTGGCTGTGAGCAAATGTCTGGACATTGGATATGACTCATAGAAAAAGAGACATCTGGAACACTCCAAGATTTAGTAGCGCAGTAGAGGAAGAGAAGCTAGTGCAAAAGAATGAGAAAGAGCTGCCAGGGAGTCAGAAGGAAAATGGGAGATGTGGGATCGCAGAAGGACAGGTACGTACAGAGTGCTTTAAGAAGGAGCACTTCTTGGTCCTCCATGGTTGACAACATCAGCGCTACTGAGAGACCCGGTTAAGTGAGGACAGAATTACCCACAGGCTTTGCACGCTGACGTAGCTGGTGTCCCCGGCAAGAGCCACTTCCAGGGAGAGGCGGAAGGAAAAGTCACATTGGACTGGCTTGAGAGAAAATGTAACTGAAAAAGCAGAGACGGTAAGAAGAGCCGGCTCTGTAAAGGAGTTTGCTAGGACAGAGGGCAGTAGAAGAAGGAAGATGTGGAGCTGATAAAAACATGAATGCGAATATTACTAAGGCATAACTGTGTGCTGGCAGCCAAAATCCAGTGTAGAGGCGGAAACCGGTGTTAGGAGAGGAAGGGGACACTACAGCAAGAACAAATCTTTTGAGAAGAGGAGAGGGGCTGTGGAGAGGCTTGCTTGGTCTCAGCAGGAACAACAAACACTTCTATTCTAAGGGCAGGGGGACACTCTGTAGGAACAGAGGAAGAGGGCTTGATCGAATTGGCAATGAGAAGGTGAAGTAGTTCTCATCTGATGGCATCTAGTTTTCTGATAAATATGCAGCATTTACAGACAAAGAAAGGAGAGCTTTTTCTTTTATTTATTTATTTTGTATTTATTTATTTATTTTTGGCTGTGTTGGGTCTTCGTTTCTGTGCGAGGGCTTTCTCTAGTTGCGGCAAGCGGGGGCCACTCTTCATCGCGGTGCACGGGCCTCTCACTATCGTGGCCTCTCTTGTTGCGGAGCACAGGCTACAGACACGCAGGCTCAGCAGTTGTGGCTCACGGGCCTCGTTGCTCCGCGGCATGTGGGATCCTCCAAGACCAGGGCTCGAACCCGTGTCCCCTGCATTGGCAGGCAGATTCTCAACCGCGCGCCACCAGGGAAGTGCAAAAGGAGAGCTTTTTCTTTTAAAAGGCGTAAAAGTGAGTTGTACAAACAAGGAAAAATGCCAAACAGTTTTTTTGAATAAGATATATTTGCTGGGGAAAAATAATAACTACAGTGCCAAGCTCTGAAACATGCCTTTAGGAAATATTAAAAGGTGTTCTATATCTGTAAAGGGAGAGGTACATAATTTGACTTTACAAGCCAAGAAACCACTGCAGTGTTTCTGAACTCAAGGTAATAGCACCCAGTGCAGAGTTATTCAGAGAGCATTTAATAATAGACATTTTCAAAATGTAAAACAGGAAAAGCCACGTCTATTAGGTGTTTACATATATTTTACAATTCTCATGACAACCCTATGAAATAATTATTATTTCTCTTTTGAAAATGTGCAAACTGGCACTCTAAAAGATTAATTCATCTAAGTCACACAGTTGTCAAATAGCCAAAGTGGAAATCGAAACTACATCTGTCTGATTGCTAAGTTCAGTTCTTTCTATGACCCTCTACTTGGAGCCTTCCATGACTTCATGAAATGCCATAATTTTTTAAATGTTCACTTTAGCTAGCACTCCAAGTTTTAAAACAGTCATCATTTTTAAGCTCCATATTTCAGTTTATTCAGAATTATGTATAACTCAGTTTTAGAGTGATACATGCAGAATTCATTCCTCTTCTGTATACATATTAATAAACATCGCTTAGGAATACCTCTTGAGAATGGTGAGAGATGTAACTTGAAACAAGAATCTAGTTAGAAATAGCTTTAAGAGCAACAGGCTTCATTTGAGGCTCAAGTGCTCAAAATACATGCATACATTAAAACAAAAAGAAGGGGGCTTCCCTGGTGGCGCAGTGGTTGAGAGTCTGCCTGCCAATGCAGGGGACACGGGTTCGAGCCCTGGTCTGGGAAGATCCCACATGCCGCGGAGCAACTAGGCCCGTGAGCCACAACTACTGAGCCTGCGCGTCTGGAGCCTGTGCTCCGCAACAGGAGAGGCCACGATAGTGAGAGGCCCGCGCACCGCGATGAAGAGTGGCCCCCACTTGCTGTAACTGGAGAAAGCCCTCGCACAGAAACGAAGACCCAACACAGCCAAAAATAAATTTAAAAAAAAAAAAAAAAAAAACCGCAAATGAGTTTAAAAAAAAAAAAATTTCTGTAAAACAGGACAAAAGTACAGAAGCAAGATCTCCAATATAATGTCTGGCACAAAGTAAGAGCTCAGTAAATGTTAGTTTTATTCTCTTTTGCTCCTAGCGTGCCAGAAACTAGAAAGATCAAAGATCCGGTGTCCTAAATAAGTCCTTTAAAATAGTCTATTATCTATGAAACTGAGAAAATTGCTGGTGACATATTTTAGAAGTTCTATGGATAAATATCACTGATCCTTTAATGGGACACCTGTCTCTCTGAAATATTGGGTCACCTTGATTTCATAGTCCACATTTCTCAAAACTTTATGACAACAGCGTAAAATAATATACTGTAATGGAAATGATTTTCAAAATACTTTTTAATGAATACACATTAGCTGCAGTATATCGCAAGGCTCTGTTGGATGCACACACAACTAAAGCAAGTGATCTCTCTCCTTGACATATGCTTCCTGGATGTGCCCCGATCTCCAGGCAATTCTAAGTCAAGTATGATAAGGCTAAGCACAGGAAGTGGGAGAGAAATGGGAGAATCCGTCCTTTCCTATTTGATTGTCCCAACCCATGCATCTATAAAATCTGGGTGCATAGTACTCTGCGGAAGTGGGGAGAACACATCTCATAATTGAAAATCAAAAAGCCTGGTTATAAGTACCTCTTCCTCAAAGTATCATGCACTCAGTTTTACAGGCACCCAGGAAGGGACGCTTTTACTGATACGAAAGGAAGACTGGCCTTCCTGTGTGAGGCCCAAAGCCTAGAAACCATAAAAAAGACATTTGGCCTCACAAAATTTCAATCTTTTGTGTATCAAAGAAAATTATATAAAACAATAAAAACAAAGAACTGGGAAACAATGTGTGCACCATCTTTAAAAGGAAAAGATTTATTATGTAGAATAGATCGCCTACTCAGCCAGCTATACTGGACTCTCCAAGGAACAGCTACAAGTCTCTAGGAATGGAAGACGCCCTTCTCTTGTCCCTTCCTCATGCCTGTGTTGTCCCCAGAAACAACAACGAGACCCATTCAGACAGACACCTGCTAAAATTGTTTTCAAAATCTGTGTGCTACCCTATGGACAGAAGCATAACCAGGGACTAAGGAATGTACACGATTTCTTCTATCAAAATTGTAACTCCTAGTTAGGGTATATAAAGTGTCAATTTAAAGATGAGAATTGGAAGCAAAGAAGCAAAGGGCCTTACAGTCCCCTGGTCACATGAGCGACTCTCACATCCCCTAGCACTCCAAGATTATATTCTGAAACCACCAATCAGACATAGATTGAAGGGAAATTAAATATAAGGAACTTCAGTTATTTGCTTCAAATGTAAATGTGGAGAAAAACGGAAGGAAAGCACTGAACTATCAGTAGAGATCTGAGTGCTGGACCTGGGTAGGCTGTAACTGATGACAAGGTCATGTGCCATCATCACCCTCCTGTCTGGCCCCATTTCTCTCTCATAAGTTAAATGAGAGGTTTGGCCTCCTTCAGTGGTTCTTCAACCCTGGCTACACATTGAGATCTCTCCAGGAGCTATAAAACAATATAGGGTCTGCATTGTAAATCAACTATACTTCAATAAAATTAAAAAACAAAAAAATACATTAGAGAGTCTGAGTCAACCAGACCAATTAAATCAGGCTCTCAGGTGGTGAGACCCAGGCACTGATAATGTTTAAAACCTCCCCAGGGGATTCTAATGTGTAGCAAGGGACTGAGAATCTCCAAACCCAGTGATGAGTTCTGTGTTGGAAAGTTTATGATGCTTTAGCCAGAGCTGTGGCTGGGCTCTTGATTAGAGACCAAATCATACTGATTCACCTCCATTCTACCTTCTTCAGTATATTGGAATGAGCTCACGCCAGTGCTTAAAATTCTCCCACCTTTGTTTCAGAGGAGTTGAGTTCAATCTCTCTCCCCTACTGCAAGAGTCTAGGATAAAGTTTCCTTGCCTATTTGACGCTGGTGTAATTTTTCTTTGACAGTGAGTTTGAGTTTCGAGTGACACTCCCTGCAGAAAAATGCAGATGAGCCGAGTGGTCTATTTTCAAGGAGATTCAGAAGCAGAACTTATAAAACAAAGTTCTCTCTTCTGCTATCAATACTGCACCCCAGGGGCCAGGTTCATCTCTTAAAGACCTCAGCGTCTTTGGGATTTGAAATCCTGTCAGGCCCTTCCTTGTTGTTGAAATTAATTTGGTGACTTAAGTCTGCACTCGTTCATTTATTAATGTTTATTCAACATCTACACACATCACCCAGAACTGAGTGGGACCTTCTACAGAAATCAAGCTTACAAAACATAATAATAGTGTTGAAATTAACTGATTTCAATTAATACTCCCTGGGGTGCAGTACTGATAGCAGAAGAGAGAATTTGGGTTAAAATTAAAGAGAATGCACTTTGCTATTTCTTGCAATCAAAATGAACTCAGACAATGTGTAATCTCTCCCTTGACACCAAGCATAAACACTGTTATTTGTGTATTGCTCCAATACCAACTTGGGATTTGAGGTAGGTTGCTTCTCCTCTCTGTGTCTCAGTTTCTTCAGCTCTAAAATGAGGGCATGGTACTAGATCCTCTTATTTTTTGCATTATAAACACGACTTGTCTTTTACCCCAGCATGATAGAGGGGTTTGAGTGGAACAGAATCAATGTGGTGGTGGAGGAATTGGGCCTGAGATTCCCCCCACCTCAGCTAGCACACACGCAGATACTGTCTTGATCCATAATCAAACCAATGATGACACGAAAGACATTCTCATTCATTTTCCAGATGGCATCAAGATGAAGTACCTTGCCAAAGGATTAGAACAGATTTTCTCAACCTTGACTACACATTAGAATCGCCTGGGGAGTTTTAAAAGAAAACTGATTCCTGAGTCCAGCACCCCAGAGCTTAATTTAATTGGTCTGGAGTGCAGCCTGGGGAATCAGTTTTTAAAGCTCCTCAGGTGATTCTAATATGTAACCAAGGGTGGGAACCACTGCCTTAGAAGATGGAATTTAAATTCCTTAAGGCATTTCAGAGGTGCTTAATTGCAGTGTCAAACTAATCGAAGAATATGCAGGAATGCGCATCTAGGAGCAGCAAACTGCATTAATACTGTAAGCAGTGTAAGTGGAGCAGAGAAAAAAGTGGGCATGGTGATGAACCAAGACATGGTGACCTGCATAAAGGAGAAGAAGCTAATACACACAAACGTAAAGCAGCATACCCAGCAAGGGTAAGCTATGCATAGAAAAACAGGTGAAAGCAAAAGAGGAAGCTGCAGGCATTCAGTGTCTACTGTATTAGGCATTTTGCTTATGTTATTCCTATTATGTTTCTAACATCCCCTGGAGACAGGTGTTATGAGATAGCTACTGTTATCATTATGTCAAATTTCAGAAGGTGGCTCAGTGACATTATATAACTTCCCCAAGGTTATCCAGGGCCCGTGCTTGTACTAAAAATTCAGGTCCATCTAAAACTCATAGTCTATTTTGTCCAGATTATTAATGAAATTACTAAGAACAGACTTGGAATTTATCAGTTTGACAACTACTTCTTGCCCCAAGATAGACACGCACCCTTATCATGTGCTTGCACTCTTTCCATGTCTACTTTTCAATGTCTGGACATGGCCAGTAAAAAGTATATTAATTTGATGACTAAGACTAGGTAATTTCTTATGTAAGTCAGCTGTACCTACTCAAAGACTATTCTAAGAAGAAATTTTATATTTCTACTACAAAGGTGTTATATTTATAACTTGGATCACCTCATAGATGCTGAGTTTTTCCTTGTCTTTTTAGACATATAGGTGATGTGTTCTTGCTGTTTTGTTTTTCTAAAATTGCCCATATACAGGCTAGTTTAAAAGCTATTTTCTCGTTTTGACCATGAAATTTTGTTTCCGTCATTCTGCTTCCTTGGAAGCAGATCAAATCATTGAAAATGTTGATCAAATCATTTAGTGCCACAGGCTTCCAAGTAGTTGCTTTTGTACCCTTTATCAATTGATATTTTTAAGTTCTTATGCTTTCCTGCCTTATAGTGACACTTTTTAATTTAATATCTCAGCCCATCCATCTCCTCATTTGTAAATGTCACTTCCGCAGCAGTTCTTTTCCCTGGAAATTTTGTAAATACAAATTCCATTCTTGGTTTTCTCTCCCTCTTGTCTTCTTTTTGCAAACCATAGACCTACAATCTGTGTCTTATTGTGCTGTGCTTTTTCTGTCTAACTTGCTCTGTGCCGTATTGGTTCAGTTTTTGGCTCTGCACTACGAGAGATGGTGTTTTGGGCTCCCTTTCATTCTGCTTCTTCAGAGAAACAGAAGCAATTTAACTTCCTTAGCTCTGATTCATAGACGCTTTCACATGCTTGGGGCTTTTGATGTTCTGCTGTTCATTTGATTCAACAAATAACTGAACATTCCCAAATTTACTTGCTGGCCATCTATTTCCTTTGCCAGGCAGTGTATTTCCATAGCACTTTCAATATCTGACAGACGTTCAATTAAAAGTGGCACACAGAGGAGGAACAGGCATGGTGAACAGACCCTCCTCCTCCAGCTCTGTCTTCTTTGATGAGTTGGCAGCCAGAAAAAGGCTCCCGGATGCCAGCTTTCAAAGTCCCTGAGCTAGGAGCAAGGGAGCAACTGGACGAAGAGATAATTTCTCTTCCTGAAGGAGCTCCGGGCATCAAGCCAGGGAGTTTAATAGTGAGTGCCATCATGTTTAATAGTTTAACCCAAGGGAAGTTAAAAGGAAAGGGATAAGGGAGGTGGGTGAGTTGCTAGAAACTGGCTGAAAGCCCGTCCATCCCTGGATTCAATCTTGGACTTGCCAGCAAGAGGCAAAACATGTCCTAGCAAGGGAGTGGTCACTGTGGGTTAAAGAACACTGGATCTTTTTCATAGAGTCTGTACCGTAAAGGACCTCAGATTCTCATACATCACTTGAGAGGTAAAGGGTTTCCCTGGCCCTTCTTTCTCCCTCAACAGAAATTGAATTTTCCTCCAGTGAAGCAGATTTCACCAATTTAAGAGAAATAAATAGTCCATTTCCCACCCTAGTATTACAAAGTAAAATTCACGCCTACTATTGTACAAATACATTTGCAAGTGTTCAATACGCCTAAAATCAAGTAATCAATCGATTATTTTTATTATTCTTAATTAATTGGCTGCAGTGAGCACAAGTCCCTTGAAAAATTAAGATAAAAATGCTCCTTTATAAAGTTATGATGAGAATTCAAAGAAGATTAGAAACGCCTATAAAGGTGATTAATATAATGTTGACAAATAAGAGGTACTCAATAAACTGGAGCTACTCTTAACATGTATTATATTTCTTTTACTATATTTTTTATTTAGGAGCTAATAAATAAAGTTCTGGAAGAAAATCCCACAAGAACAACAATAACAAAACAAAACAAAAAAAAGTCCCAGCAATAAGAAACTTCAGCCGCACTTTGAGCTTTACTCCTCATTTCAAACCACACTATCTCACATCCTGTTTCTCCAAACAAAATCATCAAAATATCTCCAACTCTGGAAACTATTCCCTAGGTTTTAAATAGTGAGAGATAAAAGTCCCAGGGACCATCAACCTTTAGGAGTATAAATAAAAGGAGAACCAACAGTAACAAAGTAAAAAATAAGGAAAAGCGATCAAAAGTATAAGAGCAGAGGTAAGGAGCCCAAAAGAAAGCACTGTAACAACGCCAAATTCTGCACTGATGCGAGATCAAATAGGAAAGTGCTTTGGGGTTTCTGGAGGCAAGGTGCTCTATGGATGAAACGACAACATTATTCTTGCCTTTGCTGAGATGAAGAATGAGGCCATGTAAAAAGAGCGCAAGTGTCCTCAAAAGCACTGTATCTGCCCATGTCAATTTTCAAACTAATTTGCACAGCTCAACTTCGTAAAGAAAAGAAATAAAATACTTCTTAAATTATCCCACGCATGACATATCAAAACTTTGGTGGAGACTGACGGCTAAGCGCATGTCGTTATCATTAGCACGTGTTGCTACCACAGCTCCACACGTAAACCACTGTTAGAAATCTTTAATCACTGGGAAAATTAATCTCACAACGAGTTTGTTCTCAAGAGAAAGATGCTGCCATTTGACAGATATTATGCAAAATGTGAACCAGCACAAAGTACATCACAATTATTTTGGTTTTCAACAAATGTTGACTCTAAATTTTGTTAGATGTACTTAGTAACAGCATAGTTCTTTGAACAGAAGATAACATATTGGCTGGCACACAGGAATACGTCTATTAATCATCAGGTGGGAATGATCATTTCAGAAGCCTGTTTGGAACATTTCATTAGCATCTAACAGAGAAAGAAAGGTAAACTCTGAAAGCATTGTACAGTGATCCAAAATGAAATTTTTCTTAAATGTGACTTCTCAAGACAGAAGTACATATTGTTTTTCAAGATCGCCAAAAATCTTAATGTGTATATACGAAGTTGCATAGAAGTTCAGGTGACCTCCCCAAACTAGCAGTTCCCAGTTAACAGCAAGGGTGATGGTGGCAAGCCTCACCTTTATCTCCATACATGCTCCCATCATAAGATGTGGGCTTTTACAGGTCTAGGCTGAAACTACAAGGGGATTGCAGAATATTGCACTATAAATGAGCTGTTCGTAATTTTGTTAAGAATGTCAGGTTTGGATTTGGACTGAAGTCTTCCCCAAATTACTTCCCCTGGTGCCCAGCTAGTTATGCCATCAATAAATGTCAATAGAGTCAAATCAATATTTGTCATTGTCATGTTAACTGAGGACAACAGAGGAAATACTTAGGGATTTCTTAGCTGTCCAAATGGGCAAAGTTGGCCAAAAGATGCTTTCTAAGAGCACTGTATTATCTATCTTATATAATCCTCTAACAGTTCCATGATTATATCACCAAACTAAAGAGATCTCTAGGACGGGGCAATGGTGAACACAGGGACATACAGTAAGTTCCTAACAAATGCCTGTTGATGCTTTTGCTTTTTATTTACTAAAGGGTACATATAACTGATAGTTATTAAACCTGTAAGTGTATATTCACATGCAATTGCAAGAAATAACAGAAATTCTGTATACACTTTATCCGGTTTCCACCAATGGTAATATCTTGCAAAACTATAATATAATAACAAGGCTATTGAAATTGTTACAATCTACCAGCCTAATTCAGATTTTCTTAATTTTCCTTGTCCTCAATGGTGTACATATGAATATTACGTTCTATACAATTCTATAACATGCATAGGTTCGTGTATCCACCACTATAGATAAGATACAGAACCGTTCCATCACCAAAAGGATCCCTTCTGTTGTTCTTCCATAATGCCACCCGCCTAACCCCCAACTCCTGCCAACACTAACCTGTCTTCCTATTCTCTAATGTTATTATCTCAAGAATGTTATACAAAGGGAATCACACAGTATATAACCTTTGGGGACTGGCTTTTTGATTCAGCATAATTCCCTTGACATTGATCCATGTTGTTGGATGTTTCACTAACGCGTTCCTTTTTATCGTTCAGTAGTATTTCTCCGGGGTAAATGCCCAAGAGTGCAATTGCTGGGTCATATGGTAATTGAATGTTTACTTTTCTAAAAAAATGACCAAAATTTTCTAGAGTGGCTGTACTACTTTAAATTCCTACTAGCAATGCATGAGTGACCTAGTTTCTTTACATCCTTGCCAGAATTTGGTGTCATTAATTTAAAAAAAATTTTTTTGACTAGGAATTTGCTTTTTAATTTAATACTTCTTACCACACAAGACATCTCGTTTATAGAAAAGCTAGAATACAAAGAAAACAAAGCTTCTCATAACCCCACCACTCATTGATAAGTACTCTTAGTATTTATTAATATTCTGATGTACTTATTTTTAAAATGGATATATGCTTTTTACAAAGCAGAATCACAATTTTCATCACATTTGGTGAGCTTTTTCTCTCTTAAATGTATCATAAAGCCTTTTCATAGATAATAAACATAGATATACTATAGATATACCATATTGTACTGTTATATACACCGTAGTTTAAAGAAGAATTTCTGTAGACTGACTAGCTCTTTAGCAACTAACTATTCAGATTTATACCCAGCAACATGTATAATAATTTCATTTTTGGAGCTAATAGAACTTATCCATTTATTTAGGCATGTAGTGATATCTCATTGTGGTTCTAATTTGCATTTCTCTAGTGTTTAATGATGTTGAATGCCTTTTCATCTGCTTATTTGCTATCTGTATATCCCCTTTGGGGAAATGTCTGTTCATGTGTTTTGTCTATTCTCTAATTGGATTGTATTTTTGCAGTTGAGTTTTGAGAATTCTTATATATCAATATATATAAGAATATATATATACATGCTATTTTGTGTAAGCTTTGGAAGTGTTAAGGCACTAAAAATGCTAGAGTTGACTCCAATTTAGTACAGTAGATCTCATGGCTTTGAAAGAGCACCAGATCATATGGCCAAATACCTCCTCTCTCACAGGTAAGGCTGCCTATGTTCACTTTGCAGATAAACAACTGGGACCCAGCAAAGTATGTGGCATGCCCGAGTCGAGCATTGCTAGTGGATGAAGAAGGAGTGGGCTCACTAGTGATGGAGAAATCACCTCCCTCATTTCTTCCTGGGCCTCAGTACCACATCTGCAAAGTTAAGGTGATACTGATGCCCTCTGTCTCCAAAAAGTTTAAAATCCAAGTCTATTCAGAAGGCTCAGAAGGCCACTGATTCCCAAATTCACAATGACTCTGACCAAGCAACAAATGTCATCTGTTAGTGGTGGCAGAGCTGACCTGTTCTGGCCCATAGCTTTATGCCCTCCACCAGAACTGGATAAAATTACAGTTCGTAAATTGAGGAGCGTCTGTTCCACTGACCAAATAATATTTTATCAATATTTTATCTGACTCTCCTTAGAATATTATACAATGAACATGCATGACAGAGTAAAGTTCTGAGGAATTTTAAGAAGTATCGAGTGAACAGTGAAAGAGGGTTGGAAGAGACACTGGTGCCCTTCCTCAGTTAGTGCTGTTCCATCTACAGACCCCAAAGGAAAAGATACCATTATTGGAAACAGAATGTGAGGAGGTCTGAAGGTGTTCAAGTTCAACATCAAGCTAAGTAAGAATATCAGGGCACAGGCAGAATAAGAGGGCCCGCCTATCTTTCTTTCTCCTTCCAGTGGATCACTCAGCTCTCATAGCTAGGCGGGAACGACCAGAACAAACTCGCTGTCTCCCAAATAGCTCTGCTTGCAGTGAGGCATTAGGGACCCTAATAGTCTGCTTCAATTTTTTTTTTTTTTTTTTTACTTATTTTTAACACAGTAGAAATATTTCAGATTTATTTTCTGGCTCATTAGAGATCATAGGATTTTATCTGGGGGTCTTGACCACTAAATTAGCACTTTCCCTTCAGTATTAGTTTTCAGTTGCTGTGTTAACAAATCACCACAAACTTAGCAGCTTGAAACAACACACATTTATTACCTCAGTTTCCCTAGGTTAGGAATCCGGGCACAGCTTAGTTCTCAGAGTGCTAAAATCAAGGTGACAGCCAGGGTACATTCTCTTCTGGAACTTGGGGGCCCCTTCCAAGCTCATGTGGTTGTTGACGGAATTCAGTGCCCTGTAATTATAAGAGTGGGGCCCCCAGTTCCTGGAGGCTGGCTGCAGTTCTCTGCCACAGGCCCCTCCCCATAGACAGTGCACATCATGGCCATTTGCTTCTTCAAGGTCAGCAGGAGAAGCACTCTCCAGTTTGCTAAGGTGGAGTCTTACAGATGTAACATAATTATGGTAGTGACACCCCATCACCTTTGCCGTGTATTCTGTTGGTTACAAGAGCCTCACAGATTTCACCTGTGCTCAAGGAATTATACAAGGACATGGTTCATTGGAGGTCACCTGAGGATATGTCTGCCACACCTACTAATGCTTAATTATGGGGGGAAAAAACCTTTCTTTTTGAATATCTCCCAGAAGGAATCAAGAGTACAGAGTGCACAGATAGTAAGGTTACTTTTAAGGTAGAGCTGCTCAGCTCTCTTCCAGGGTTGCAGACTTTGAAAAAGGCGATGGGCTGGACACAATCAAAAAACCAATGCAAATACTAGGGGGCTTGCTGATGACACCTGAAGTGTCTCCTCTGGATCAGCACCAGGTAAACAAAGGGCAGGTTTTTCACTCAGTGTTTGCCTGGGGAAAAAATATGGTACGGTGTCCATTTTGTAGACCAAAATGGCTTCGCACAGGATTAAATAATTATGTTTCCGGACACCTTGATAAACTCTCAGGATATTTCTGCTTTATCCTCTAAGCCATGGCCTCCAATCCCAGTTCTTCTACAATGTCTTCTCTCTCCCTCAGACTGCAAAACAAAAGCAAGTCTCCTCTTCTTCTCTCCTCCCTCAACATTCCCAGAATCTAATGATAGATTCTGACATTGGACAACAGTGACGTCACTTAATTAAAATTCTTATTGCATGGAGGGGATAGAAGAATGAAAATTCTGTCTTAATATGCAATAACTGAGCCTTCTCCCTCCACCTTAAAAGGAATAAGAAACTCATGTCTTTCAGTAACAATTCGTCCCCAGAAATGTCTCCATCCATGTTTCTTCATCTGGTTAAAAAACCTTTAGATTTCATTTATAAATGTTCCAATGCCATTACTTTGGGTCACCCATTCCCACAGTTTCAACACTCTGTGTAGAGGTCCTCCAAGTGAAATCACTCAGCCTGAACATTCACAATCATTTCTGTCATTTGCAAGACCTCACCATATACATGTATTACTGATGCCACGAAAGCAACATATACGAAAAAGCTACTCTCTCTTTCCTTTAATTTGCTCTTTCTCCTGGCTTCTCAATTATTATTAAAAGCACCACCCTCCTCCCAGTTGCTCAGACTGAAATTCTGTCATCTTCATTTCCTCCCTCTCTTTGGGGGAATTTTTCCTGCCATCTCAACCTCTGCAGTGTCGTTCCCAGGTACCCCTGATTTTCCACTCTCAGTGCTCCCACCTCAGCCCCTGCCCACCTTCCTTATCTCCTGCCGTAGAGTTTATTTCTCCTTCCATCCTTCCTTCAGTTCCCTTTATTATCGATTCTACATGCTGCTTCCAACATGATCTTTTGAAAAACACCTCACATCACAGCATGACCCTACTGAAAAACAGTGAATAGCTCTCTAAACCATAGAAAAGAAAATCCAAACTCCTTGGGCAGGCATTGGAAAATTTCCAGAATAAGGTACCAACTTATACAACTAGCATTATCTTCTGTGGTAATCACACTCCCATGGTGTCACTCAGTCACAGGCATTTACTCACTAATCTTTAACCAGCCTTCATCTGATTTCCCCTCCCTGTCTCTTATGCTTCTCTCTGCCTGGAAATCCCTATTTCTCTGTACATACATATCACAGTTCTTCTCATCTATTAGCAGTTAATTTGATAGCCACATGCCTCATGAAGCTTTCCAGATTTCCTCATCTATATCCTGATTTTTGGACAGGATATCAAGCAGTGGAGTACTGCCATGCTACTCTACATTAAAGAAAATAGAATAAAAAGGAGGTACCTTGTTTTCTATGACATCAAGAAGTCTTTGACTATATAAAGGTTATTTTTCAGAAACTTTCCTAGAAAACAATTTCTCAAAATTCATCCTTTCACCAAACATTCATTAATTTTTAAACTATGTTCCAGAAACCTATTGTAGGTGTTGAAGAAACAAAGAGAGGAATTCTGACTACAAGGGTCTCAGGATCTGACAGGAAAAACAGATAAATAAGACACTATAGTACAATGGAATACCAATGATAGGTAAGTGGATCAAATAAGGAGACGATTATTCTGTTGAGAGGTGGAGGGAAAGTGATTTGAGAGAAGGCTCTACTGAAGAAATGACATTTAATTTGGGTTTGAAATGCTAAAATAGCATTTTTGAGCAGTTTTTATACACCAAGCACTTTAAATGTGTTTCTTTCAGGTGATCCTCACAGCTACCATATGAAGTTCGTATTATTATTATTCCATTTTACAGATTAGAAAAAAAAAACAAGGCTCAGAGAGCTTGGGTAACACAGCCCAACCCACACAGTTAATAAGTGGAATTGGGCTCAACACCCAGCTGTGGATAAATCCACAGCCCAGACACTGGCCATTGCTTCAACCTGAGCTCTAGATCAAACAAACTAGATGCCAATATCCCCATTTTAGCTTCCCCACAAATGTAGATGTTGAGCTTAGCACTGGAAGTTTTCTTACCAAGAAAGTACACTGAAGCACAAGCAACAGGTGGCAACATAAGCTTTATTGAATATTTTGTAGAGAAAATTTAGGAGAAGGCCACTCAAACACTCCTCAACTAATAGCTCAAAATTTTCTATTAGATGTTTCTATGTTCCTACATCCCTTATCACCCAGCTGCCATCTGGGTGTTTCTCCTTCTCTCCCTTTCATGCCTAGGCTCCTCTGCGAGGCTGCCTGCTCCTTTCTTCTTGCTCCTGAGATATACAGGGCAATTCCACTCATGCACATGCAAAGCCAACAGAGTGACCAATTAAAAAAAAAAAAAAAATGACCTCTCATGAGCAGCACTGATCCTTATTACAATGAAGTCTATCAGGAAACCTTTTGACACTAGAATTTGCTGCATGGGGACTTACCTCTCATGCCAAATAGATGTTTCAGGAAATGCTTCCTCCAAAATGCAATGCTATCACCAGAAAGAGCTCTGGTAAATAAAAATTGCTCCACAGTTTTACTATATTGGAATGTCATTCATATTCTGAAATATATTCATGTGATTTTCTCTAATGCATTTATGTATATCCAACCCCCTTTCAGTCAGATCCAGTGAGGAAGATAAACTATACTAGTTTTTAGATTTTAACAGAGACCAATTTTCTGTATGCATGTTAAAGAATTGAGACGGCCAAGAGAGAACACACAGAGAGGCAACAGGAAGATAGTAATTGCCAGAAGCAGCTACCCCCTGGCTGGAGGAACAAAGGGAAGATCATGGAAGCTCAGAGAGGAGGCTCAGGAGCCAGGATTCAGACCTCTGAGGAGGAGGAACAAACAAGGCTGGTTCTGGAAGTGTGGAGAGAAACCCACAAGTGGAACCAACTGCCGCAGTCCAGGTTAGAGGCCACTGCTGGGGGCAATGCCGCCAGAACAGGAAGCAAACAGGAAGGAGGAAGTCCCTTCTCCCTTCTCCTGTCTTCCAGTCTCCTCCTAGCGCCCCTTCTGGCAAAAGACAAAAGTGCTTTGCAGAGTCTCACCAGTACAAATCCTAGCCGAACTAGACGCCTTTGGAGCTGAGAGAGGATACCTCGACAACCTGCAACCTGATATCTCTAGTTAACCTGAGCCATCTATCTGCTGGAGTGACAGAGGGAGCAACAGGGGTGGTGGCAGAGGATAAAGATTTCTACAGCAGGAATTCCAATGGAAAGATGCGATTGATATTCATCTTCTGCAATTTGCATGATGATTTTTGAGTTTGCAGCAAGATAAGACAGGCAATGTTAAAAGAGAAAGACAATTTTCTAAATTCTTTTATCTCATCTTAAGAGATAAAGCCTAGAGGACCAGATAATTAAGTTTACCTTTATGCACAGGGTAGAAGGAGAAAATTACATAGATTGATAGCCTAAAGCTTGCTTCTTCGAGATCAGAAGACTGAGGGAAGAAGGAGGGATACTGTAAAAGTGAAAAGATCAAAAACAAAGGCTTTCATTTCCTTGACCCCTTTTGATGTCAAACCTCAAGGGGAGAAGGCAATGGGAAACATCTGGGTAGACAGGAGGAGAGCTCAAAAGCTTTGTAATTGGGGGCATACTCCCTGGGCATGCTAGGGGAAGCCTTGTTCATGGTCATTATTAAATGGCACAGGTTAACGCTGCAGCAATGTGATGGGAGGTAAGTAAGAAGCTCTGATTTGAAGTGATAAATAGTCCTTGTTTCCATGAGCTCTGTAAGGTATGCAGGGAATGAAGAAGTGCCCACATGCCCCAGTTAGCAGTTATGAATGTGCTGAAAGGCCCAGTGGGTGGGCAGGAGCCTGGGGAAAGATGAAATAGGCTATAGTGTGTTAGTTCATCGAGATCGAGACCAACAGCTAGAACCACAAACTCAAGGTAGGCTCCAGCCCATTGCCCAAGACTGGGCAGAGAAAGTAGATGCAAACCTATGTGAAGAACACAGGTTTGGCTACATAGATCCACATGCAGACATTTTTCAATAAATATATTGGAAAAATTTCTGGAGATTTGCAGCAATTTGAAAAAGCTCTCAGACAAACCACGAAGCCTAAAAATATAGAAAATTTTTTTAAAAGTTAGGTATGTCATCATGAATGCATAAAGTATATGTAGATATACAAATAACATTAAAAATGTGTTAATCAACTGTTTATGTTATCAGTAAGGCTTCTGGTCAACAGTAGGCTATTATTAACTGAAAAAATTAAAATTAGAAAAATTTAAAAGTAAACTATTACTCTGTCCATTTGAGTTAAACAGGACAAATTTGTGTCCCCACTATAATACTAATTCGTATATTGAAACATACTATTATTTCTAATACTGACTCTGAATTTTCATCAAAAAGCCATATAATGTAGAATTTAGGAGAATGGACTCTTTAGCTAGACCACCTGCCTACAAATCCTGGCTCCTTCACTTCTTAACTGGGTGGCCTTTGGTAATTTGCTTAACTATGCTTCACTTTTCTCATCTTTAAAATAGAAGTAATAATAGCTATTATTCAAATTTAGGTACATAGGGTTCTCAGAAAAGTTCTTGGCACACATTAAGTATTCAGTACATGCTATTATGATGTTAATGATGATTTATCAGGAGGCTTATCAGAGTTATAATCATAATCATTTATCACCTCTAGGCAAATAGCCAGGTTGGAAGGATGGCACAGAGCACAAAAGATGACATGAAGTCAACTATGAAAGGAGACCAGCTGAATAGGGTTCACTAGCTCGTTAACATTATCACCATATTCCACAAGAGAAGTTAGTTTCACTGATTAACTAACATGGCAGTACATGATAGTCAAAAGAGGTCTTCTCCACCCGGATATTGGAGAGAACCAGCAAGAAAAGCCGGCAAGAATTCCAGGTGTTGTCCTATCTGCACTGGCCCCTTTCTCATTTCAAATCTGTAAATGCAATTGTAGAGCCTTTTCACTATAAAAGTTTAGATGCTGGAATTTAGATGGTCCTGCAGAGCATTGCTATATCCTGTAATTCAGAGCAGTGACAACAATGGCAAAGCCATGAGAATCATATCTACTACCTGGCACTTATTACTCAGTTTTATCTCCTAAGGAGGAAAAAAGAGCCACAGGGTGAAAAGGTGGAAATACTCCTCTCACTGTATTGTCTCTCTTAAAAGCTACTACTGAGGATAAGTTGGTAGTAAAACACCAGGAGATTTCTAAAAGGATGTGTACCCCTTGGAGCCTAAAAGATAATATCACCTTAGAATTGAAAGGTATCGATCTAATCAGGAATAATATTGTTCGATATGCGTTCCAGTTTCTTCTGATTTCCTGCATTTTAAAAGTAATTTAAGACAAGGTTTTCTGATTGTCGCTTTCTGCAGCAATTAAGAACCATTCTTAACACACTGTTTCATTAAAAAAAAAAAAAGAAGAAGAAAGAAAAAAAGCAAAGTAGAACAGCTTCTGAATAGTTGAACCTCACTCCAAAGAATCAGGAGATAGTCGTTTAATTTAGGAAGACCCACAATCCTCACAGCTACATACTACCATCTGCTTTAGGACTCCCAGGACTAATCTGATTCATTTCCTTAATCTCTGTTTATATCAGCCACCTAAAGAGCATCCTGACTCCCAGGTCTTTCCTCAGCTCCCAGATGTTATTTCCATAAATGTCTCGGGCAGTGAGGCAACATCAGCCCTATCCCAGCACTCCGTACCCCGTTTCTTCTCTCCATACTACTTATCAACACCAGGTATACTACAGGTTTACTTGTTTGTCTGCCCCTCCCTACTAGACTGTAAGTTTTACGAGGGTAGGAAGTTTTGTCTTGATCACTGATATAGCCCCAATGTTTAGAACAGTGTCACACAGATGGCATTTAGTTTGTTGAATAAACGCATGAATGAATTCACCCCTTCTATAATATTGGAGATGACTCTAGAATTGCTCTCCCTTCTCCTTTTCTCTGGTAGACAATCTCAGAGTAGGTGGGCAGAGGAGAAGGAAAGAGGTGCCATAGAGTTGAAAGGATCATCCAGTTTATTTTTCCCAAATTTAAGGTCTTTTCACCTCTGACCTCTGAGGGTCTCTGGGCTCCTTTGAGACTTGATTAAAAGGGATGATTCCAAGCAAGAAGGCCAAGGCCTGTGCATATACATGGCCACACATCAGGCTTTTCTACATTAAAACTCTAACACTAACCCTAACCCTAACTCCTTGGGTGAAAGCAACCTAACAAGTAAAGTCAAATATTTAAATGTAGGAAACTCATACCCTCTGTAGAAACTACTCAAGAACATTGAGAGTACTTGATAAAATCTCCGTGCTAAAGCTAGAATCTGACTCTGCGTTTGAACAGACCATACAACTTCAATTCAGTTTTTCCATCTATAAAATAGACTTAGGACTTCTAACTCACAAAGACACAAGAATTTGATGTGGGGCTTTAACATTCTGATTTGGGGAAATTCCATGTTGCTGGCATTTTATATCGCAGAGTCTTTATAAAGTCTATTATACCAATACCTTAATATTGTCACTCAGTCGCATTGCAGGCTTTTGATAAGGTGTGCTGGACAATGTGGCCAGACTAATTTGGATGAGATATAGAATAGAGAAGAAATGTTCAGTCTTAAGAATGGAGTAACTTTAGGTATTTAATTAATAGGCTGATTCATTTCCGATTCTGGAAGCAAAAAATAATCTGCTCACCAACAGTCCAGGAGGATACTCAAAAGAGCAACAGTGGATATTAGTATGAGAGTTTCAGGTAGGTGCAAGCAAGGCTGTCCCGAGAAACTTCAGATTTCCTTTCCCGAGCATGAGAATCTTCCCATTCTAACCCAACGGGTTAAAAAAGTAAAGGGAGCGTGGATGTTTATAGAAAGCAATGCTTCCCTCCTACTACTGTTTTTTTCTTGTAGAGAGAGCTTAATTAGCATAACTCTGACCCTCTTCACCCTTATACTTTTCTAAGGTTGGTTAAGTGGAGTGACTTTTCTAATTGATACATTTGGGGAAAAGAGTTGGGGAAGCTTAACCTAATACTTTTTCCTCTTAGGAGAGAGCCTACCCATACAGAATCACTCTGTAAGTTAAGCAGAGGCTAATTCTTGCCAAGGTAGGCCTGAACTGGTCCAGCTCTGCGTGTAACAGTAAGAGTAAATCTAGCTGATCCTGAGGTTTAATTCAGGTCCACTGCCTCTTACAGTAAGCTACATTTGCCAGTCCAACTCCATCCTTACCTGTTTCTCACATGGTTCAGAACCCAAGCAGAGAAGATTTATTTATCATGGCCCAACACCTTACGTTCTCTTTTACTCATTCCACTTTCTAGTCTGTCTGAGCTATTAACTGTTCTCCATACTGCCACAAAACGTCTTGTTTTCATGTCTTTGCTCCCATTGTTTTTTCTGCCAAAAGGAAATATTCTTTTGCTTAGTCACTGCATCTTCAGAAATTGTGTTCATACTTCAAGACCAATGCAAATACTTCCTTTTTCAAGATAAGCTATATGCCCTCAGAGACATTGTCTTCTTTGTTTCCTCTCTATCTCTAGTGCCTAGCATAGTACCTGGCACTTATTAGATTGCTAAATATATTAAGAATTGTTGGAATAAAATAAGGTAGGCATTGGGAAACAGATTACCTCCTGCTTAAAAAAGATTCAGGCATTAGTTCCAAAATAATTCATATTCTTGCCTTCAAGAAAATTGGTCTAAGGGATAAATATATATAAACAAATAGCAAAAATCCATCCCCTTCTCTTTTAAAGTATGATTTTTTTATATATGTTCTTCATATCCTCAAATAAACCCTAAGCTCCTTAAATAAGGGCAGAATTCAGAATGCATTATATATTGTAGAAAATGTGTATCTGTTGAATGAATAACTGAATGCATAAATTGTTTAAAAAAACAGGGGGGGGGGCATTCCAAAACTCTGAGGTTTCATTAAGCTGCTACCTCAGCTAATGCTGTAACCGACATGAGCGACTCCCTTCTGTACACACCGCCCCAAGTCAGCAATGGATTCAGTCCTAAAATTCCCAGTGAGGTCAAATAGTGAAAAGTTGAATCTAAGTCACTTTCTAACTTATCTGATATGCACTTCAGTAAAAGTCGTGGCCATTTATGATGGGAGGCTAACATATGCTACTGGATTCTGTCACTCCTAACCTCATGTTCAGAGTTTAGTTGCCTCCCACCCTCTTTAGTTCATACGTTGTATGATTTTTTATTAGTAAGGCTGCATCCCCTGCCTCTGAGTGTGAGATGACTTGCAGGGGGCTGTGTATGGCTGGGCACCAGTGGTGATCCACATAATGATGATGAAATGCATGTCTCATTATTTCTCTTCCTATACCTTATGAAAGAAAAAAGTGGTTTGAAAGATTGAAATATAGGTATCTGGAATTTTATGAGACAGCACACAGGACACTGGGAATGTATATATGCTTTAGATGTGTTCTTTGAAAGTGCTGATCCGCAGACCCATCTTTGTAGCCAAGCACTGGCCAGTATAGAACTGAATTTGACTAAATTTTATTTACAACTCTGGATATATATTTTAGACCAAATTGTAGCTAATTTACCTCCTCTTATTGTTCTTCTTTTCAAATTATTTTGAGTTAAAATAAGACAACGATGGCCATTATCACCACTTCTAATCCATACTGCACTGGTTGTCCTATCCAATGCAGTAAGGTACCTCATTCTTTAATTTAGGCATATAGTCCTAAATGTGTAAGCTAAAAAAAAATAGTTTTCTATAAGTACAATTAAGTACCTTCATAATTTTGGATAGGCAATAATTTCTTAAACAGGATTAAAAAATAAAAGCAAATATTAACAGACTAAGCTTCATTGAAATTAAGAACTGTTTATCAAAAGATACTATAAAGAGTAAGAGAGCAAGACACAAATTGAGGAAAGATGTCTGCAGTATGTATGTATGTATATATATATATAAAAGAATGCAAATTCAGAATATATAAAGACCTGCAAAGCATTAAGGAAAAGACAGCCAACCTGACAGAAAAAATTGATGAGATTTAAATAGAAACTTCCTCCTACAAAAAAAGCCAAAATATTCAAATGACCAACAAACATGAAAATTGTATTCCACATCATTATTTATCCATGGAACTGGAATTATAATCAAAATGATACACTATTAAACTCAGCAACATGGCTAAAATTAAACTGACAGATAATACCAAGTGCTGACAAGGAAGTGAAGTGACCTAAAACACATATATTGCTAGTGGGAATGTAAATTGGTGCAAGCACTTGGTTTGGCATTATCTACTAAAACAAAACATATGCCTAACCTATGACGAGGAATTCCACTCCTAGAAATACCCCCAAAATAAATAAAGGTATTTGTTCACTAAAAGACATGCACTAAAGCATTCAGGACAGTTTTATTCATAATAGCTCAAACCTGGATACAACCCTATTGCCCATCAACAGTAGAATTAATGAAAGAGTTGTGATATATTTATAGAATGAAATACCACACAAGGAAAAAGTATGAACTACTGCTACACATGACAGCATAGATAAACACACAAAAGATCACATTCATTATGATTCTATGTATATGGAGTTAAAAAAAAAAGTCACAACCTACCTATGGTAATATGGGTCAGAATAATGGTTACCTTTGGGTAGTATTTACTGAGAGTGGGGGAATAGTGGGCCAAACAGATCACTGGACAAGTTCTATTTCATGATCTGGGTGGAGTTACATAGGTTTATACCTGTATAAACACCTACTGAGATGTACCCTTAAGAGTTGTGTGGTTTACCTTATCAATTTTTTTTTTTAACAAACTCTATAATGAAAAACATGTAGTCTATTCTTTTTAATGGCTGAGTAATATTTCACTGTATATATGTACCACATCTTCTTTACCCATTTATCTGTCAATAAACATTTAGGTTGCTTAATGCCATTTGCAGCAATATGGATGGACCTGGAGATTATCATACTAAGTGAAGTAAGTCACACAGAGAAAGATAAATATCATATGATATCACTTATATGTGGAATCAAAAAAAAATGATAGAAATGAACTTATTTACAAAACAGAAACAGGCTCAGACTTAGAAAACAAACTTATGGCTACCAAAGGGCAAAGGTGGGGAGGGGAGGACAAATTGGGAGTTTGGGTTTGACACATACACACTCCCATATTTAAAGTAGATAACCAACAAGGACCTACTGTATAGCACAGAGAACTCTACTCAATATTCTGTAATAATCTAAATGGGAAAAGAATTTGAAAAAGAAAAGATATATGCATATGTAAAATTGAATCATTTTGCTGTACACCTGAAACTAACACAGCATTGTAAATCAACTATATGCCAGTAAAAAATAAAAATTTTTAAAATATAAAACAAAAAAAAGAAAGAAAAACAAGTAGTCAATTTTGTATGACTCAACAGATGGCCTTGTACATTTACCTAGTGAAATCTCCCAAGTCTATAGAGTTCAGCCATGAAAAACTGAGGTAATACTGTGAAGAATCATTTGCTGGGTAAGTCACATCTCCTCTGCCCTATGGATTCCTTATAATTTCAGGAAGGACTCAGTTGGTGAAGGGCAAGAGTGGTGAGCAAGATGGTCTTGGCTTGACTACACTTTAGACAGTTTTCTTCCTGACTATAACCTCTGAGCTCCCTTTTCTTAGAGCAATTACCTTTAGAAAAAAAAAAAAAACCTTGCATTTCTAAATTCTTTCTCTGCCTCTATTACAATATAAATCTTCTCCCAGCCTCTTGCCAGTTTTACAATCCAGGACAGTCTTTCTCAAGGACCTGGGAGCTACCCCTTTGAAGTGTCAGCATCAAGGAAGAGAAAGCCCCACCTCCCAGCCTCTGAAGAGGAGGAAGAACCTAACTTTCCAAAGCACCAATCAGCAAACACAGGTGGCCTAATCACACTGCCTTACTTCCCTCCTAAAGTCCTCCAGGCTTTTCCACTTGCTGACCTTTAAAAACTCAGCCACCCTTTGTTTCAGCTGAGTTGAGTTCTCTCTCTCTCTCCCCTGTTGCAATAGTCTGGAATAAAGTCTTACTTGCCTGTTGAATTCTGTCTGGTACAGTTTTCCTTTGACACTCTGTTGTTCTAAAATGAGAGAGCCAAGGTAGGGCTGCAATTGCCAAGTGCTAAGGGCAGTACTGATTCTAGGAACCACATATCTTCTTGACCTTTATTGTCAGGGGTTAGTCCCAAAGGTTATCTCTCAGGGGATTTGGATATTGCCAGTGACCCCTAACTTGAAAATATCCTTAAAATCAAGCTCATGGCAGTTAGAATTTTTAAAAAAATAGGTCTAAGTTAAGTGACTTTATTTCTAGATGGTCAACAAACGTACTAATTTCTATTTCCTAATAAAAAATGGCATAACTGTGGCATGCAAACAAATCCAAAATCACCTAATCATAATTTGAGGTCAAAGCCAAAAATCAAGGAAGTCAGAAGTCAACACCATTATACATAAAAATAGTGGAGCTTGTGGGCTTTTTAACTGGATGCATGTTAAGAGATATTTCAGTTCACCAATATAAAGTGAACTGATACTTGAGAGGACAACATGCTAGAAATGTTGTGAATAAAACAACAAACTAGCTGGCCAAGTTCACTAAGAATAAAAAGGAAGAAAAGATCAAAAGCATTCTTGAGTTGGTAAAATAAGAAATATGAGCTCTTAAAGAGAGAGACCTTAACGGAGACAAGTAACTAATAAACCCAGATGGTTATTTTTCTTTATTTTCATTTTTGGTTGATAACTTTAGAAATGTAAATGATTGAGAGAGAAAAAAGATCGGATCGTCCTATGAGTAATAAGCAATCAACCAACAGATGGTACCAGCACAGATGTTTATGTTGTAAATAGTCTGATGCTTTATGTACCTGTAGAAATGTCCCCATAAGACCTCTGTTCACAAAAAAAAAAAGGAAGATCTGAGATGACAAACCCAAGAACTTCCAGGGTTAAACTCATATTTCCTGAGCAGGAAAAAGTTGTAAAACAGAGAGGCTTTGTTTGAATCTTACACCAGGATATAACCTGATTTACTTTTTCTCTCCAGGATTTCGGGAAATCTTACAGGCTTATATAATTTCTTAGCCCCCTTTACTGTAAATTATATTTGGTGAACACTAAATAGAGAAGGCAGAGTTAAGCCTGAAAATCCACAGCCCCAATGCAGAGAGTTTTGAAAACAGATGACTGGAATTGAGACGTCTGAAAATAACCATAGATTCAGACAGCATCTCCATTAAGCTCTGGAAAAAGGGGACCCTGCCTCAGGATCCACAAGTCACGTGTTCCCATGATTTGGAGCGCATCTCTTAAAACTTTCTAAGTCTTCTCTGGTGTCTGGGACAGATGGTCAGTCATCCTGGCACAGTACCCCAAGCCCAAACCCATTTCTTCCCCTTAGGGCATTCTCTGACCTTCCACCCTGTATGGAAGGTTCACCAAAACCCCAAGGAGCTCTGGACTTCTGCCTGTGGGGTCATCCTGGGGCTCCATGTTCAGCCCCATTTCAGGAGCTGGGGGAGGGACCTGGCAGGCAGATTATTCCTGCTGACTGGTGAGGTATTCCTTTTGAGGGGTTGAGATTGGGCCTCCAGAATGGTGCTGACACACTGATTTAGGGTATCTTAAACTGTTTATAGACTGGGCTCCACAAACTCTGGGAGTAACTCTGGCTTCAGAAGGTTCAGAAGGTATTTTTTTTCCTGACTTCTAATACTGAATATACAAAACACTTGGCACTAGAGTGATAAGAGGGAGTTGTGTGTAATTACTGAAAAGAGAGAGAGAAGACAGAGATGGAGGAAGAGAGAGACTGACTTCTAGTTGGTGCAAAATGACAGTGATATGGGCATTATAAAGCCCATTTCACAGACAGCAAAACTAAGGTTCAGAGCATAGGTTACCTGCCCTTGTTAACACAGCCACTGCCCACCTCCACCATCTCTGGGATGTAAGTGGACTACTGATGGATACCAGAAGTAAACACCGAATCAAGAACAGAATGATGCAAAAAGATATTCAAATGACCAACAGACATGTCCTATGTTCTGGAACATGACAGACACCCCTGTCACCATGAGAACCCAAAGACCTATCAATACAAAGACATTGCTCGGACAGGCAACGCTGAGTAGGTCGTTTTCACAGCTGTACTTTAGCAGTGTTATTCTCTATGTGTCGCCTTTTCTTGTTCATATGCTAAGGACTTGTTCTGGACCAGAGTGATCTGATTACTGTTAAACCATCACATGGGGTCCCACCTGGACCATCAGTCGGCGGGCGACCCCCAACAGAGATCACCAGTACGGCTCCAGAATATGTTTTCAACTAATTTTATCCTGGATCACTGAAAAAAATGCATGCTTTGTATCACTCAAGATTTTTTAAACTAAAGAATCCATGTTAAATGTACATATAAATTCAAAGAAAATTACAAGGAATGATCATGGAGAAGACAATTGTTTTTGGGCAAAACTCAGAGAAATTAGCTAAATAATTATACACCTGGCTTAAACAGCACCTGAAATATAAGGAAGTCCTGAGGCTGGAGATAATTTTCCAGGAATCATATATGGGTCTAATAAAGATTACTTCTGCATAGTGAAATTAAGTTAGAAACTTATGAGAGGTAATAGCCTTTAGATGATACCTTAATCTTGAACCATTTATCACCCGAATGGAAAGGAAAGAGAAATACCCTGTGGGTGGCAATGACTTAGGTTAGGTGACTCCATGGCTCTCTCTCTTCCCCAATTTTATTTTACATGTTAGCAGGTACCCTATATAAAATAGGGAATTCATAAAAAACCTTTCAAACACTCCTCACAGCTATTTTCTGCAGGCTGGCATCCTTTTGCCATTTCATTTTTAAGCACTAACTCCTACCCCACCCCAAAATCGATTATTCATGAATACTTTGCTAAGCAGTTGCCTGTCCCATGCAGTAAGTGTCTCTTAAAGTTACTCTGCTGGCTAAGCTTTACAACAAATGCTAAAGGAACTTCTTTAGGCAGGAAACACAAGACAAGGAAAAGACCTACAAAAACAAACCCAAAACAATTAAGAAAATGGTAATAGGAACACACATATTGATAACTACCTGAAATGTAAATGGATTAAATGCTCCCACCAAAAGACATAGACTGGTTGAATGGACGCAAAAACAAGACCCATATATATGCTGTCTACAAGAGACCCACTTCAGACCTAGGGACACATACAGACTGAAAGTGAGGGGATGGAAAAAGATATTCCATGCAAATGGAAATCAAAAGAAACCTGGAGTAGCAATTCTCATATCAGACAAAATAGAGTATAAAATAAAGACTATTACAAGAGGCAAAGAAGGAAACTACATAATGATCAAGGGTTCAATCCAAGAAGAGGATAAAACAATTGTAAATATTTATGCACCCAACACAGGAGTACTTCAATCCATAAGGCAAATGCTAACAGCCATAAAAGGGGAAATCGACAGTAACACAATCATAGTAGGGGACTTTAACACCCCACTTTCACCAATGGACAGATCATCCAAAAGGAAAATAAATAAGGAAACACAAGCTTTAAATGATACATTAAACAACAGGGACTTAATTGATATTTATAGGACATTCCATCCAAAAACAACAGAATACACTTTCTTCTCAAGTGTTCATGGAACATTCTCCAGGATAGATCACATCTTGGGTCACAAATCAAGCCTTGGTAAATTTAAGAAAATTGAAATCATATCAAGTATCTTTTCCAACCACAACACTATGAGACTAGATATCAATTACAGGGGAAAAAATCTGTAAAAAATACAAACACATGGAGGCTAAACATTACACTACTAAATAACCAAGAGATCACTGAAGAAATCAAAGAGGAAATCAAAAAATACCTAGAAACAAATGTCAGTGAAAACACAGCGACCCAAAACCTATGGAATGCAGCAAAAGCAGTTCTAAGAGGGAAGTTTATAGCAATACAATCCTACCTTAAGAAACAAGAAACATCTCAAATAAACAACCTAACCTTACAGCTAAAGCGATTGGAGAAAGAACAAAAAACCCCCAAAGTTAGCAGAAGGAAAGAAATCATAAAGATCAGATCAGAAATAAATGAAAAAGAAATGAAGGAAACGATAGCAAAGATCAATAAAACTAAAAGCTGGTTCTTTGAGAAGATAAACAAAATTGATAAACCATTAGCCAGACTCATCAAGAAAAAAAGGGAGAAGACTCAAATCAATAGAATTAGAAATGAAAACGGAGAAGTAACAACTGACACTGCAGAAATACAAAGGATCATGAGAGATTACTACAAGCAACTATATGCCAAAAACATGGACAACCTGGAAGAAATGGACAAATTCTTAGAAAAGCACAATCTTCCAAGACTGAACCAGGAAGAAATAGGAAATATAAACAGAGCAATCACAAGCACTGAAATTGAAACTGTGATTACAAATCTTCCAACAAAAGTCCAGGACCAGATGGCTTCACAGGTGAATTCTATCAAACATTTAGAGAAGAGCTAACACCTATCCTTCTCAAACTCTTCCAAAATATAGCAGAGGGAGGAACACCCCCAAACTCATTCTAGGAGGCCACCATCACCCTGATACCAAAACCAGATAAAGATGTCAGAGAAAAAGAAAACTACAGGCCAATATCACTGATGAACATAGATGCAAAATCCTCAACAAAATGCTAGCAAACGAAATCCAACAGCATATTAAAAGGATCATACACCATGATCAAGTGGGGTTTATCCCAGGAATGCAAAGATTCTTCAATATATGCAAAACAATCAATGTGATACGTGACGCAAGAGGAAGGAGATATGGGTATATATATATATATGTATAGCTGATTTACTTTGTTACAAAACAGAAACTAACACACCATTGTAAAGCAATTATACTCCAATAAAGATGTAAAAAAAAATAAGTTACTCTGCTGGATAATTAGGCTTAATGTAAATGCGAGCAGAACTAAGATCATCTGCATTATAATGATTTAATAATGGCATATCCTTTATCCTATGTAGGCATAATACACATGAGCTCTCCTTACTTTTCAGATCAGATGGGTCTATTCTCCTATTTTTAGGTCAAACATAAAGAACACTTCCTGAGCCATCTGCAAACAAATTGTTTCAGTATGCTTTTTATAAAGAGAAATATTAAAATGAGGCATTAATACTAATTATCAATAATTAGATTTTAAAAGTCTGAAAATTTTTTAAAGTCTGAAAATGCCACAGATAAATGTAGGAAACACAAACATAGGTACAAACCAGTATCTGATTTACCCCTACAATTCATAATCCTCGTGTAGTTTAATGACAGTGTTAATTTCCAAAGCTAAAAAGGAAATAGTCAATACTCTGTCTTCACTTAAAAGAAACCCCAGTGGAATCAAACAGAGCTTTTAACACAGGATATACATATTTCAGGATCACAGAGGAACTATCAATTCCATTTAGCAGAAGACACTAGCTGCAAACTTAAAACAAGTACATATAAAAGCTATGTTTTTTCTTCTAAGTTCCCAAAACAACTCTGCTGGTATTTTTGGAGCTTTGTTTTATTTTGAAGCTAATGCATCTCTCCTCATATATAAGCCAACTTCACCTTTTGGTGGACATAGGAGTAAGTGGCACTTCAAAACTTTTCTGTCCCCATTTTCGGGGGTTTTTTGGATGAAACATGCGATTTAGGGATGAGAGCTTTATCGCCATGTTCAGTAGAGGAGATTTTCAAGGAGGCATCAGATGGCCTAAGTGAAATGACAAAGAGCTGTAGGAGAGGAACATTGCCACTTTGGCCCACTCACACTCCAGCTCCCCATTAAACCTGCAGTAGACTGTCCATCTATCATTAGTGCAAGGTGAACTTGGGCCAATTTAGGGATGCATTTAAGTACTGAGTCTACCTCAATGACAACAGCAGGGTGAGAAATGAGACTGTTGATGGCTTCCCCACTTCACCTAGATTCTGGAGTTTAATGTGCTAAACACAATGGGAGAGGCACGCGCAAGGCATTTTGACAGTGTGGAGAAGGGGCACCTGATCCCTAAAAATACTCAGTGTTAAGAATACATGGGAAGAAGATGGCTCAAGGGGGACCCTGAAATGGGCCTTGGAAGTTTGGGAATGCCAAAGCCAAGTTCTTATGCTTGCGTTTCAGATATGAAGATTAATCTCAGTCACTAAGATAAATATAGAAGAGGGATCAGGAGAGATGGTAAGTTTGGCAAGCAGTTACTCAGGGGGGTCACTTAGTTTTAGGGAAAGCCCTGAGGGAGAGAGCGGCAGCGAGGATTTCAGCCCCCCTGTGCACGGCTGTCTAAAGGAGAAATCGGGGGTGGTGCATGGAGGCCTGAAGGCTTCCCCCTGGGTCTTCACATCTTCTTCCTTCCATCCATGTCCTAACGGGTCCTAATGTCCTCTTATAAGAGCACCAGTCATATGTTTTAGACCTCATTTTCATTCCACTACCTCTTTAAAGGCCCTATCTCTAAATATAGTCACATTCTCAGGGATTAAGACTTCAATACTCTATGATCTGGTGGAATACACAAATCATCCCATTACAGATGATCAAATTCTGCCCGACTTTTAAGGGTGTTTATCCTGAGATTAAAATAGTACTCTCCCATAACTGTAAGTAAATTAACAAGAACAATAAAGTACAGGCATCTAAGTAGGTTGACTGGTGTAGACCAAATTACAGAGAAAATGAGATCTATATATTTTCATACCTATATATAGGAAATATATTTTCTCCCCAGAGGAAATAAAAAGATCTATGTATCTTCAAGAGAGAGTGAGTAAATCTCAAACAGAAGATTCAAATAAAAGAACTCCAACTGAAAAAGACAGATGGACAGACTTGTGGCGAGCTCTGAATGAAAGTCTAAGAAACGTGGAATTGCTCAAAAGGAAGGTATGAATGGTTTTTCCTTTTAAACAAGGGAGTACCAAGAACCAAACGGTTCTTTTCTAAGCTTAAATTGACGGGTGGGTTGGTGGGAGAAAGAACTGGAATTTCACAGAAAAGAGGAGAAACCAAGCAAAGAGAGCTTAAATCAAATGGCAGCTGTGGAAATGGGGAGTGGGGTTAATGGAGAGAATAAAAGAAGAAATAGATCATATTTAGTAATGAGTTGGAACTCAGAAACTAGTGATAAGAATGAATAAAATTTATGCTAAAATTTAAGCCAACTTATTCATCACCTCCTTTCATAGCAAACAGTGTTTCTATTTTTCCATTTTAAATACCTAATTAAATTGTCACTTCAAAAATAAGGAACAACAACTTGTCTGTTGTTAGACGTCTGTTTATTAACTGATTGACTTCTGCAGAGCAGTGAATCTTATTTAGAGAGGATACCTATTTTCCTCTCAGAACGGTCTTTCCTTCGGTGAAATGTTAAATTACTCACCAAAACTTACTAATTAAATTGGCTGTAACTGCCACTATTAAAATGTGATGGCCAACATAATTGGCCCGAAAGTGACTGCTAATGTCTCATTCATAGACGGCGTGCAAATTAATTGTGTTGTTTCCAGTTCCAAAGCACAGTGCCTTCATTACCATCTGTCAGTCCCTGCCTGCATACAGTCTCCCTGGCTAGGCTCACCACTTATGACATGACTGAAACAATAGTGCTGTAGCAGGAAGTAATCCAACTGCCTCACCTTAACTAACGGGGGTTTTACAATCTCACTGCCGTAGATTTAGGTTCTCAGGTGCCTCAGGTAAAACTCTCAAATCATGGGTTGCCTCACTACTCATCCCTTTCACTTCCTCCTCTGCCAGACCTGCACAAGGGCACGCAGGCACGCACACACATGCGGCCACACTGGTCCAATACCTGACTTGAGCATCTGGCTTGCCTTCCCCACTCCGAACTTTTGTTTTTGTCTGATGTTATAACTCTGCCCTAACTGCAGCCCACCTGATTAGAGCCTTTCTGACTTGAACTGCTTCTGACAATTCCCTTCTCCTAAAAGCTGTATGCTGCACTTAATAATCCTAGACACTAATTAACGTCTTTCCAGGAACTAACCAAACCACAACTACCCATCTGAAATGTAAGTATTTCTTTGGCTACGAGGGCTTAACTCAGGCGACCAGGCTTACCAAATTAGACATTCTTTTTTATTTAAAAAGATTGGAGTTTATTTATTTATTTATTTATTTATTTATTTTTGGCTGTGTTGGGTCTTCGTTTCTGTGCGAGGGCTTTCTCTAGTTGCAGCGAGCGGGGGCCACTCTTCATCGCGGTGCGCGGGCCTCTCACTATCGCGGCCTCTCTTGTTGCGGAGCACAGGCTCCAGACGCACAGGCTCAGTAGTTGTGGCTCACGGGCCCAGTTGCTCCACGGCATGTGGGATCTTCCCAGACCAGGGCTCGAACCCGTGTCCCCTGCACTGGCAGGCAGATTCTCAACCACTGCGCCACCAGGGAAGCCCTAGACATTCTTAAATGTCAAAACCAAGCTGATTTGATTGTACTCCTCTGATACGCCCTTAGGAATTAGATCATATCCCCCGTAGACCCGACTTCCCACTTCTTCCCCTTGAGTTTTCCTCTAAGGACTCTAAGCTGAGCCCACGTGAATTATGATACTGATTCAAGCTGAAATTTAAACACAGTTGACTTCACCATAGAAGGGGTGAAGTTCACGTGCCACCTAGCCACAGCTCTAACTTATTCCAAAAATAGCCACAAAGGTATCATTATAGATAGTCAGGTAATCAAATATAAGAAAATTATAACAAAATAGTAACAAGCCTGAAGAGTAGTTAGCAATTCTAAAACCCTTGGGGAACCCATAAATTCACTGTCTTCAAAAATGTAATAAATAACATGGCAGACTTTAGTTAATGAAACAAACAACTCAAATTTTTCATTATGGAAACATAGTTTATTGGTTTTTTACAATGGAATCATACAAATAACCAGTGACAACAATCCGATAAAATTGTCTTGACTCTAGAAATTAATTTAAAGCCTCCAAGGGTGAAAAACTTTAAAAATTAGTTGTCACAAAATGTCCCCATGTACCCTGGAAGTCTGTTTTACTTAATCTTAGAAGTAAAACTTCTGTGACTAATCAAACTCATTTGGCTATATATTTTCTTCTTGAAAAGAAACTGTAATAAAGTAGAAAGACTAGGAAATCAGAACCAGAAGATGCAGTGTATCTACCAGTGTTCAGTTGAAAATAACATAGTCCATTCTGGGAAATGTAATCAGACAGGGAATTTGTAAAAGAATTTTGTAACCAACAGAATCTCTGTGGGTTCTGGAGAACCAAAGGTGCTTGCTACACACTCGGACACGCTGGAGCTTGTTATTGCACAGCCAAGAGAACAGCTAGCAGTTCCCCATAGGTGTCGCCACTGGGGTCTAACTCCAGAAGCTCGGCTGCCACCACTCTACACACTCAGATCGTCCACCACGGCACTTCCACCTTGCTCACAGCCACAGTGGTTCCTGTCTACCTCCAAGTTTTACACTGCTTCATTGGTTTGATAGAACCTAAGCCACTTGCCTGTGCTGTAAGCAGGAAGGGAATCAGAGAAACCGGTTCTCAGCTTTCCAACCTCTGTAGTAGAGGAAAGCAAGCCAATGGAGTGAGAATAGGTATTGAGTGAGCCAACCTAGAGTATCAGTCACAGTCTGTTCCTTTAACAGTTCAATGTCCTTTCACACTTTCTCATAATTAAACTTCCAAATAACAACAAAGCAAAACAATGCACTTTCGCCTAACAGTATGCAACTTTGCCTTAGATGAGTGAAAAGACTCTTACCTCTTGAACAGACCAATCACAAGTAATGAAATTGAAACTGTGATTAAAAATCTTCCAACAAACAAAAGTCCAGGACCAGATGGCTTCACAGGTGAATTCTATCAAACATTTAGAGAAGAGCTAACACCCATACTTCTCAAACTCTTCCAAAATATAGCAGAGGGAGGAACACTCCCACTCATTCTACGAGACCACCATCACCCTGATACCAAAACCAGACAAAAGTATCACAGAAAAAGAAAATTACAGGCCAATATCACTAGTGAACATAGATGCAAAAATCCTCAACAAAATACTAGCAAACAGAACCCAACAGCACATTAAAAGGATCATACACCATGATCAAGTGGGGTTTATCCCAGGGATGCAAGGATTCTTCAATATATGCAAATCAATTAATGTGATACACCATATTAACAAATTGAAGAATAAACCACATGAGCATCTCAATAGATGCAGAAAAATCTTTCAACAAAATTCAACACCCATTTATGATAAAAACTCTCCAGAAAGTGGGCTTAGAGGGAACATACCTCAACATAATAAAGGCCATGTATGACAAACCCACAGCAAACCTCACTCTCAATGGTGAAAAACTGAAAGCATTTCCTCTAAGATCAGGAACAAGACAAGGGTGCCCACTCTTGCCACTATTATTCAACATAGTCTTGGAAGTCCTAGCCACAGCAATCAGAGAAGAAAAAGAAATAAAAGGAATCCAAATCGGAAAAGAAGAAGTAAAACTGTCACTGTTTGCCGATAACATGATACTATACCTAGAAAATCCTAAAGATGCCACCAGAAAACTACTAGAGCTAATCAATGAATTTACTAAAGTCACAGGATACAAAATTAATGCACAGAAATCTCTTGCATTTCTATACACTGAAAGTAAGGCCAGACACAATAAAACTCTTAGAGGAAAACACAGGCAGAGCACCTTTGACAAAAATTGCAGCAGCATCTTTCGACCCACCTGCTAGAATAATGAAAATAAAAACAAAAATTAACAGATGGGACCTAATGAAACTTAAAAGCTTTTGCACAGCAAAGGAAACCATAAACAAGACGAAAAGACAACCCTCAGAATGCAAGAAAATATTTGCAGACGATGCAACTGACAAAGGATTAATCTCCAAAACTACAAACAGCTCATGCAGCTCAATATCAAAAAAACAAAAAACAAAAAAACCCAATCCAAAAATGGGCAGAAGACCTAAATAGGTGTTTCTCCAAAGAAAACATACAGATTGCCAACAAATACATGAAAAGATGCTCAACATCACTTATTATTAGAGAAATGCAAATCAAAACTACAATGAGGTATCACCTCACACCAGTCAGAATGGCCATCATTAAAATATCTACAAACAATAAATGCTGGAGAGGGTGTGGAGAAAAGGGAACCCTCTTGCACTGTTGGTGGGAATGTAAATTGATACAGCCACTATGGAGAACAGAATGGAGGTTCCTTAAAAAACTAAAAATAGAACTACCATGTGACCCAGCAGTCCCACTACTGGACATATACCCTGAGAAAACCATAATTCAAAAAGAGTCGTGTACCACAATGTTCATTGCAGCTCTATTTACAATAGCCAGGACATGGAAGCAACCTAAATGCCCATCAACAGAGGAATGGATAAAGAAGATGTGGTACATACATACAATGGAATATTACTCAGCCATAAAAAGGAATGAAATTTGGTCATTGGTAGAGACGTGGATGGACCCGGAGACTGTCATACAGAGTGAAGTTAAAAATAGAAAAACAAATATCATATTAACACATATATATGGAATCTAGAAAAATGGTATAGATGATCTTATTTGCAAAACAGAAATAGAGACACAGACATAGAGAACAAATGTCTGGACGCCAAGGGGGGAAAGGGAGCAAGCAGGTGGGATGAATTGGGAGATTGGGATTGACATATATACACTATTGAGACTATGTATAAAATAGATAACTAATGAGAACCTACTGTGTAGCTCAGGGATCTCAGTGCTCTGTGGTGACCTAAATGGGAAGGAAATCCAAAAAAAAGACGTGATATATGTACATGTATAGCCGATTCACTTTGCCGTACAGTAGAAACACATTATAAAGTAACTATACTCCAATAAAGATTAATTTTAAAAAAAACTCTTACCTCTCAAACTCTTTCAAAAAGAAGAGATCTATGGTCGGGGAAAGAGTGATAACAATTAAAACTTTGAGCTTGTAGTTCTCTTCCTTTAAGCTTTGGACCCCAGGAAGGAAGGGCCAGCCCACTGGCCAGTATCCCCTGTGCATCAGGACTGCACTGTGAGAGATGCCTCCAGTCCTGCCCAAGCCAGCTCTTCATGGGCACCTCCCTCCAGATAACCTCAGGTGATCATTTCAGTAACCACCGCAACCCTGAACAGCCGTGTCTCCCGCTCTAATACTGCAGGACCTTCACTACCTTCAAGCATGTCAGATCACCAATCCCATATTTCCAATGAATAATCCTGGCCCCAGTTACTAAGTTAACCCTTAGATTTGGACACATTGGTTCCTTCCAGGTCCCCGGTCCATTCACTAGTGCAGGTTTTCTGATAATAAAATGGGAATAGAGCAGTATGGTTTTTTGAGGATTAAAAAATATGCGAAAATGTCTACCAGTGACTTAGTAGTTGCTTAATATATGTGAAGTGAAATTTACCTGATGGGTTGCCATCAAAGTAATTGTTTTGGGCGGAGAACATACAGAATAGGCAGGGCAACAGGTGAGAGATGGGACTTGGGTACAAGGTTAAAAGAGGATAATCCTGAGGGAGATTGTTTTAGCCAGTTCAGGCTGCTAGAACAAAAAATACCATAGACTGAGTGGGATAAACAACAGTTCTGGGGCTAGAAGTCCAAAATCAAGGTGCTGGCCGATTTGGTTCCTTGCGAGAGCCCTCTTCCTGCCTTGCAGACAGTCACCTTCTAGCTATATACTCACATGACCGAAAGAGAAAGAGATAGCTCTTTTGTCTCTTCCTCTTCTTATAGGGCACTAATCCCATCACTGGGGCTCTACCCTCATCACCTCATCTAAACCTAATCACCCTCCAAAGACCCCACCTCCTAATACCATCTTACTGGGGTTAGGGCTTCAGTATATGAATTTTGAGAGGACAAACATGCAGTACATAACAGAGATTATATGAGAAACCCCACGTGGAACAGCATAGCCATTCAGGAAATCCAGTAAGAAATAAGCCAGCCTCAAACATCACAGGAGCCCTTGAGAGAATCCATTTTACAGAATGGTACAATGACCACAATAAGCAGTGCTCTGGAGGCACTGCCGCATAGCAGAAACAGGCTGACCCCCTGGAGTCAGACAGCAACGCAAACCCCAGCTCTGCAAGTTACTAGCTTTATGATCATGGGTAACTCAGTTTCCTCATCAGTAAATTATAGATATTTTAGCAAAGCTGCATGACAGTTATAAGAGATAACGTATGTAAAACATAATGCCTGGCATGAGGCAGATGCTTAATAAATATTTTATTAGTATCCGTATCTGTGTTTTAGGCACCATGTTAAGTTCTTTACATGCCTTATCTCATAAGAGTCTAGGACAAGTCTGTGACGTTTTATTGTCACTGTCATGCCCATTTTTCAGATGAGGAAACTTAGGCTTCGAAAAGGTAAGTGACTTGCCCAAGACATCGGCTGATAAGTGCATAAATCGAGATTCACACACAAGTGATCTTGCTCTGGAGCTTGTACTAATTAATCTCTGTGTCCTCCATAAATGGGCAGATATAAGAACTGCAATAGATTATCTTGACCTCACTATCAATTATAACCTGAAATGTCAAAAAATATTTACTTAACATTCTTTAAACAGTAAAGATGGAAGTATATAAAACATTTTCAAAAAATTTCTGTCAATACTAGATACAACATAAATATTTCCAGACCAAAAGGTAGAACCCTCACTTACCCGGAGGACAAAAGCCACTAATCAAAGATGCTTAATTATCGAGGAAGACTAAGAAATACATAAAGGAGAAAGACAATTTTGAGGCACAAGATAACTGCAGAACAACCGCACAGGGGAGGAGCAGACACCTCCAAGCACGGTAAAATTCAGTATAAGGGTTTTCTAAACCTAGAGATTTTGCAAAGGATAAAACTGATGCTCCCCAGAGTTTATCACGATTTAAGAACTTGAGTGAGTAGGAGCAGACATAGTGAGTGAGTTTGGAAGCTCAGAAAGGTCGAGCAAACCGTAACAGAACCTCCTTACAGCAAATCAAGCCATTCCTAGGATGCAATACTCAGCACAGGGGCTGGCTGGCACTCACGGCAGCTCCCTCTGCCTCCGAGGAGCAAGGAGGCTGAGGCTTGTAATGGAAATGCCCTAGGACGAGGGGCAGGTAAGTCTGGTTCCCAATGGCAACTCTCAGACACATTAGCGGTGCAACACTGAGCAAGTGGCTATACGTCTTTGCCTACATGGCCTTGGTGGCCTCCAGAGGAGATGATCTCAAGCAGGAGAAAATGGGTGATAACCCAGATCAGTGCAATTTACCTGGGTGAATGCACGCTAAAGGCAGGAGCAGCAAAGCAGTGAGATTGAAGCTGTCCCTTTAAACTAGGTAGGGGAAAAACCCTGATAAACTGTAAAAATCGTGAGGAAGATGACCTTCTCCTGGCTACGCCTGGAATTAATTTGAAGACTGTAAGACTATAAATCAATTTTAAATAGGTTATGAAAAGTCATGCTGGAGGAAAAAAATCAAATGTTCTTATATGAAAGTTTATTTTAGATCAAAGGGCAGACACTAAGAATATGGAAGTGGGGGAAACCCTGGAGAAAAAAAGATTCATTTGCCAAAGATACTGGTTTGGGGAAGAAGAGTTGACTGTATGTTATCTCTCTTATTATCTTCAGGCAAAGTTCTCCACTGTACTTTGCAGTATTTTCTACCTCTGACTTTGATGTCTTAATCCCCGGGTTTCTGGTGGTAAGAAGAAGCAAAAACTGAACTTGGACTCAGCAAGATTGGTTCCATTCATGGCTCTACCACATATCAGCCCAGTGAGGTGGAGATGGAGATGAGCTTCCCAGTCCTTCGAGGAAGACCTTGAACCCCAGTTGCTGGGAGTAGTGGCGGCAAAAAACCATCAGCTATTAACAGAAGAAATTCACCTCATGGCTACACTCCTGCTAAAACCTTATAATTCCAGTTTACATTGAGATGAAGACAAAATTCGTTTCCATAGCCTAAAAATCCTTACAAGATATGTTGGGTACCCATCCCTTCAGCCTCATCTCTAATGATGCAGTAGCTAACCATCTTCACCCCATGCCTATCTAATGCTCCCTTCCTTCCAGGACCTCTGCATATGCTGTTCCTTCTTCCTGAAAACTCTTAACACTCTCTTTAACTGGTTTCCTATGACTCATCCTTTAGACTTCAGATCAAGCATTATTTCCTTAAGGAATTTCCCTTTTTTTTTAACCTTCCTGACTAGGTCAAATCGCTTCATTATAAACATTAGAGTTTTTTGTATCCTTTCTTCATAGCAATCATCATAGTTGCAATTTTCCATTTTATGATTTGATACATGTCCCCCACCAGGCTATAAATTCCCTAAGAAAAAAGTTCAGTTTTACTCACCATTTATCCCCAGCACCTATCGTAGTGTACGTGTATAATAAGGACTTAATATTGAATTAATGAGTAAATTGAAACACTGGCAGTTCCTACAACAATATTTCAGGGGTATTTTGGTGGTACTTATCAGTGTTACACTAATGTCTTGTTCTTTTCCGTTGTGCACACAAAAGATCAAATTTTCCATTCCCTTTTAGTTGGGTGATAACATGTAACTAGTTCTGGTTAATATGTTATAAATGAGGGGAGCATTTAACTGTCAGTGGGAGATCTTTAAGTATTCTTTTCCTTTTGATTTCTGTAGTGGTCCTGAAATCACATTGAAATGAACTTTCCATCAGCCTGGATCCCTGAATAAGAACCACAGAGAGCCGAGCCTGCCGGTCAGCCTGTGATGGATGTGTAGCACAAGGGAGGATAAGCCGTCACCATTTGAACTGAGACTTCAGGGTTGTTACAGCAGCATAAACTGCCCTGAATGAAAGCAGAAATTGGTACCAGGAATACGGTGATCCACATTGTTCAGTGATAACATTTGACAAAATAATTATCTGTGATAGTTTGGAAAGCTGATAAATAAACTTAGTGAACATGTGTCTCCAGAAGTGGTTAGAAATCAGAATGGTATAGTGTGTTCTTAATGTCGTTGGCTTCATTTACAGGGTGTGTTAGTTTGCTAGGGCTGCCACAACAAGCTATCACAAACTGGGTGGCTTAAACAATAGAAAGGTATTGTCTCAGTTCTGGAGGTTAGAAGTCCAGGATCAAGGTATTGACAGGGTTGGTTCCTCCTGAGTATTGAGAGGGAGAATCTTTTTCATGCCTCCGTGCTAGCTTCTGGTGTCTTGCGGACAATCTGTGGCATTCCTTGACTTGTACATACGTTACTCTGAGCTCTGCCTTCATCCTCACGTGGTTTCTGTGTCTAAATTTTCCCTTTTTATAAGGACACATGTTGTAGTGTATTAGAGTTCATCTTAATGACTTTAACTTGATTACCTCTGTAAAGATGCTATTTCCAAATAAGGTACTTTGAGAGGGGGAGGTACTAGGGGGTTAGAACTTCAATGTATCCTTTGGGGAGAATACAACTCCACCCATTACATAACTATTACAAGAAAGAGATGAAATCAGTAAAGAATAAGCCACATTGCAAGTAAAGATATTAGGAAACAGAGAGTCCACAAATGCAGAAACTTCTAAGTTTGAAAGAGACCACCACTTCTCACGCCTAATGAATGAGGGAAAAAATTGAGAAATGTCTTTAGTAATAAATGCCAACTAGAGCTCCCACACTGCAGCAAGAATTAAACTGAGTTTAGCTGTCTCACTCATAGTTAAAATCTCTGAACTGATTTAGGTGGCATCCAGTAAATTGTGAAAGTCGAGAAAAAATGGCTCAGCAAAAAGTAGGCTGAAGGAATGTGTCTGCCCAAGAAGCCCAGTAGGTCCATGGAATTCACAATTACACTGAGAGAGGCAGAGGAGTAAGAAAGCAGAGCTATACAGCAAATCCAGGGAAAATACCTAGAAAACAACTGTCAGTGTGGCTACTAGCACATTTTGGTGATTGGATTAAAATAAGAAAAAACCTGAGCTATAAACAGAACTGGATTGCCAAAACAAACCAAGACCATGAAACCTAAAAGACTTGGGGTTTCAAACATCTATGGCAAAAAAAGAAAAAAGGGCTGAGAAGGCTGCTCAGAGCACAAGAGAATGTACCATCCAATCCCTACTTCTTATGTGATCAAAAAGGATATTAGAACAACAAGAATCCCCCAGAGGCTGAAGTCAAGGGCTATGGAGAGCAACAGAGTGGGAGCTCCATCCAACAAGCCTAATTAGTAACAGTCCCCATCCCCATAACTCCACCCAGAGATGATGGCCATATCCCCAGCTCCTGGTGTGGAGACTCCTGTGCATAATCCAGTGGTCCTGAGCTTTGGGTTTGATGCCATGAATAAATGGGACTTTGGGGTTGTGATCTTCAGAGAGGGCTGAGTGTACTTCATATGTACTTAGAAGAGTAAACCAAACAGTTGATGGACATATGGGCAGAATGTAGTAGTTATTACTGCTGCTCACTGAAATCCAGTTATCTGGATACTCAGCTATCTTTTGGGAAATTGGAAAACTGAATTTCCTGGCTCCCTTTTGTACAGGTGAGGCCATGTGACCAGTGAGCATAGATGATGTGGATCATTTCCAGGCTAGAGTACTGAACTGCTAGTATTAAGACCCTCTAAAGCTCTTTCCCTGCTTCTTCTGCTGTGCTGATGGTGGAAACCCAATGACCACTGAGAGGTGCTTTTGAGCCTGAGTTGCTAAATGAGAAGAACACAGCAGAGCCCCCAATCTAATTCAAGAGGAACATGGAGCTTGAGCAAAAACTAAATTTTTTGCTCTGAAATATTGAAATTTGATCATATGATCCAGCAATCACGCTCCTTGGTATTTACCCAAATGAGTTGAGAACATACATCCACACAAAAACCTGAACATGAATATTTATCGCATCTTTAGTCCTAACTGCCAAATCTTGGGAGCAACCAATATGCCCTTCAGTAGGTGAATGGATAAACTGTGGTACGTCTGGACAATGAAATATTACTCAGTGCTAAAAAGAAATGAGCTATCAAGCCATGAAAAGACAATGAAGGAAACTTAAATGCACATTGCTATGTGAAAGAAGCCAATGCGAAAAGGCTACAAATGACATGACATTCTGGAAAAGGCAAAACTATGGAGACAGTAAAAGATCAGCGGTTGTTAGGGGGTTGTGCATCGGTGGGATGAATAAGTGAGCACATGGAATTTTAGGGCAGTTGAAACTGTTCTGTATGATACTGTAATGATGGGTACGCGTCATTATGCACTGGTCAAAACCCACAGAATGAACAACACAGAGTGAACCCTAATGTAAACTATGGATTTTAGGTAATAATAATGTATCAATATTGGCTCATCAAAAAAACATTACAGGTTGTTTGTTACTACAGTCTAACTTTCCCTATCCTAAGTGATACAGCATCAATAAAATCAATTGATTAAATAATCTAACAACAAAGAAAGATAATGTATGTGAATTCAGAATAGTCAAAATTCACATATATAGCATCAGATTTTTACATCAGAAGCAATAGCACTTCAATAAGAAATAAAGTAGTAATTAGTAAATCAGTGTAAAAGCGATCAGTCTTCCAAAGGTAAAAAGCCTCTCAAAAGCAATATCATCCACATTTAAATAAACTCAAACTAACCAGTCTTAATATATCACAAAAAGATGGGCTTAATTAGACCCGATAAATTAGAATTTGACAAACTATATTGGAAAACTTTGAAACGCTCATTTAAAATGCAGATGCCAAGGCTCCATCCTAGATTTATTGATTCAGAATCTTTAAGAGACTCAGGAATCCAAAGTGTGTCATGCTGCTCAGGTTTGAGAATCAGTGACCCAGGTCCTGTATAAAATTATAAGCCTCCATATAACAAATCCTTCATTTCTAAAGATGCTTAATGAGCACAGTGGTGCTTTCACAATTAATCTTAGGCAGATGTGATAACCAGAGTAACAAGTACGAGCGCTTTCTAGGGCTTCTTGCTCCCTGTAGCCCTTGAGCTGTAGGGAGAGGCATGACTGCTGTGGAACAAACAGGCTCGGAGTGGGGCTTCCTAACAGAATGAAGTTCAAGCAAAAAGAGAACTTATAAATGAACCCCCATTTTTCCCGATGCAAACTTGTGCTAATTCTGAGTCTGAATTCTCCTCCTGCTGCACAGATTTCCCATGAGGGATAAATGGTATAACTTGAGGTAATGAGCCTTTGCAGTTAGGAAACTGATGGAAAACATAACAAATTGCAAGATCTTCAAGTGGTTCTTTTGGGAGAATCCAGCATCATGATGGAGGCAAATAGAAACAAAATAATATAAAGCAAGCAGAACAATTCATACTTTTTTCCCCTAAGAGTGAAAGAATTTATTATTCTCAGTGTTTCTTCCGGCAATGATTTTATTCCATAATTGCACGTGTCTCTGGCTCATACAACTGAGTGAATCAATCAAAGGGGACTAGATATAGGCATGTTCTATATCTGGAGAGTGCAAACAACCTCTGCCATTCTTACAAATCTAGGATTTGTGAGCTAGGATAATAGTTCTATGGTCTGAGTCTAGGGAAGTTCAACTAACACATGTTTTACAAAGCCAACCTGAGGCAGGAGTAAGCTGATTCTCATTTAATGGGATTTATTCAACCTCAGCTGACCTTTATCTGCTCTATGATGTTTAGATTCTTATTCAATATCACTTATTCTCTAGTAGTTCCACAGGTTAGCTTTTCTCCCCAAATTATTCAATGTAAGCTTTTTGAGAACAGAAACCATATCTAAATGAGGTTAGAGCTGTGAAAACACTTAGTGACTATAAAAAGCAAAGTAATAATAAATGCTAGGTATTATCATTTGTAGCTTATACTGAAACAGCCTGGAAAATGTAATCATTCAAGCTCTATTTAACAAATGATTACATTTCTCTCAAGTCTATCAGAAGACAAATTAATTTCGTACTAATTAAATCCAATCCACAAACTCAATCTCAGTTTTCACCTTTAATCTAGGCTTTACATTCATGATCACCAAGAAAAATGCTATGGGTTACAGAAATGTCATGATTTCACAGTTTCCAAGGGGGAAAAATTAAGATATGATATGATGATAAACTCATTGACAGATTTCTAAGTCAGCTCTTTCATGTCTTTGTTATTTTTTCAGGGGAGAGTAGACTGTTTCAAGATTTTTAAAAATATGAATGCATATTTAATCTAAAATGATATCACAATGACAATAATCGCAGCGCCTGAGAATGTACTCAGTAAAAAAACACCTTCCAGCTGATTAATAGGTGTGATGTCAACAACATGCTCCTTAGCAGGACTTTTCTGACATGGAAGGCGTGACCCAGAAGATAAAGTTCCTATCACTACACTCGAAGGGTTCTCAAGCCTGAGGACCTTCCTGGGGATAAATGTGCTTGTGTGTCAAACCATCAAAGAAAACTGAAAATACAGAAGAGGTCCCATTGAGGTAGAAGTAATGCAGAGGTGTTGTGAGGAAGAGGCTATGAGTTAGGATCTGGACGATGAAAACAAGGTAGACAGGATCTGCCATAGATCGGGACATTCGAATGTTAGGCAAACACTGCAGTAGAAAAGAGAACTGAACATACAGTTGGACCAGCAAAATAAGGAGTGAATATAAGGGAGGGCATCTTGCACAACGCCTAGTTTACAGTATGTGCTTGGTAAGTGTTTGGTTTTTTAATGATGATCTTACAGTACATGAGCTCAGAGGCCCTGAATTTCTGCCCAACTCCATACAGGGTCCTTCTGTCCTTGCCCATCTCTGTAAGACACATTCTCACATGCATTGGTGCGATAACCTGCAGATGATCAACAATGGATACTAACAAGTTACACCCCGAGGACAATTCAGCAGAAGAGAGGGGTTAAATGGCAGAATCCTCCCTTCTAGGGATTCATTTGGTGTTCTCTGCAAAAGACCATTCCTGTCACCAGCACTCACCCAGTGTCACCCAGAGACACAGCCTGATACCCGAGTGATGTTGCTCAAAGCAGCTTATCACAGCTCTGTTCCCTCCTTCCTTCTGGCCAAATCTGTATCTCAGACACTACAACGAGAGGAAAGAGTCTCCTGGGTTTTACAGAAGTGACAAAAGATCAAAGATTCAGTCTGGGGACAGACCTAAGAAGTTTGGCAGCCATATTTACTAAGTCAAAATCAGGATACTGTCTGAAAAGGGGAAAACATATTTGAAACTGACACTGTGATGAAGAGACAAGGAAAGCAATCTAGAAGTCAGATAGATTAATTTCCTCATTTTACAGATGAGGAATCCAGGTTTGGGAACTGCTCCCATGTGCCTTAGCTGGCTGATGGCAGAGTGTGGGACAAGACCCACATTTCCTGGTGACCAGAGCCAACATCTATCCTGCCACACTGCCCCTCCTCAGGACAAGGGACGGTGAACACGCCTGTCTAGGAATGCTCTGGTGATGCTTCTCCTGTACCTCCCCTTCCCATCTCAAAGCAATCACACCTTCCTCCATCACCATCAAAGTAAAGGGAAGAGCACTTACTTCTCATTTCAGACAGACTCTGCTCCCCTATTTTCCTCTTACTTGTCCCTCATTACTGTCCCCCAGAAAGTATCTTCTATATTATATAAAAGTGTGCATTTATATGTAAAAATATAAACAACCTATAAAATATATTATATGGTATATAAACTATATACTGGCAAGTGAAATAAGCACACTGATACACTTTTAATATTAATATAAAATGGTACAATCATACCCTTACATGAAAGCCTTATTCTGCTATGTAAAAATAATTTTACGTGCTTTGCAAAAATTAAACTTTAAAAAATAAAGTATAAATACTTTATATAAAGCATACACTGCTATATATTGCCTATAATACTCTCTATGGTGTTTCTATAGATAACATTGTATATTAAAATTCTACATATTTCAAGGAGCAAAATTATTTGTTTTAAAACTGAAATCACTAACAACATGAATACTAGTACCACAAGTTATTAAATTCATCACAGGTTTTCCTAAAATGGGGACATCAAGACATCTGGTCATACCCAATATTTCAATCTTCAGACCCAAAACTGAACATGTTTCATCTTTCACTCCTTTGTTTTCTGGTTTTCCCAGAAATCTGGTACAGACAGGGTAGGAAGAGTGACAAAAATGATAGATGCTGTGTTCTCACTCTATTTTATTGTGGTAAAAAACACAACGTGAAATCTACCCTCTTAAATTTTTACCTGTGCAGCACAGTCTTGTTAGCTATATGCACATTGTTGGACTGCAGATCGCCAGAACTTTTTCTTCTTGCGTGACTGAAACTACATCCACGGAACTCCACTGCCCCTCGAACTCCACCCTCACCTCCAGTCCCTGGCATCCACCGTTCTATTTTCTGTTTCTATGATTCTGACTAGTTTAGATAACTCATAAAAGTGGAATCATGTAGTATTTGTCCTTCTGTGACTGGCTTATTTCACTTAGCATAATGTCCTCAAGGTTCATTCACGTTGTAGCATGTGACAGGATTTCTTTCATTTTTAAAGTTGAATAATATTCTATTGTGTATCTATGCCAAATTTTCTTTACCCATTCATTTACTGATGGGTATCTAGGTGGTTTCCACCTCTTGGCTATTATGGACAGTGCTAAAGTAAACATGGGTATGCACATATCTATTTAAGATCTTGTTTTGAATTATTTTTGATAAATACCCAGAAGTGGATTGTTGGATCATATGGTAGCTCTAATTTTAATTTTTTGAGGAATCACCTATTGTTTTCCATAGCACTTGCACCATTTTTCATTCCCAGGAACAGTGTACAAGGGTTCCCTTTGCTCCGTATCCTCTCCAACACCTTTTTTTTCTTTAATATGTAATAGCCATCCTAACAGGTGTGAAGTGGTATCTTAAGGTTTTCATTTGCATTCCCCTGATGATTAGCGATGTTGAGCACCTTTCACATACCTACTGGCCATCCAATAGGTATGTGAAGAAGTATCTATTCAGTTTCTCCATTTTTAAATTAGGTTGTTTTTTTCTATTGAGTTATATGAGTTCCTTATTTTGTATATTAACCCCTTATCCAATGATTTGCAAATATTTTCTCCCATTCCACTGGTTGCCTTTTCACTCTTTTTTGAATGTTTCCTTTGCCTTGCAGAAGCTTTTTAGTTTGATACACTCCCACCTGTCTATTTTTGCTTTTGTTGCCTGTGCTTTTGGTGTTATCTCTAAGAAATCATTGCAAAGACAATGTTATCAAGATTTTATACGGTTTTCTTGTAGGAGTTTCAGTTTCAGGACTTATAAGTCGTGTAATTTTTATCTTTCCTCTCTTAACATGGTATACCATGCTGATTTTGTTTTTTGTTTTTTTTTTTTTTATGTTGAGCAATTCTTGTATCCCAAGGATAAATCCCACTGGTCGTGGTGTATGATCTATTTAATGTACTGTTGAATTTGGTTTGCAAGTATTTTGTTGAGAACTTTTACATCCATATTCATCAGGGATATTGTCCTGTAGTGTTATATTTTTGTAGTGTCTTTGTCTGGCTTTGGCATCAGGGTAATGCTGGCCTCAAAAAGTTGGTTTGGAAGTGTATCCTCCACTTCAGTTATTTGGAAAAGTTTGAGAAGGACTGTCATTAATTATTCTTCAAATTTTTGGAAGAATTCTGCAGTGAAGCCATCTGGTTCTAGGCCTTTCTCATTGGGAGCTTTTTGATTACTGATTCAATCTCCTTTCTAGTTAGAGGTATGTTCAGATTTTCTATTTCTTCACAATTCGGTCTTGGTAGGTTGTTTCTAGGAACTGATCCATTTCTTATAGGTTATCCCATTTGTTATTGTATAATTGTTTATAGTAGTCTCACAATCCATTTTATTTCCGTGACATCAGTTGTTATGTCTCCTCTTTCATCTCTGATTTTATTTCATTTGAGTCTTCTCTTTTTTTTCTCGGTTACCTAGCTAATGGTTTGTCAATTTGTTTATCTTTTTACAAAACCAAGTGTTACATTTCATTGATCTTTTCTATTGCATTTCTATTCTTTATTTATTACTTCTCCAATCTTTATCATTTCCTTCCTTCTGCTAAATTTGGGCTTGGCTTGTTCTTTTTCAAGTTCCCTGAAGTGTATGTAAAGTTAGGATGTTTGAGATCTGTCTTCTTTTTAATGTAGGCATTCATCATTATAAACTTCCCTCTTGTACTGCTTTTGCCACATTCCATATGCTTTGGTACATTGTGTTTTTGTTTTCCTTTGTCTCAAGATATCTCCTAATTTCCCTTTTGATTTTTTATTTGACCCATTGGTTGTCCAAAGGCATGCTGTTTAATTTCCACTTATTTGTGAATGCTCCACTTTTCATTCTGTTATTGATTTCTAGTTTCATTGCATTGTGGTAGGAAAATATACTTGGTAAGATTTTAACCTTCTTAAATTTCTTGAGACTGGTTTTTGCCCTAACATATGATCTATCCTGGAGAATGTTCTGTGTGTTCTTAAGAATGTGTATTTTGTTGCTGTTGGGTGGAATGTTCTATACGTGTCTCTCTGGCCCATTTGGTTTATAGCATTGCTCAAGTCCTCTGTTTCCATTTTGATCTTCTGTCTGGATGTTCTTTCTATTCATTCTTGAAAGTGGGATGTTGAAATTTTTTACTATTACTATGTCACTGTCTCTTTCTCCCTTTAGTTCTGTTAATATTTGCTTCATGTATTTGGGTGCTCTAATGTTGAGTGAATACATATTTATTATACTTGTTACAGCTTCCTGGTGGGTTGACTATTATTATGTAAAGTACTTATCTGTCTCTTGTGACAGTTTTGACTTAAAGTCTATTTTATCTGATATAGCTATGACTACTTCTGCTCTCTTTTGGTTACCATTTGCATGGAATTTTTTTCCCATCCTTTCACTTCCAGCCTATGTGTATCCTTAAATCTAAAGTGATTTAGCCATGCACCCAAATATTCATAGCAGCACTATTTACAATATCCAAGTCATGGAAACAACTCAACCGCCTATCAACAGACTATTGCCTTAAGAAGACGCGATATATATATAGATAGATAGATCTATCTATCTATATATAGATAGATATACATACACACAATTAAGTATTACTCAGCCACAAACAAAAGAATGAAATATTGCTATTTGCAGCACTATGAATGGACCTAGAGAATATTATATCTAGTGAAGTAAGTCAGACAAAGACACTATATGATACCACTTATATGTGGAATCTAAAAAATAATACTAATGAATCTATATACAAAACAAAACCAGACATAGAAAACAAACTTATGATTATCAAAGGGGAAGGGAGGAAGGGAGGGAGGGAGAAATTAGGAGTACAGGATTAACAGACATAAACACTATACATAAAGTAGATAAGCAACAAGGATTTACTGTATAGCACAGGGAATTATATAACTTGTAAAAACCTATAATGAAATACAATCTGAAAAAATAACAATCACTTTGTTGTACATCTGAAATGCAATATTGTAAGTCAACTATACTTCAATTAAAAAAATAAATAAAATGTAAAAAAATAAAATGATTTAGCATACAGTTAGATTTTTAATCCATTCACTCTATCTTTTGATTATGGAGTTTAATTCATTTACATTTAAAGTAATTACTGATAGGGAGGGTATACTATTGTCATTTTGATGATTGTTTTCTGTCTTGTATTTCTTGTGTTCCTCTTTTTCTCTCTTGCTGTCTTCCCTGGTTCTTCGTTGATATTTTGTAGTGTCATGCTTTGATCCATTCTTATTTTCCTTTTTGAATCTTCTATAAATATTTTCTTTATGGTTACAATAGGACTTACATAAAATAGACTGATAGCCAAAAGATGTTTTAAGTTGATAATAAATTAACATCAATCACATGCTTTTATTCTTCCCACACACTTTATGATATTGCTATCACAAATTACTTCTTTTTAAATTATATCCATTAACATATTTATAGTGATAGTTATTTCTATACATTTGTCTTTTAACTTCTATGCCAGAATTAAAAGTGATTTATGCACCACCATTACACAATATTACAGTATTCTGTATTTGCCTATATATTTATTTTACCTGTGAGCTTTATACTTTTATATGCTTCCATGTTGCTGTCTAGCACTCTTTCATTACAACTTGAAGGACTCCCTTTTGCATTTCTTGTAAGGCAAGTCTATTGGTGATAAATTCCATCAAGTTTATCTGGGAAAGTCTGTATGTTTCCTTCATTTTTGAAAGACAGTTTTACCAGATATAGTATTCTTGGTTGGCATTTTTTCTCTGTAGCACTCTGAATATGTCATCCCACTGCCTTCTGGCCTGCAAAGTTTCTGCTGAGCAACCTGCATATAGACATACAGGGGCTCCCTTGTACATGATGTGTCACTTTTTTATTGTTGCTTTCAAAATTCTTTGCCTTTGTCTTTGACAATTTAATTATAATGTGTCTCACGATGGACTTTTTGGTTTCGTTGTAGTTGGGGGTCTGTGGACTTCTTGAATTTGGATATTTATTTCCTTCCCCAGATTTGGACAGTTTTCAGCCGTTATTTCTTCAAATAAGCTTTCTGCCCCACCCCCTTCTCCTTCTGGGACTCTATAATTTGTATACTGGTCTGCTTGATGGTGTTCTTAAGTCCCTTAGGCTTCCTTCAATCTTTTAAATTCTTTTTCCTTTTGTTCCTGACTAGATAGCTTAAAATGATCTGTCTTGCAGTTCACTGATTCTTTCTACTGCTCGATCAAGGCTATTGTTGAACACCTCTAGTGAATTTTTTTAATTCAGCTATTTGTTTCTGCAGCTCCCCCAATTTTTTAACATTTTCTATCTCTTGGCTGATATTCTCATTTTGTTCATGCATCATTTTCCTGAGCTTATTAAGCATCTTTATGACATTACTCTGAGTTCTTTGTCAGGTAATTCATATACCTCCATTTCTTTAGAGTTGGTTTCTGAAGATTCATCTTGTTCTTTTGATTTAACCATGTTTTCATCTTTCTTCAGATACCTTGTAACCTTGGGTTGTGGTCCACAATTTTGAGGGGGAAAAAAAGCTAGTTTTTACAGACTGGCTTCATACAGAGAAAGATCTTCACCAAGAAGCCCAGTTAAAGATTGTGGGAGACTCTCAAACCTTTTCTGTGGATGTGTCTTTTACAAAGTTACACATGTAAATTATGAATTAGAGTGATTTTCCAATTTTTTTAGGAGATCATAATCTCTTCCTCCTTCTGGCCTCTGTCTGTGGAACCCCAAGTTCTCTGAGGTTGCCACAAGCCACCCAGCTCTCTCTTATTTCTATGGTTCCCAGGCTTCTAGATTATGCCAAGGTCCCATCAGTTCTCCAAGTCACACAAGACTGCAATCAGTCCCTCAGTCAGCCTCTTGAAAATTAGAACATTGGATGCATGCTCTACCCTTCTCAACCTCTCCCCCCAATCTCCACCAAGGGAGAGTCCACCAAGCCATGTCAGCCTCTGTCTGCTGTATCACAGGTCATCTGAAGCAATAGCAAGCTCCCCATCTCTCTTTTGGTCTCAGCGACCCCGGAGTATCTAAAGTATGCCAGGCCCTATTATGGCTCCTAGACAAATGAGACAGAAAGTAGTCTCTCAGGCACACCCTTAAAATGCTGAAATGCTGAACACATGCTCCATCTCATTTCCCCACCAGGGAGAGTCTGGAAGTTGCATGTTTTCTCCCACATATTCTGCACTGAGCCAGAGGGAGGGACTCTGAAAGTGAGTGGATGTCTGCCAAAATGTGCCTTTGTTCTCAGTGGCCCCCAACCTGGTGCCCTTTCCTGTCAGTGCTTAGATTCAGGCAACAGAGAATCCAACTCCTCTGGCAGCTTCCCCACTCCCAAAACCAAAAGTCTGAACACTGCATGTGCAGTCCTTTTTCTTTCCCTCCTCCAGGGAGAAGCCAGGTGCTGGGAATTTTCTCCTGATCACACCACACTGAGTTGAAGGAAGGTAGTATAATGAGTGTGTGTAGGTGATTTGATGTTCACCTGGGGTGAAGGAGCCTCTTAACTGGTTTCTGGATTTCTTACAACAGGAATTGGTCCAACTGGTGTCTGGGGAGGCGGGAGGAAGTTTTGGGACTTCCTTTTCTACCATCTTTCTAATGTCACACCTATATTATATACTTTTAATAGACATGTTAACATGACCCTACATCCTTTTCAAATGGCAGTTTCTTCACCTCTGAATTGAGAGCCTATGGAATATGACTAATGTTCTATAAAACTCCAACATCCTACAAATTTTGAGAGGATATAAGAAGAATTTAAGGAGCAGAGGCAAAAAGAAGAAAGTTACAATGAAGAAAGTGGATGGGCTATGGCAAAATACATTGATAAATATATTTCTGAGATTTCTAGGTATGACAAACTCACAATATCCAGGAACCCTCTACTCATCAGAATTAAATGTGCCTCCCCTTTTAAAGTGCCTTTTCAACCTTTACATACAAATTTAAATGTCTATTTTGTATTTCAAACCTTAAGAAAAAAATGACTTATGGTAAAACAAAATTATTATCATCTGATATTTAGTAATCATATGATTAGTAATAAAAATAACAGCAATAAATACAATGTTGATTAGCATGATCAATGCAACAATGGTATACATATTTAAATTGAAAATATATAATCACAGATGCAAATTTGTACATGTATTCATTACCTTTCGTCCAGTTTCTACCATGCTCACCATTCTAGCAGCTTCTCAGAGAGGGGAGCATGTATCTCAAGCTTTCTCTGCTGGAAGCTCAGTAATATGAAACTTCAAGCAGCCACATACATTTCATTCCTCTTTTGTCTCTCCTATTACACACACAGTTTGACCCCTTTTTAAATGGCTTAAATAAAGTCCTGCAGTAAATGCATGGTTGTTGACAAATGCAACCATAATGCTCAGAGAACAATTTTTCCTACCTTCCAACTGTTCTTAAAATGAGAGGCCACAGAAGTAATTTATCAGAAAAAAATACATGTATCAAGCCAATGAGGAGAAAGTATTTTCATGCTCTCTCTTCAACTGCTTCCTGTTAGAAGTAGATATTCCATAACATTTGCACAATGTGAAGAGTCCTACATATAAAATGCCTACACGTTTTAACAATGTAAAAATACTGACTAACTTGGCTAAGACCTGAATGACAAGGAGGAGTCTGTGGCTGGATGCTCTGGGGGCACATCTTTCGGACAGAAAAAGTAGTTGGAGCACATGTCTGGAGGCAGGATGAGCTTGATGTGCTTTAGGGAAGGAAACCAGAGAGAGTGGCTGAAGGGGTATCACATGTGAGGGGAGAATGGGAAAAGATGAGATTATAGCTGTAGACAAGGGCCAAGTCAGGCAAGAGACATAGGCCTTGGCAAGGAATCTGAATATCATTCTAAGAGTAGTAGAGAGCCATTTGACAGTTTTAAGCAGGAGAGTGATGAGAGGTGGTTGACATGTCAGAAGGCTCACCCCAGCTGTTATGTGGAAAACAGCTTGTGGGCACTGGAGATGGTGGGTGGAAGCTGGTAGACTATGACAGGCATCAAGACAGGATGTGGGCACAGCTTAGAAGAGGATGGTAGTACTGGAAGCTGGCAGAGAGGGTAGATTCAGGATAGATTTTGAAGATGCTGCTGATGGAGACTGGAGGTATTAGATCAGGAGATAAAGGGAAGAGAAGAAACAAGAATGAATCCTAGGCTTTTGGCTTTGGTGGCAGAATACCTATGCTAACAGAATATGGCTGTCTGGAACAGTGGGCTCAAACATGCAAGACAAAGTTTCATAAAGATCAATTTAAAATTTGGTCCTTAAATTATTATTTTGTAACCCACTGCACAAGTTTGAGAATATTTGGTTTAACACAAGTGTATGTGAAGAAGGTTTTGGAGTTTCCATTGAGTCCACACTTAATAGAACCCCAGAGAGCAAGTAACAGAAAACAAGTTGCTACTCTATCCATATGTATGTTTTTTTTTTTAACATCTTTATTGGAGTATAATTGCTTTACAATGGTGTGTTAGTTTCTGCTTTATAACAAAGTGAATCAGCTGTACATATACATATATCCCCGTATCTCCTCCCTATTGAGTCTCCCTCCCACCCTCCCTATCCCACATCTCTAAGTGGTCACAGAGCACTGAAATGATCTCCCTGTGCTATGTAGCTGCTTCCCACTAGCTATCTGTTTCACATTTGGTAGTGTATATATGTCGATGCCACTCTCTCACTTCGTTCCAGCTTACACTTCCCCCTCCAAGCTGAATGTTAGGTAGAGAGTCCTGAATGAATGACACTTATTTACAGTTACTCAAGCAATAGACTTCGAGAACAAATGCTTTTTGCTTTTAGCAAGCAAACATCTACATATTTTGTGAACTTAGTAGTTAACAGTCGGATTTTTATGTAGAAGAATTCTGTTTGAAACATACTTGGAAATCTATTTAAAAATATAGAGCCTACTATTAGGACAGTGTTTGTTTTGATTTTCTGAAAAAAGTGCAAATCATTGTCTGTTTTAGGAGTTGGCCTTTCTTCAGGACTCATTCCCAGATTCCAACCATTCCTAAATTTCGTTCAAGGATTATTGGCTTTTATTAGCTTTCTTTTCATAATTCCTGTAAATTAATGTTTCCTACAAGTAAACATTTACTCCATTATTATTCTTCAAATTTGATTAGAACAACAACAAAAATAATCACAGTGTAATCCAGAAGGTTGTCATGGCCTATTGACTATAATCTTGGATTTCTGCTGTATTTTATTTATTTATTTATTTATTTATGTACATCTTTATCGGAGTGTAATTGCTTTACAATGGTGTGTTAGTTTCTGCTTTATAACAAAGTGAATCAGCTATATGTATACATATATCCCCATATCTCCTCCCTCTTGCATCTCCCTCCCACCCTCCTTATTCTACCCCTCTAGGTGGTCACAAAGCACTAAGCTGATCTCCCTGTACCATGTGGCTGCTTCCCACTAGCTATCTATTTTATATTTGGTAGTGTATATATGTCTATGCCACTCTCTCACTTCATCCCAGCTTACCCTTCCCCCTCCCCGTGTCCTCAAGTCCATTCTCTACATCTGCGTCTTTATTCCTGTTCTGTCCCTAGGTTCTTCAGAACCTTTTTCTTTTTTTTCTTAAGATTCCATATATATGTGTTAGCATATGGTATTTGATTTTCTCTTTCTGACTTACTTCACTCTGTATGACAACCTCTAGGTCCACCCACCTCACTACAGATACCTCAATTTAGTTTCTTTTTATGGCTGAGTAATATTCCATTGTATATATGTGCCAAATCTTCTTTATCCATTCATCTGTCGATGGACACTTAGGTGGCTTCCATGCCCTGGCTATTGTAAATAGAGCTGCAGTGAACATTGTGGTACATGACTCTTTTTGAATTATGGCTTTCTCAGGATCATATGTATGTTTTAAATAGCTATGTACAACACACAAACACAGTGTTATAACTCAACAATGTATTATAGGCATTTGCATGTTATCATAGAGCTTTCATAATCATCATTTTATAAGCTGCATAATATACTTGATTAAATACATCAAAACTTAAATAGTCATCTATGGAATATACAGGTTATTCCCAGTTGTCCTATGATCTATGAATTATCACAGTGACTATCATCACACACATAGTATTTTCAATATTTGGGCTCATTTCCTCTGAGAAAAATCCTGGAGATAGAATTTTTGAGTTAGAACCCATTAATAACCAACCACAACACACTAGTATAGCCACACTGGTTTATAACATACTGAAATATGTCCACATAAGTTATTATATAGCCACTGCCCAGTACCTCCTGAGTGCTCCCTTTCCCCATCATTAGCCCCTCCCTTAGACGTACCTTGACATCTCCAGGATCCCAAAATGAAAGGGTCAACACCCAGCTGCATAAAGGGGCTCCAACACTGTGACCAAGGTCCTGATTGGTCACTGGCCATGCAGCATTAATTGTTAAATATTGTGACACCCCAGGGTCAGAAGTATTTCAGTTATAACATTTATATAAATTAGATCAGTTTTAACAAGTTAACTAACTTTTATTAATAAATTGGTCCTATAACATTCAAGGAGAAATAACTATTTTATCCAATTCATTCTGATTGTTCTAGACTCTTCTGGGGCTAAAATTGCCCCATGAAGTTGCCCTAGGTAGTTCCCCAGCCCCGACCCCACCTGTTCTCCATATGCCACGTAGGTGCCCTTTCTTCTTCCCTGAGACATTACAAAATGGTAAGGTCTCTTTCTCTTTTGCCACTCCTCTCCTCACCTCCACTTCAGGAAATCTTGGTCCCCACATATAGGTTTTCTTTCCTCTCCCCTGTGTGGGTAAAGATTTATAAATATGTTTTTTATTTGTGGATGGTGCATAGTCTATGTTTTTATATTTCTGATTTGTGTATGGTACACAGTCTATATTTTTTACTGTTGTCCTAAAGACATTAGGGCTTTGAAAGATCATAAAAATAGTACTCTCAGGGCTGGTAAGGGATCAGACAACTCTGAACTCAATGAATAAGCTATTTTTCTCTCTCTGAAGTAAGTATTTGAGGGGACCTGATCTTGACAAATTAATCATTGTCTTTATTTAGTAAAAAATGCATGTAAGCGGTTTGTGCTGAACATGTTTATCCAAAAATTGTTGAGCCAAAGCAATCAATCAGAGAGGGGTTATTGCATAGTGTGATAGTCACTATTCAGGTGGCTATGGCAATATACACTCTAAATTAAGTGTACATCCAAGTCGGTTTTGGAGTTTTTCCCACAGCTCATCTCCTTTCCTTTTAGTTCTACCCGTTAGTTTTGAGTCACTCCTAAAGCAATATATTAAGTATAACACATCATTCAATTAAATCAGTAAGGGAACAGGTGGACCCAGTTCAGAATAAGTGGGTATTTAATCCTCGGAGAAAATATATGGAGAAAATCTGAGATGCTATGGGAAGGTTAGGCTAGGAAGAATTATCTTGAAATCCACTAAGGGAAGGTGTCAAAAAAAAAAAAAAAGTGACGGAATGAAGCATGCTGCTCTTAGAAGGTGAATGGCAGCACCTGGGCCAGCTCACACTCAACCCTATGCTTCCAACTATGCATCCAATTTAGCTGAGACAGCATCATGGTCCACAATAAGGCTTCCTACTTTGGATTTCTATTTTAATGACTATGTCACGGCCTGCCCAGAAAGACTTCTCCAAGACCAATAAAACTGAAAGTGCCTCTATAGAACCAGATTCTTACATGAAGATCTACTGGAGGAAGTAAGAATCTGGGTGGCATCCTTAGATCAAAATATTCCTTCAGTACTTCCTCTGCCTGACCCAACACATCGGTATCCTGATTTGACAGCCTTTGAAGAAAAGGAGGACTAGGGGTGTGTCTAAGGTCTCTCTGTACCTAAGAGGACACTAAGTCTTATACCCCAGGCAGGGTACATAGGCCAAATCTCTTGCCTGTTTCTGGCAAATAGACTACATTGATCCTCTGCTGCTATCTCATTGCTACCACTAGGGTCTAAAGGCCATTGACAGGTACTCCAGCTACAGCCACACCATAGTAACATTAGAAACTAAGATATGCTATGTTTCCGTATATCCAGGCTATTTCAACATATGATAGTGGCATCCTACTCATGACAAAAGGAACCCAACAATGGAGATGGTATTTGACAGACATTTCACACCCTTATTCTAAGAATACTGGCATCATCACCCAGAGGAATGGAGGAATGGACATCTAAATACCTGACTGAAAAAGACTTCTGGGCAGAATATGTTGTCAGCCTTGTGGATGAACATCTTAGTAAGCGCGTTAAATACAGCTATTCCCAACAAGGGAACGTGCCCTTTGGAATAACTGCTTGGGTAAACTCAGAGGGAAGATGGGGAATAGAATGGAGAGACCAGATCTATTTATCTGTGATCCCAACAATCTGACAATACCCAATCACCCCTCTTTTTTTTTTTTTTTTCCACTGACTCTCCATCTAGGAGGCCTGACTAGTTTCATCTTAGAGTAGCAATTAGTTAACAGGGTTTGGGTGACTGCAACCCACTGCTTGAACTCTACCTGGTTTCAGTTATTAGGCAGGACAGATCACAGACCATAAGCAAATTCAGCGGCTGGTTGAACGAGTAAACTCTAAAGCATCCTTACAGTAGCCCACTTGGAAAGTGATGGGGGCACACTGGGTCATTACAAGTTCTACCACTGTGCCCCATGCCCCTTGACGCCTGACCCATTAGGCTGGGCAAAGGGAAGGAGAAGTGGCTTCTAAGTTAGAAGAAATTATGTGGCTTTGGCGGGAGAAAAACAACCCTGGCACCTAAGGGGGAAGACACCTTAGATATTGACAAGTGTGGGGAGAGAAAATGCTTACTATTATCCTTGTCTCCTAGATCTAGCACCACAAGTTGGCAAAGCAATCCTGTGGTCTGCCTGAGTTAAGTAGCATCTAAGCTGGCAAGCTGGTCCTCTGCTGGGTTTATGGTCCCTGTACACATGCTATGGGAACAGGAAAACTCATGTGGGCATGACTATCCACGAATTATTTTTCTGTACTCAACGCTACTGTCAACGGCTCCCATTGTGGACCTCCCCTCCTCCATTTATGACAAACACATAGACTGTCACAACCTGTTTCAATATGACTGATACAAATGCCCATGTGTCTTCTGAAGCCCAAACAACCTAACAACCAGATATGAGAAGCAAGTCTGCAACTACTTGGGGGACACTATCCGTGGTGCTTAACCAAACCCAAGTAATAGTAATCCAAATCAAGTTCAATGACAAATCCTGAACTGGAGTAACCCATGCCTTCTGGGTTGTATGCTTATATGGGAAGGAGAGTGGGCCATGGAATGCCTGCCATTGAGATAGAGGCTGTTTTTTTGGCCCATCTGTTGCCCACTGTAATAATTGGCACTGACACTGGCTTGTTTTCTCTTTGCTGTAAAAGATGCTGTGCCCTTGGTCCCATGTTCCTCTCCTGACGCACAACCCACTGCACACTGGGTTCACTGCATTGCCTGTGAGACTTGGGGGCAAGGAAATTAGCACTACCATGTTGGTACTCTTGCTGTTTGCTGTGCTATGAATAATACTAATAATGGTCTCACTCAGATCACTACTTTGTTATTTATGTAGTTGTTGAATGTTTAGTCATTGCTGTTCATTATGGGCCTGAGGCTCTTCCCTGACAATAAATAATTGAGCAGAACATAATTATAATAAGTCAATAATGAATGCTAGAGAAAACGGGAGACTAATTAGAGAAAATATGAACTACATACTTGACAAGTTTAAAGGAAAGGGAAAACAAGCGAGGGAAAGTAAATAAAATCCCAGTCCCTAAAAGGAGGTAGAGAGGCATACATACTTGAAGCAGAAAAAGAATAGCAATGGCAATCCAGGTTGACGAATAAATTTTAGAAAAAGTGATCAAAGTCCATAATTAAGAGTAATTTGTTTATAAATAAATCATAACAAACAATAGTGATGAAACCAGTGGTTAAATAAAACACAGGGGTCTTGGTGAATGTTTTGACTTTTTTCTCATAAAATATCAGGTCAATATGAAGACACCATGTGGATTAATGCAAATTAAGTATTCTGGAAAGATTTCTAAGTATTGGATCAAAAATCATTCAATTTACAAGAAAGCAAAATAGATGGAAAAACAATAGGTCCACGCATTCTGTACATTAAAAAATCTAAGAGTTTGGAACAGCAGTTTTGCTATACATTTAACAACCAGTTTTACAGAAAAGAAAACTGATCTGTAGTGCTTGCCTATTTCCATGGTGTAAATATCAATGACATGGCAAATTTCAAGCCGCCGACACATGTCACTGATCAGATTTGGAAAAAAGATGGGCACAGTTGGCTCCTGTGAACTGGTATAAGCTATCTCTGGCACACCACTGAATTAGGGGGCAATGGACAACGTATCATATGAGTTTCAGTCATAAAAACAGACCCACTAAGAAGTGACTGTCTGTGGAAACAGTACAGCTTAGTGACAAAAAGCTAGACTTTGGTGTTGGATATATTTGGGTTATAAACCCTCATCATTTACTATTGTGTGGTCATATGCACACAATAAAATTACAGTAGTCCCCTTGATCCACAGTTTCATTTTTCACAGTTTCCCATTTACGCAGGGTCAACCACAGTGGGAAAATATTAAATGGAAAATTTCAGAAATAATTCATAAGACTTAAATTGTGCACTGTGCAGAGTAGCATGATGAAATCTTGCACTGTCCTGCTCTGTCCCGCCGTGGACGTTAATCATCCATTTGCCCTGCTTATCCTACCCATTAGTCACTCAGTAGCCATCTGGTTCTCAGACTGACTGTCTAGGTATCACAGCACTTGTGTTCAAGTAACAATTATTTTACTTAATAATGGCCCCAAAGCCCAAGAATAGTGATTCTGCCAATTGACATATGCCAAAGAGAAGCTATAACTTGCTTCCTATAAGTGAAAAGGTGAAAACTCTCAACTTAAAAAGGAAAGAAACAAAATTCGACGCTGAGGTTGCTAAGATCTACAGTAAGAAGAAATCTTCTAACTGTGAAATTGTGAAGGAAAAAAACTCATGCTGGTTTTGCTGACACACCTCAAACTGCAAAAGTTACGCCTCCAGTGTGTGACAAGTGCTTAGTTAAGATGGAAAATGCGTTAAATCTGTACAGTAAGATATTTTGAGAGAGCGATAAAGACTGCATTCACATAACTTTTATTATACTAAATATATTGTTATAATTGTTCTATTCATAATTAGTTACTGGTGTTAATCTCTTACTGTGCCAAACTTAGAAATTAAACTTTATCACAGGTAGTACATATAGGAAGAAACATAGTGTGTATATATATATATATATATATATATATACACACACACACTCACACATACATATGTATACACATATGTATGTGTATATGTACATATATGTGAGTGTGTTTACAAGTATATATGTATATATGTACACATATATACACATTCACATATACATATACCCCCTCATATATACATATATATACACATTCATACATATATATACACATTCATATATACATATATATACACATTCATACATATATACATACATTCATATATACATATATACACACGTTCATATATACATATATACACACATTCATATATACATATATACACACATTCATATATACACATTCATATATACATATATACACACATTCATATATACATATATACACACGTTCATATATACATATATACACATTCATATATACATATATACACACATTCATATATACATATATACACACATTCATATATACATATATACATATATACACACATTCATATATACATATATACACACATTCATATATACATATATACACACATTCATATATACACATTCATATATACATATATACACACATTCATATATACATATATACACATTCACATATACATATACCCCCTCATATATACATATATATACACATTCATACATATATATACACATTCATATATACATATATATACACATTCATACATATATACATACATTCATATATACATATATACACACGTTCATATATACATATATACACACATTCATATATACATATATACACACATTCATATATACACATTCATATATACATATATACATACATTCATATATACATATATACACACGTTCATATATACATATATACACACATTCATATATACATATATACACACATTCATATATACACATTCATATATACATATATACACACATTCATATATACATATATACACACATTCATATATACATATATACACACATTCATATATACATATATACACACATTCATATATACATATATACACACATTCATATATACACACATTCATATATACACATTCATATATACATATATATACACATTCATATATACATATATATACACATTCATATATACATATATACACATTCATATATACATATATACACACATTCATATATACATATATACACACATTCATATATGCATATATACACACATTCATATATACACATTCATATATACATATGTATACACATTCATATATACATATATATACACATTCATATATACATATATATACACATTCATATATACATATATATACACATTCATATATATACACATTCATATATACATATATATACACATTCATATATATACACATTCATATATACATATATATACACATTCATATATATATATATATATATATATATATATATATATAGGGTTCAGTATTATGCATGGTTTCAGGCATCCACTGGAGGGGTCTTGGAATGTATCCCCTGTGGATAAGGGGGGACTATTGTATTTCAGTGTACTTAGATTTACTTTTCTATATATACAATGGGCATAAGAAGAGTATCCACTCTATATTATTATATAAGTATATAATAATGCATGTAATCACTTGGCACAGGATCTAGCACATAGTATGAAAAGAAAAGTTGACATGTTCAGCTATGGTTAGAATATGCCCAAACTCCTTAATATGATCCACATGGTTCTTTCCAATCTAACTGGAAAACCACAGCCCTCAGCTTTCTTCCCCTTACATCCAGTGACCAACTACAGTTCCCTGAACAGGCTAAGCAAGTCCAGACTTTTTTAGCTTGGCTTGTGCTATTCCCTCTGCCACTTTCCTCCTTAGTAAATATTTACTCATCCTTTAAGTTCCTGCTAAAATCTTTCACTCCTCTGTGAGGCTTTCCTTGACCAGTTCAATCTTTCCTCCTACAAAATTAATCACTCCCTTCTTTATGCTTCCCCATCACGTTGTTTGTACTTTTAATATGCATCACATTGTATCTTAATCATTTGTTTACATATCTGTTAACCCAACAATACCTTGCATATCATAATTATTTTGTACATGATTGTCTAGTACCTTGGGAGTAGGTTAGCATACTAATCTTTATATCCCAAGCCCCTGATACAGTGCTTCGTCTAGTGCCTCACATATTTTTGATGATTTATTGAATGAGTCTGAACAATAATTGAAGGGCTGGAATAAGGGAAGAAACCCAAACTGAGTTCCCTTAAGCAAAACCAGTATTTCTTAGAGAGTAATAAATTCAGACAGCTCGCTATATCCATTGGGGTCTAATTAGAACACAAAAACCATACCAGTAATTTGAACAAGGACAATATTAATAGCAAGGCTTGTTAACTGGGTAAAATGTAGTTACTCACTGAAAGATGTAAAAGAAAACTTTAAGGTATAATAGGGTAGCAACTTCAGAAAGCTGTTGCCACTGTTGTTAGGCTAAAAGAAGTGAACGAGGAACTTAGAAACTTAAAGGAGGGGCCTTCCCCCTGCAAGAGGGAGATTCTGACATTTGAGAAGAAACTGGCTGCTGCGGAAACACATAGCCACTGATCAAGGTGAGGAAACAGGCTCCAGGCTACCTGCCAGCACCGTGGGAGGTAGACCCACTGAGCTCTGATCTGCATGCCATCGCAGAAGAAAGAGAGGAAACAGAAAGAAAAAAACGTCCTTCTTCCCCCTCTCGTCTTGCTGTCCCTTCCACAGCACCACCTATTGGCAGAGCTTAACGTCAAGCCAGTTGGCAAAGGATAAACGCAGTCTGCAAAGTCCAGATCCATTCCCAAACAGTAGGACAAAAAAGGGCAGGTTTAGAGATGAGAAGTAACCGCTAGCCAGCACACTCCCCCAAACTGGAATAAGTGCTATAAAACCCAGGACAGCCCCTCGGATCTCAGGTGCTAGGAGCAGAGACCCAACACCGGCAGCATTCTGCCTCGCCACCTCCCATCTTGCTCTTCTCTAAGCATCACCTTCATTCTATTGTACCTTTCAACCACGGATGGGCTCTTTCATGAGTCAGATCACGGACATTTTCATCATCCAGAACCATACTTTCCAAGCCAAGACCAAAATGGAGACTGAGGACTGGGAGGAAGGCTTCTCTTCAACTTCATTACAAATAAACTCTGAAGGAGTTTTGAGTCATGGTCGCCCACCCCTGCTGCCTTCTTTAATGAGTCTCTGTGACCAAGAGGGTGTACAACTCTTGTGCCTTATGTGACACGCGCTCATTTCTCTAGGGAGGAAATAAGGGGCTGTATGATTGTAGCTGCCATCAGAAGCACATGGGTGGCATAGAGAAGAAAGAAGAGCTCCCCCAAAAGAGAGGACAGAAGACAAAACAACAAATACCCACGACAAATACTTCAACGGTATCATTCTATGCCTCATTTTTCTCTCCTCCAGGCCACTATTTAAGGCCCTGTTACAAAGCTCAGTCTGCAAATCTACTATCCAGTAAGACAATTCTGCTTCTACACAACCAGCTTCTTCACTGTGCTTGATCTCTTCTGCTTCCATTTCAGCAATGACAGAAATAGATGACCAAGGGCTGGTGGTGGACACTATGATCAATTACCATGTGGTGATTCATAATGCTGGTTTAGTTTCATTGCTGCAGCGTCTTAACGCAGAGGGAGAGTAATTTGAAAGGCAAGTTAAAGTTTTATATACAAGAGAAGATTGGTTTTAAATTTAAAAACCTCCTTTACAGAGAACCAATAATGATCATGACCAAGGGGTTTTTATTCAAGGAGAGGAATATACACTGATATGGTACTTCATTTAGTGATTCCAGTTTATTAATCTCATATCTGATTTAAAAACTTTCAAAATTGTTTTATTGAGCACCCGGACATCAGTTAGAAATGTGATTAATTCCCTTAAACTGTAATTATAGATTTAGTATGGTTGATTCCTTTGAATGTATTAAGCATCTAAAACAGCACATAATACAATGACAATGATTACAAAATTTATAATACCTTTACATTAAAGCTAGTTATCAAAATGCTAAAAATAAATGTTTAACTTTGTTTCTTATTCTTAGCCTTGCTTTGACACATTGCAAGTGCTATTCTTTAGATGCTCTTGAGAGTTTTGTTCATCTTACCAGACACAAAAGAAAAAGATCATAGTCACACAAATCAAGTTTGCAGATTCTAACTGTTGGCTAGGAAACTCTGGCTTGGGACCTTGGGTGTGACTGTAACGGCCACAGTGATTCAAACAAGTGACACTGAGCATCATAAGCTGAGTCCTTTTATATAATAAATGTTTTAAGTTTCATTTTTTTAAGTTGGTGCCTTTTCAGAAAATGATGTATTCTTAAGCTTTCGGATTTATTGGTCCCTAATTTTTGGCCTGTCACTATGATATATGAACCTAGTCTACTGGCATTATTAAAAGTATATATTTTTACTAGATTTCTAAAAATTTTAATTACTAGAGCTATCTGGGGTTTAATCTCTATGAATACCTCACCTCTTGCGCTATTAGACTCAAGAGATCAGGCTGTTAGAGATTAGGCTACTTTACTGGAAACAAATTTTTGAAATCTCCATCTTCCTGACCAACAGGTCTGATTAACTTTTATACCTAATTTGCTGGTTATTTCATATGACCGCAAATGCTAATCACTACTTCCTGTTCTTCATAGACCTCCTACTTTACACAGGATTTCTTTCCTGCTTACACAGATAGAAATAAGTGTGTGTGTGCACGTGCACACACATATTTAATAGCAAAAACAAAATATCACACAGTAGTAATACTCCCTACTGTAAAACAATAAAATTTTAAAAAATACCCAAGTGTATCTGTGCTCCTTTTATATGACAACTACTTTTTGCACACTTAAACTTTTTTATTTGGTGTGTTATAAATTCATGGTTTTTACAGATGCTAATTTCTAAGTATTATTATTGTTATTTTTTGAGTCCTCTTAAGCAGATCTACTCACTCTTTTTACTGCCCCTTACATCTCTCAAAGCATTCTTGCTTTCGGACAACAGGATATTCCATATATGTCCTGATTTTTCTCCTGACTTGAAGCGGGAAATCAAGTACCTCCAGTGAGACATGACCCTTTTTATGTAGAGAACAAAATTGGACATAAAACAAAATCTTGACACTAAGGATACACTATAGAAATGATCATGGGCAAAAGACAAAATGCTGTTGGACTTTTTTTTTGAAGTGTCTAAACTAGGAACATGTATTTATTTTAAAAGTATGACTTCAAGCTAATTTTTCCAATTTACTGTATTATGTTTTTGTTCCCTTCTTTCCTTACAATATGCTATTTCATCAACCACTAGAATTTGCTTCTACAATGACCTAAGATCTCAATAGTTCAAGAAAAAAACCCTCAAAAGAGTGAAAGTTTAAGATTCTGCATTGCTTATACATCCAAAGAATATTTACATGTAACAAACTAGAAGTTGAGCTATAAGAGTTTTTTTTAAGCAAAATACAACTCAGAAGTGAAGAGAATTAGGAAATAGAGGATGGTTCATGATTTTGGAAAGTAGGATTACTATAATAGTGGGAAATCCATGTCTGTGGTCCTAGATAGAGAATTACCACTCTTATTCTTCCTTCTTTGAAAAAAAAAATGTAGGGCAGTAGAGGTTGGAGGATTAACTGAAGAGAAAAACATGAAACATGGTCACAAAACAACTCAGCCAATTTCCTAAGAGTTCATGGATAATGGTGGTAGATAAATCATTACTACTCAAAGGAAATTTCTATGTACTTATATCACAAAAATATTTATTTCAAAATCATCTATTTGTTTAAAGTAATTCCATGACTATACTACTTCATTTTGTATTCTTGAACATAATAAAATTTGATTCAGGGATGATGGTATCAGTGGCAGCTTAGTTTTTCAATCTTCTTAAATTTCACCATACAAAGCAGACAAGCAGCCAGGAAACAAAGAGATGATCAACATCTCCAACAAACTTAGGTGACAAAGTATCTTCATACGCCCCACAGTATGGGCAGGTGTGAACGAACTTTGAATAGTTACAAGATACACACAGCATCTGCACCAGAGGAAGCCTAAGGAAGAATTAGGTATCCTCTTTAGTCCTAAGACTCCTAAAATAGCCAACAGGAACTCACTGGAAATTTCAGAGGGCCAATGTGAGAACTGCAGCTGGAACTGGGTGAATTTTACGTAATCTAGTAGTGCATGAGAGTGAGGGCCCTTGCAGTAAGTTCTGAAGAGACTGGAGTAGTCTGTGCCCCATGGATTCAAAGTCAGCTGCCAAAGCTCCCTTACAGGACAAAGCCCCACACTGAGTGTAAAGTGCTAGGAATAAAATCCAGGTGAGAAACACAAGAACAATGGAGAGAGAGGAAAGAGGAGGCTCACATAAAAGCTGGACATGAGAACAGGGCCACGGAGATCAAAAAAGTAAACCACCATACTTTTGTAACACTACACAAAGGAGTAGAAGAGTTAGCTGTAGACTGTAAAGTTAGAAACTTTATCTTGAACAATAACTCCTAAAAGTTTAACAAAACTAATTTCATATAAAAATAAGCAATGGAAAAGGAGTGAGGTTAATCTCATAACAAGTTAATATAAGAAAAAGAAAAAATAAACAACATACTCTGTGGAACTGAGGTCAACATGATTATACACCAGGAAGCATTTTCTGAGGAATTTCCAAGTGACTTGAAGGGTATGTTCATTATATGGAAGACAATGAGTTTGTAGACTTTTAAAAAATTGTATATTTAAAAATAATAAAATAGAGGGATTTGCACTTCCTTATAATTTTAAAGTTCTATCCAGTATTTGGTGTTAGAAAGAAAGAATATTCTCCTCATTTTATAACTGGGAAAACTGAGGCTCACGGAAAATGGACTTTTTCAGGATCATGTTGCTGAACTACCAGAATAAAAGCATGACATAAAGCCATCCTCAAAAAATATCTGAAAATTATGTTTTTCAAGATGAGCCAAATACTTTTAAAAATGATAAGACATAATAGATCAACATAAGTCTGAAGTAGAGAAACTCAAATGACATGATAGGGGAGAATTTAGAAAAGAACACTAAACTAGAAGGAATAAAAGAAAAAGAAGTGGACGCTAAAGACATAGAAGGTAAAAGGGAGAAAAAAATTTTTAAATCAAAAAGGAATTAAAGTAACAATGAGATACCACTACACGCTATTAGAATGACGAAAATGCTAAACATGGACAACACCAAGTGCTAGCAAGGATGTGGAGCAACAGGAACTCTCATTCTTTGTTGGTAGGAATACAAAATGGTACAGCCACTTTGGAAGAGTTTCTTACAAAGCTAAACATTTCCTACCATATGATTCCAGCAGTTGAACCCCTTAGTATTTACTGAAAGAAGTTAAAACCTTAAGTTCATACAAAAACCTGCATATGGATGTTTACAGCAGCTTTATTCATCATTGCCAAAACTTGGAAGCAACCTAGACGTACGGCAAGCGGATACATCAACTGTGATATATCCAGACAATGAAATATTATTCATCACTAAAAAGAATTGGGCTATAAAGCCATGAAAAGACATGGAAGAATCTTATATGCATATTGCTAAGTGCAATAAGCCAATCTGAAAAGGCTACGTACTGTGTAACAATCTGGCAAAGGCAAAAACATTGAGACAATACAAAGATCAGTGGTTTCTGGGGGTTAGTGGGGAGAAAGGGATAAATAGAACACAGAGGATTTTTAGGGCAGTATCCAGTGCCCTCAAAGTGTATTCTACATGATACTACAAAAGTGGATACATGTCATTATACATTTGTCAAAGCCCATAGGATGTACAACAATGGAGTGAACTCTAATGTAAATGACGAACTTTTGGCGATAATGGTGTGTAAATGTAGGTTTACCGATCGTAATAAATGCATCACTCTGGTGTGGGGTGTTGATGATGGGGAGAATGTGTGTGGGAGGGGGCGGGTGCTATGTGGAACTCTGTCCTTTCTGCTCAGTTTTGCTGTGAACCTAAAACTATTCTAAGAAAATAAAGTCTATGAAAAAGAGGTATGAAGAAATAGGTAAAAAGGATTTGAGAGAGTGACAAATATTGAAAGTAAGCAGAGAAGATCCAATATACATAAATATGAGTGCTCAAAGAAGAAAATCAGATTGAGGGAACAGAATATAAAAATGTGATTTGATAAAATCAATTTGATTAAAAACATTTTTTCTTTCATTAAAAACATTAAAACCACATATTGAAACCAAATATTAAAACAAAAGGTGTATTTGAGAAAATAGAAATTACCAACTCCCAGAAAAATTCTAGCAAAGTAATGGAATTTAAGGGAAAAAAACCCCATGTCCAAGCAAAAAGACTATCTTATTTATAAAGGAAAGAAAGCAGTTTTTATCAGACTCTTCCAACAGCAATGCTTTATGCCGAAGGAAAATGGCGTGGCATTTAAGATATTAAGGAAAGCAAAAGCAAGTCAAGGATTTTATATCCAGTCTAACTTGCAAATATAATGACCACATCAAACTAATATCAACACACAAGAATTCAGTATTTTTCCCATGATTTTCCTGGGAAATCTACTAGAGAACAAGTTTCAGATAACTAAATATAACCAGAGAAACACTATCACAAAGATGAGTTATGAGCATTAAATATACACTTAACTGTAGAACTAGGGCTGGATGATGGTTAAAAGAGTGATAATACAGTATCTGTGGCTATATTCTGACAAAAATATCATGCAACTATTTTTTAATGGGGAAGAATAAGGAGAATGCATACATGAAGAAATGTTACCTGTTTTTATCTTGGTGATGGTAATATCAGTGTGTAATTCTGAGTGTGTTGTGTAACTAATGTGAAATAAAGTAAATAAGCAATAAAGTGATACTGTAATTCAATCATCCCATGTCCATGAGAATTAGAATTCTTGGAAGAAAGAAGAGTCAGATGTAAGATAGAAACTATTACATAGAAACACCGTAGTCATAAATTTGACTTCGAAGTATCACTTCTCAGCATAAAATATTTTAATACATTTTTATTGAGGTATCTTTTTTTCCTAACTCCACTGAAAAGGCCTAGAAACAGTGACCAACCCAGGAGCAGTGAGTACCCCCTCACACCAAGGTTATGGGCTTGAAAAACTATTTTCCACTAAGACACCAGGGACTCTTGGGGAATGGCTGATTAGAGGTTTGGAACAGGAAATGTACAAGATGGACCAGAACGTACCACCTACCAGAGAGCAAAGAAGCTGTCCAAGACTGCTAGGGGCATGTGCAAAGGACTCGGGAGTAAACCTAAGGAGGCCTCCACAGCCAAAGAGGGCCAATCTGAGATTTAATAAGGATTATAACGACAATGGACGGAAACACAAATGTGTTTAAACCCATAAATTCACAATGATATTTGTTAAAAGGGGTAGCCTAATTGTTCAGCCTTGTAAGATCATAATGAGCCAACTCATTACTTCGAAAACTGGTAACTACTGGCAAAGAAGTACATCTATCCTGTCTTTCTAAGTCTAGTTATACTTAAGAATAATCAAATAGTAGATGAGGGTAAGTTTCTTCTTATAGACGGTTACGACAAATGAAGAATGATAGATTGCATCTCTTCGCAATCTCAGTGAAGGACTGGATCTGAGCAGTGTGCAGCAACGGCTGCTAACATCAACGGTAAAAATCACACACCACCATGAAATAGTCTTGCGAAAAATTCATATCTGATTAAGCTTCTATATCCAGATATCAATATACGGGAAACAAAAAGCGCAGAGGAACATGCTAAACCGTACGTTGGGGATGCAATGAGCATAATTCAGAGTGAGAAAAACTCTACAGATCAAAGATCTGAGTTTCTTCAACACATTGCAAGGGAAAGTGGTGGTAGGGAAAGAAGGAAAACCTGCACATTTAGGAGACCGTAAAGGGACTATACTATACTATATTACGTAGGCACTATATATAAAAGAAAGAAGAGATGGAGGGAGGGATGACGGGAGGAAGTTCCAGGTTGCACGTTTCGGGTGACAAAACAATAAAAGCAAAAAAGTGATTGCATTAAAAGTCAGGACAGTGGTTACTTTTAGAAGAAACAGAAGGGGCTATAAATGGAATGAGGAATTGCAAATATAAAGGTTCATGAAGCTTCTAAGGTAAATCAACAAAGCTCTATTTCTTCAAATGGGTAACTTACAAGGGTAGTTGCTTTGATTCATTGTTATACGTGTGTTTATGCAATTCTTTGTTATATTTTATAATTAAGATGGTTTTTAAAAATTGAAAAAATACTTTAAATACTTTATATTTCAAGCCTGTCTTTGTTTATTAGTCTGAATTAATGAGCATGCTTTTTAAATAAGAACTCCCCTTTCTGGAGTTACCGTTTTACTGGAAAACTATATTTACAGCTGTATCCACTCTTAGAACAGAAGAGGGCATAGAGCAGGGACTCAGGAAGTGGTTACAAAGCACAGTAAAATGTGCCCCCATCAGAATAAGAGATCCAGAAGTTGAAGAGCAAACAGGATACCCATGGAAAGATAAATATATCAAACCAATTTTGATTTTATACAGAACTAAAGTGTTTCTCTCCACAGAATTGGAAATGTTCATATGACAGAGGTCAGAATCAGAGCAGCCATCTTAATAATGCAGATACAATCATCCCAAGAATGAACAATACCCTACAATCAGCCTAAGAATGAACAGTATCTTCCGAAGCAGCTGCACAGGGTGTAATTTTTATTTTTGAAATGAAGAGTAGCTTTACACTTGGCACAGAGTTCCATCAGACTAGCTTGGATTACAAGGAAGCTAACCTCTACAGATAAGAGACTTCCTTCCAAGGAGACAGGTACCTACAAGAGTTGAGCACGAGCAGGTTTACAGTTATTTCAAGAGATGTGTGAGTCTACATGTGAGCAAGCAATGCTTATAGGCTGAAAGAATATGTCATCCACATAAAATATTCTGACTGTTCAAAGATAAGTAGTTGATTTTATGTTTAATAAAATTCAAATTATTTCAAAAACATTACTGAACTCAGCTTTCTCTCACATTTAGGAGATTTTCATGTGTGTTTGACTCAATAAGCAGATTTTCCCCAACTTTTAATCGTGAACAGTTTCAAAGCTACAGAGCAGTTGGAAGAATAGCACATGAACAGCCATCTGCCCTTCATCTAGATTCACCAATTTTTAACATTACTGGCAATATATTCCCATTCTCTCTCACTCTCTTGTGCGCTCACCTGTGATGTTGTTTCTAATATTTTCCTGGTCTATTTGAAGTAAATTGCAGACTTCACTTCTTCACTCCTAAGTACACTAGCATCATTTCCTAAGATTAAAATTAAGGACATTCTCCTACAAAACCACAATATGACTCTCATACCTATTGAAGGAGGAGAAGTGGGGGGTGGGGAGAAGAGAGACACTATATTTAAATTTCACCAATACCCTAAAATATTTTTTTAACATCTTTATTGGAGTATAATTGCTTTACAATGGTGTGTTAGTTTCTGCTTTATAACAAAGTGAATCAGCTATATGTATACATATATCCCCATATCACCTCCCTCTTGCATCTCCCTCCCTGCCACCCTCCCTATCCCACCCCTCTAGGTGGTCACAAAGCACCTAGCTGATCTCCCTGTGCTATGCGGCTGCTTCCCACTAGCTATTGATTTTACATTTGGTAGTGTATATATGTCCATGCCACTCTCTCACTTTGTCCCAGCTTACCCTTCCCCCTCCCCGTGTCAAGTCCATTCTCTAGTAGGTCTGCGTCTTTATTCCCGTCCTGCCCCTAAGTTCTTCATGACCTTTTTTTTTTTTTATCTTCCATATATATGTGTTAGCATACGGTATTTGTTTTTCTCTTTCTGACTTACTTCACTCTATATGACAGACTCTACGTCCATCCACCTCACTACAAATAACTCAATTTCGTTTCTTTTTATGGCTGAGTAATATTCCATTGTATATATGTGCCACATCTTCTTTATCCATTCATCTGTCGATGGACACTTAGGTTGCTTCCATGTCCTGGCTATTGTAAATAGAGCTGCAATGAACATTGTAATATCCTAAAATATTTTAAAAGTTTAGGGGTTTTTTTCTGACCCAGGATCTAAACAAGATTCAGAGAATGAATTTGGTTGTTTTTCCTTTAGTCTCTTTTAATACAGAACTGTACCCTCTCTTTTTCTTATGGCATTGAGTTTTTGCCAGAGGCCAGGCCAGTGGTCTTGTAAAATATGTCATGTAATTAATTGTCTGACTGATGAATCTATAAACTAAAAGATTCAGCTAATATATTTTTTGCAAAAAATGCTACGGGGGTGATATTGTATACTTCTTATTTCATTGAATCAGGACACAAAATACTCATTGTCTCACCATAAGGAACACTAAATCTGATCACTTGGCTAAGTGAATCACAGGCATATGTCTCCATTGCAATAGCACATTAAAAGAATCATTCATCATGATCAAGCAGGATTTATCTCAGGATAGTTCAACATACACAAATCAATAGATATGATATACCACATTAATAGAATCAAAGATAAAAATCATATAATCACCTCAATTGATACAGAAAAAAACATTTGGCAAAATAGAACATCCTTTCATGATAAAAACACACAATAAATTGGGTATAGAAGGAACATTCCTCAGCATAATAAAGGCCATATACAACAACTCCACAGCTAACATTGTGCTCAATGGTGAAAAGTTAAAATCCTTTCCTCTAAGCTCAGGAATAGGACAAAGAATCCCACTTTTGCCATTTCTATTCTATGTAGTACTGAAAATCCTACTCAGAACAATTAGGCAAGAAAAAGAAATAAAACCCATTCACATCAGAAAGGAAAAGGTAAACTTACCTGTTTGTATCTGACATGATATTATACAGAAAACCCTAAAGACTTCACTAAAAAAGATACTGCTAGAATAAATGAATTCGGTAAAGTCTCTGGATACCAAATCAACATACAGAAATCAGTTGTGTTTCTATACACTAACAATGAACTATCTGAATGAGAAATTAAGGAAGCAATCCCCATTTACAATAGCATCAAAATCAATAAAACACTTAGAAATAAGTTTAACCCAGGAGGTGAAAGATCTGTACAACAAAAACTATAAGACACTGATGAAAAGAAGATTGAAGAAGACACAAATAAATGGAACTATATCCCATGTTCTTGGATTGGAATAACTGATATTGCAAAAATGTCCATACTACCCAAAGCTAACTACAGATTCAACACAATCCTTATCAACATCCCAATGGCATTGTCCACAGAAATAGAAAAACTTTTCTCGAGTTTATTTGGAACCACAAAAGACCCTGAAGAGTCAAAGCAATTCTGAGAAAGAACAAAGCTGAACACATCACATTACCAGATTTTAAGCTTTATTACAAAGTGATTAAACAGTACTGTACTAGTATAAAAACAGGCACATAAGGCAGTGAAATACAGAGCCCAGATATAAACAATACATATACATGGTCAACTAATTTTTGACAAGGGTGCCAGGATCACACCGTGGGGGAAAGGACAGTACCTTCAATAAATGGTGTTGAGAAAACTGGGTATCCACATAAAAAAGAATAAAACTGGACCCCTATCTTACACCACTAACAAAAATTAATTCAAAACAGATCATAAACAACAAGATCCTACTGTATAGCACAGGGAACTATATTCAATATCCTGTGATAAACCATAATGGAAAAGAATATGAAAAAGAATATATATATATGTATAACTGAGTTACTTTGCTGTACAGCAGAAATTAAAACATTGTAAATCAACTATACTTCAATAAAATTTTTTAAATTTTTAAAAAATAGATCAGACACTTAAATGTAAGACCTGAAACTGCAAAACTGCTAGAAAACATAGGAGAAAATATTCTTGACATTTGCTTTAGCAAGGATTTCTTGGAAAAGACATCAAAATAACAATCAACAAAAACTAAAATAAATGAGTGGGACTAGATTAAACTAAAGAGCTTCTGTACAGCAAAGGAAACAATGAATTGAAAAGGCAACCTACAGACTGGGAGAAAACATTCACAAACCATACATGTGAGAAGCGGTTAATATTCAGAACTATAGAAATAACTCATAACTCAATAACAAAAAAGGAAATAATCCAATTAAAAAATAGGCAAAGAACCTGAACACATTTTTCCAAAGATGATATACAAATGTCCAATAGGCATATGAAAAGATGCTCAACATCACTAATCATCAGGGAAATGCACATAAAAACCACAATGAGATATCACCTCATATCTGTTAAGATAGCTATTATCAAAAAGACAAGGGGTAAAAACTGCTAGTGAGGATGTGGGGAAAAGAGAGCCCTTGTACACTGTTGATGAGAATATAAATTGGTTCAGCCACGGTGGAAACAGTATGGGAGGGTTCCTCAAAAAATTAAAAATTCAACTATCATATGATCTGGTAATCCCACTCCTGGGTATACATTCAAAAGAATTGAAATCAGTATCTCAAAGAGATATCTGCATTCCCATATTCATTGCAGCATTATTCACAATAGCCAAGATACGAAAACTAAGTGTCCATCAAGAGATGAACAGATAGGGGCTTCCCTGGTGGCACAGTGGTTGAGAATCTGCCTGCCAATGCAGGGGACACAGGTTCGAGTCCTGGTCTAGGAAGATCCCACATGCCATGGAGCAACTGGGCCCGTGAGCCACAACTACTGAGCCTGCGCGTCTGGAGCCTGTGCTCCACAATAAGAGAGGCCACGATAGTGAGAGGCCCGCACACCGCGATGAAGAGTGGCCCCCGCTCGCCGCAACTAGAGAAAGCCCTGGCACAGAAACAAAGACCCAACACAGCCAAAAATAAATTAATTAATTAATTAATTTTAAAAAAAAAAGAGATGAATGGATAAAGATGTAGTGTGTTTTTAGATATATAATTGAATATGAGTCAGCCATGAGAAAGAAGGAAATCCTGACAGGGTGACCATGTGGATGGTCCTTGAGAGCATGATGCCAAGTGATGTAAGTCAGACAAGAAAGACAAATACCGTATTATTTCACTTATGTAAGGAATCTATTTTTAAAAAGCTGAACTCATAAAAACTGTAGAATGGTGGTTACCAGGGGTTGGAGTTTCGGGGAAATACAGGGGATCATTAGGGTCAAACTTGGAACCAGTAAATAATTTCTGAAGATCTAACACACAGCATCATCCAAGTAGCAAGAAGAGACTACATCTTGTTCTCACCACAAAAGAAGAAATGATTATGTGACATGATAGAGGTGTTAGCATATGCTATGATGGAAATACAAATATTAAATCAACACATTATACACATTAAACCTACACGATGCTATATGTCAATTATATCTCAATTTCTAAAAAATTCAAAATGGAAAAAAACAGTAGTAGGCGATCTAAGAGACTATACTTCAAGACCATGTAAATTTCCTGTTCCTTAGCTCAGTTCCTTAACAACCTTAGCTCATTAGTTTAAACATCTATTGATATTATTCTGCTGCAAGTGCCAAGAGAGTGATTTTCTAACTTTATTATTCTTAATGCATTTATTTACCAACATATCATAATATTTTCTCAATCAATAGCTAGGATAACTACTGTAATGTGAGAGTACAAGTCTTCAGTAAGGTTAGAAGCCACCTTATCTAGGCAGATACTAGACATCAGGCTAGAAATTGTGTAAATGTTCCACTTCCCCCATACACCTCACTGCACCACTGCAATTATCTTTCCTCTCAGAAGCTCTGCTGAATGACAGCACTGCTGTCTGAATTATTTGCAAAGATCTCATTATTAGATTTAATAGGGATAAACATAATTTTCTTTAAAAAACTAGAACCTCATTATTCCTAACACTTAGTATTAGGATTCTAGATATCTGTACAAAATACCTGAAAAAGAGGGCTTTGTCCAGACAGTGAAAACACTAAGCAAATGATTGTACAAACCCCACCTCCATACATGCTGAGAGCAACGAAATTTTAATATTTGCTGCTTAATTTGTCTTTATTTTCTTTAATTTCTGATATGTCTAATGCAAAGACTACATGAGATCATGTTGTTAAACTTTTGTACATGGCCTGTTACTGTATAATTTGTGATTCCCTGGGCTTTTCTTGAAAATCAGCCACAAGTTGCTACAGATGCAGAATTCAGCAGCTTGACCACTGCATTTAAGGAGAAGAGAGACCAATTTCATTGCGAATGTAGTATGTAGATCCTTCAAAACGCTCAGATATAAGGGCCTCACCTACTCATATTCGATATCAAACCAAGAATTTGGCCCAGCACTTCAGTCTTGCCCTTGTGATGTTCACAAAATCATCAGTTCAGAAAGGGGTTTCATTCTTTAGAAATGTCTCCACAAAGGTATATTACAAGGTTTTTGTTGTTGTTAAGATTTCCAGATTTACTACACTATCAAATCTGCCTGCATAAACAATGAGCCTCTCTTTTCTGATCTGGGATCACCTTCTCCAAGGGAGATAGATGGCAGGTATTTAAAATACAGCAGAAGAAGGGGCCTTCAAGATGGCAGAGGAGTAAGACGTAGATATCACCTTCCTCCCCACAAACACATCAGAAATACATCTACATGTGGAACAACTCCTACAGAACACCTACTGAATGCTGGCAGAAGACCTCAGACTTCCCAAAAGGCAAGAAAATCACCACGTACCTGGGTAGGGCAAAAGAAAAAAGAAAAAACAGAGACAAAAGAATAAGGACAGGACCTGCATCTCTGGGAGGGAGCTGTGAAGGAGGAAAAGTCACCACACACTAGGAAGCCCCTTCACTGGTGGAGATGGGGGCTGGGCGGGGGGGAAGCTTCAGAGCCATGGAGGAGAGCGCAGCAACAGGGGTGCAGAGGGCAAAGCGGAGAGATTCCCGCACAGAGGATCAGTGTCGACCAGCACTCACCAGCCTGAGAGGCTTGTCTGCTCACCCGGCGGGGCAGGTGGGGGCTGGGAGCTGAGGCTCGGGCTTCGGAGTTCAGATCCCAGGAAGAGGACTGGGGTTGGCTGCGTGAACACAGCCTGAAGGGGGCTAGTGTGCCACAGCTAGAGGGGAGGGAGTCTGGGAAAAAGTCTGGACCTGCCTAAGAGGCAAGAGACCATTGTTTCAGGGTGCATGAGGAGAGGAGATTCAGAGCACCGCCTAAATGAGCTCCAGAAACAGGTGTGAGCTGCGGCTAACAGCACCGACACCACAGACGGGCATGAAACGCTAAGGCTGCTGCTGCCGCCACCAAGAAGCCTGTGTGCAAGCACAGGTCACTATCCACACCGCCCCTCCCGGGAGCCTGTGCAGCCCACCACTGCCAGGGTCCTGTGATCCAGGGACAACTTCCACGGGAGAACGCATGGTGTGCCTCAGACTGGTGCAACATCACACCAGCCTCTGCCACCGCAGGCTCACCCCGCATCCGTAGCCCTCCCTCTCCCAGGCCTGAGTGAGCCAGAGCCCCCGAATCAGCTGCCCCTTTAACCCCCTCCTGTCTGGGTGAGAACAGATGCCCTCAGGTGACCTACATGCAGAGGCGGGGCCAAATCCAAAGCTGCACCCCAGGAGCTGTGCAAACAAAGAGGAGAAAGGGAAATCTCTCCCAGCAGCCTCAGGAGCAGTGGATTAAATCCCCACAATCAACTTCAGGTACCCTGCATCTGTGGAATACCTGAAAAGACAATGAATCATCCCAAAATTGAAGCAGTGGGCTTTGGGAGCAACTGTAGACTCGGGATTTCCTTCCTGCAACTAATTTGTTTCTGGTTTTAAGTTTATCTTAGTTTCGTATTCAGAGCTTATTATCATTGTTGGTAGATTTGTTTATTGATGTGGTTGCTCTCTTCCTTTTTTTATTTTTTTCATTTTTCTCTTTTTGTGAGTGTGTATGTGTATGCTTCTTTGTGTGATTTTATCTGTATACCTTTACTTTTACCATTTGTCCTAGGACTCTGTCTTTTTTTTTTTTTTTTTAGTATAGTATTTAGTGCTTGATATCATTGCTGGATTTGTTTTTTGGTTTGGTTGCTCTCCTTTCATTACTTTAAACATTTTTTTTATTTTTAATAATATTTTTAATTTAATAACTTTATTTTATTTTATTTTATCTTTTTCTTTCTTTCTTTTTTTTTTTCCTCCCTTTTCTTCTGAGCCATGTGGCTGACAGGGTCTTGGTGCTCTGGTTGGGTATCAGGCCTGAACTTCTGAGGTGGGAGAGCCAAGTTTAGGACATTGGTCCACGAGAGACCTCCCAGCCCCACATAATATCAAACGGCAACAGCTCTCCCAGAGATCTCCATCTCAATGCTAAGACCCAGCTCCACTCAACAACCAGCAAGCTACAGTACCCTATGCCAAACGACTAGCAAGACAGGAACACAACCCCACCCATTAGCAGAGAGGCTGCCTAAAATCATAATAAGTTCACAGACACCCCAAAACACACCACCAGATGTGGTCCTGCCCAACAGAAAGACAAGATCCACCCTCATCCACCAGAACACAGGCACCAGTCCCCCTCCACCAGGAAGCCTACACAACCCACTGAACCAACCTTAGCCACTGGGGACAGATACCAAAAACAACAGGAACTATGAACATGCAGCCTGTGAAAAGGAGACCCCAAACACAGTAAGTTATGCAAAATGAAAAGACAGAGAAACACACAATAGGTGAAGGAGCAAGGCAAAAACCCACCAGACCAAACAAATGAAGAGGAAATAGGCAGTCTACCTGAAAAAGAATTCAGTGTAATGATAGTAAAGATGATCCAAAAACGTGGAAATAGAATGGAGAAACTACAAGAAACATTTAACTAGGACCTAGAAGAACTAAAGAGCAAACAAACAATGATGAACAACACAATAAATGAAACTAAAAATTCTCTAGAAGGAATCAATAGCAGAATAACTGAGGCAGAAGAACGGCTGAGTGACCTGCAAGATAAAATAGTGGAAATAACTACTGCAGAGTACAATGAAGAAAAAAGAATGAAAAGAATTGAGGACAGTCTCAGAGACCTCTGGGACAACATTAAGTGCACCAACAGTCGAATTATAGGGGTCCCAGAAGAAGAAGAGAAAAAGAAAGGGACTGAGAAAATATTTGAAGAGATTATAGTTGAAAACTTGCCTAATATGAGAAAGGAAATAGTCAATCAAATCCAGGAAGTGCGGAGAGTCCCATACAGGATAAATCCAAGGAGAAACATGCCAAGACACATATTAATCAAACTATCAAAAATTAAATACAAAGGAAAAATATTAAAAGCAGCAAGGGGAAAGCAACAAATAACATACAAGGGAATCCCCATATGGTTAAGGGCTGATCTTCCAGCAGAAACTCTGCAAGCTAGAAGGGAGTGGCAGGACATATTTAAAGAGATGAAAGAGAAAAACCTACAACTAAGATTACTCTACACAGCAAGGATCTCACTGAAATTCAACAGAGAAAATAACACCTTTAAAGACAAGCAAAATTTAAGAGAATTCAGCACCACCAAACCAGCGCTACAACAAATACTAAAGGAAGTTCTCTAGGCAGGAAACACAAAAGAAGGAAAAGACCTACAAAAACAAACCCAAAACAATTCAGAAAATGGTAAAAGGAACACACATATCAATAACTACCTTAAATGTAAATGGATTAAATGCTCCAACCAAAAGACAAAGACTGGCTGAATGGATACAAAAACAAGACCTCTATATATGCTGTCCACAAGAGACCCACTTCAGACCTAGGGACACATACAGACTGAAAGTGAGGGGATAGAAAAAGGTATTCCATGCAAATGGAAATCAAAAGAAAGCTGGAGTAGCAATTCTCATATCAAACAAAATAGACTTTAAAATAAAGACTATTACAAGAGACAAAGAAGGACACTACATAATGATCAAAGGATCAATCCAAGAAGACAATATAACAATTGTAAATATTTATGCACCCAACACAGGAGCACCTCAATACATAAGGCAAATGCTAACAGCCATAAAAGGAGAAATTGACAGTAAAACAATCACAGTAGGGGAATTTAACATCCCACTTACACCAATGGACAGATCATCCAAAATGAAAACAAATAAGGAAACACAAGCTTTAAATGATACATTAAACAAGATGGACTTAATTGATATTTATAGGATATTCTATCCAAAAACAACAGAATACACTTTCTTCTCAAGTACTCATGGAACATTCTCCAGGATAGATGACATCTTGGGTCACAAATCAAGCCTCGGTAAATTTAAGAAAATTGAAATCATATCAAGTATCTTTTCCAACCACAATGCTATGAGACTAGGTATCATTACAGGAAAAAAATCTGTAAAAAGTACAAACACATGGAGGATAAACAATATGCTACTAAATGACCAAGAGATCACTGAAGAAATCAAAGAGGAAATCAAAAAATACGTAGAAACAAATGACGATGAAAACACGATGACCCAAAACCTGTGGAATGCAGCAAAAGCAGTTCTAAGAGGGAATTTTAAAGCAATACAATCCTACCTCAAGAAACAAGAAACATCTCAAATAAGCAACCTAACCTTACACCTAAAGCAATTAGAGAAAGAAGACAAAAACCCCCAAAATTAGCAGAAGGAAAGAAATCATAAAGATCAGATCAGAAATAAATGAAAAAATAATGAAGGAAACAATGGCAAAGGCCAATAACACTAAAAGCTGGTTCTTTGAGAAGATAAACAAAATTGATAAACCATTAGCCAGACTCATCAAGAAAAAAAGGGAGAAGACTCAAATCAATAGAATTAGAAATGAAAAAGGAGAAGTTACAACTGACACTACAGAAATACAAAGGATCATGAGAGATTACTTCAAGCAACTATATGCAAATAAAATGGACAACCTGGAAGAAATGGACAAATTCTTAGAAAAGCACAAGGATGTCCACTCTCAACACTATTATTCAACATAGTTTTGGAATTCCTAGCCACGGCAATCAGAGAAGAAAAAGAAATAAAAGGAATACAAATTGGAAAAGAAGAAGTAAAACTAGTAAAACTGTCACTGTTTGCAGATGACATGATACTATACATACAGAATCCTAAAGATGCCACCAGAAAACTACCAGAGCTAATCAATGAATTTGGTAAAGTAGCAGGATACAAAATTAATGCACAGAAATCTCTAGCATTCCTATACACTAAGGATGAAAAATCTGAAAGTGAAATTAAGAAAACACTCCCATTTACCGTTGCAACAAAAAGAATAAAATATCTAGGAATGAATCTACCTAAGGAGACAAAAGACCTGTATGCAGAAAATTATAAGAAACTGACGACAAAAATTAAAGATGATACAAATAGATGGAGAGATATACCATGTTCTTGGATTGGAAGAATCAACATTGTGAAAATGACTATACTACCCAAAGCAATCTACAGATTCAGTGCAATCCCTATCAAACTACCACTGGCATTTTTCACAGAACTAGAACAAAGAATTTCACAATTTGTATGGAAACACAAAAGACCCTGAATAGCCAAAGCAATCTTGAGAGAGAAAAACGGAGCTGGAAGAATCAGACTCCCTGACTTCAGATTATACTACAAAGCTACAGTAATCAAGACAATATGGTACCGGCACAAAAACAGAAATATAGATCAATGGAACAGGATAGAAAGCCCAGAGATAAACCCATGCACATATGGTCACCTTATCTTTGATAAAGGAGGCAGGAATATACAGTGGAGAAAACACAGCCTCTTCAATAAGTGGCGCTGGGAAAACTGGACAGGTACATATAAAAGTATGAAATTAGAACACTCCCTAACACCATACACAATAATAAACTCAAAATGGATTAAAGACCTAAATGTAAGGCCAGACACTATCAAACTCTTAGAGGAAAACATAGGCAGAACACTCTATGACATAAATCACAGCAAGATCCTTTTTGACCCACCTCCTAGAGAAATGGAAGTAAAAACAAAAATAAACAAATGGGACCTAACGAAACTTAAAACCTTTTGCACAGCAAAGGAAACCATAAACAAGATGAAAAGACAACCCTCAGAATGGGAGAAAATATTTGTCAATGAAGCAACTGACAAAGGATTAATCTCCAAGATTTACAGGCAGCTCATGCAGCTCAATAACAAAAAAACGAACAACCCAATCCAAAAATGGGCAGAGACCTAAATAGACAGTTCTCCAAAGAAGACATACAGATGGCCAACAAACACATGAAAGGATGCTCAACATCATTAATCATTAGAGAAATGCAAATCAAAACTACAATGAGATATCATCTCACACTGGTCAGAATGGCCATCATCAAAAAGTCTACAAACAATAAATCCTGGAGAGGGTGTGGAGAAAAGGGAACCCTCTTGCACTGTTGGTGCGAATGTAAATTGATACAGCCACTATGGATAACAGTATGGAGGTTCCTTAAAAAACTAAAAATAGAACTACCATATGACCCAGCAATCCCACTACTGGGCATATACCCTGAGAAAACCATAATTCAAAAAGAGTCATGTACCACAATGTTCATTGCAGTTCTATTTACAATAGCCAGGACATGGAAGCAACCTAAATGTCCATCAACAGATGAATGGATAAAGAAGATGTGGCACATATATACAATGTAATATTACTCAGCCATAAAAAGAAACGAAATTGAGTTATTTGTAGTGAGGTGGATGAACCTAGAATCTGTCATACAGAGTGAAGTAAGTCAGAAAGAGAAAAACAAATACCGTATGCTAACACATATATATGGAATCTAAAAAAAAAAAAAAAAAAAAAGGTCATGAAGAACCTAAGGGCAAGTCGGGAATAAAGACACAGACATACTAGAGAATGGACTTGAGGATATGGGGAGGGGGAAGGGTAAGCTGGGACAAAGTGAGAGAGTGGCATGGACATATATACACTACCAAATGTAAAATAGATAGCTAGTGGGAAGCAGCCACATAGCACAGGGAGATCAGTTCGGTGCTTTGTGACCACCTTGAGGGGTGGGATAGGGAGGGTGGGAGGGAGGGAGACACAAGAGGGAAGAGATATGGGAACATATGTATATGTGTAACTGATTCATTTTGTTATAAAGCAGAAACTAACACACCATTGTAAAGCAATTATACTCCAATAAAGAGGTTAAAAAAAAAGAATCAGGTACCACAATGTTCAGTGCAGCTCTATTTACAATAGCCGGGACATGGAAGCCACCTAAGTGTCCATCGACAGATGAATGGATAAAAGAAGATGTGGCACATATATACAATGGAATATTACTCAGCCATAAAAAGAAACTAAATTGAGTTATCTGTAGTGAGGTGGATGGACCTAGAGATTGTCATACAGAGTGAAGTAAGTCAGAAAGTGTAAAACAAATACTGTATGCTAACATATATATGGAATCTTAAGAGGAAAAAAAAAAAGGTTCTGAAGAACCTAGGGGCAGAACAGGAATAAAGACTCAGATGTAGAGAATGGACTTGAGGACAAGGGGAGGGGGAAGTGTAAGCTGGGACGAAGTGAGAGAGTGGCATAGACATATATGCACTACTAAATATAAAATAGATAGCTAGTGGGAAGCAGCCACATAGCACAGGGAGATCAGCTCGGTGCTTTGTGACCATCTAGAGGAGTGGAATAGGGAGGGTGGGAGGGAGATGCAAGAGGGAGGCGATATGGGGATATATGTATATGTATAGCTGATACACTTTGTTATAAAGCAGAAACTAACACACCATTGTAAAGCAATTATACTCCGATAAAGTTGTAAGCAAACAAATAAATAAATAAAATACAGCAGAAATCCAAGGTTATAGTCAATAGGCCATAACAACCTTCTGGATTACACTGTGATTATTTTTATTGTTGTTCTAATCAAATTTGAAGAATAATAATGGAGTTAATGTTTACTTGTAGGAAACATTAATTTATAGGAATTATGAAAAGAAAGCTAATAAAAGCCAATAATCCTTGAACGAAATTTAGGAATGGTTGGAATCTGGGAATGGAACCTGAAGATAGGCCAACTCCTAAAACAGACAATGATTTGCACTTTTTTCAGAAAATCAAAACAAACACTATCCTAATAGTAGGCTCTATATTTTTAAATAGATTTCCAAGTATGTTTCAAACAGAATTCTTCTACATAAAAATCCAACTGTTAACTACTAAGTTCACAAAATATGTAGATGTTTGCTTGCTAAAAGCAAAAAGCATTTGTTCTCGAAGTCTATTGCTTGAGTAACTGTAAATAAGTGTCATTCATTCAAGACTCTCTACCTAGCATTCAGCTTGGATTAGCAGAGTTCTTACATGAGGCTGTGTATCAGAATTATCTGGGGGACTTCCCTGGTGCTGCAGTGGTTAAGAATCCATCTGCCAACGCAGGGGACACGGGTTCGAGCCCTGGTCCGGGAAGATCCCACATGCCGTGGAGCCACTAAGCCCGTGCACCACAACTACTGAGCCTGTGCTCTAGAGCCCATGAGCCACAACTACTGAGTCCGCACGCCACAACTACTGAAGCCCATGCACCTAGAGCCCGTGCTCTGCAACAAGAGAAGCCATCACAATGAGAAGCCCACTCACCACAAGGAAGAGCATCCCCCACTTGCTGCAACTAGAGAAAGTGCACACGCAGCAATGAAGACCGAATGCAGCCGAAAATAAATTAAATAAATAAATTTATTTTTAAAAATTACTATAAAAAAAAAAAAGAATTATCGGGGAAGATTTTTTAAAGCACATGTGCTGGAACATACCCCCAGACACTCAGATTTATTGGAGATTTACTAGAGTCAAATATGTTCATATTTTAAAAGCTCCCCCAAATGATTCTGGTATGTACTGCCATTTGGAACTAGTCAGTGGAAAGAGTAAACATACATGGGTTCAAACAACTCTTGCCTAACTAGTTATACAATCTTGAGAAATATACTTAAAATCCTGAACATCCCTTCACTTGTATGTAACTGGGCCACACAGGCATGAAATGTAATCAAATATCATATTTCACTGTTTTACTATTTTTGTAATTGTTTTAATTCTAAAAATCTGTACACATATTTAATGTTTCATTTTTCTCCAAAACACTATTACTAAAGTCACAGTGAGTCTTAACAGTGAGTAACATGCTAGGGTGAGGAAGTAAAGTTTAGACCCAAAGGCAATGCCCCGAAGTTGATGTTCTATCAATGTTGTATCAGCTGAACAATTGTCTCTGCTACACCTCAGTACCAGGCAAGAAGGGCCTTAGAACCTTAAGAAAATTTTAGCCTTAAAAGTTAGGCCATCTGAGTCCCTGAAAATATGAATCTCTGTAGGAGTGACACCTAAATTAGGGTAATCAAATCAATTTATTTTGTACCATCCCAGAATGTAAATATGACCTTTCAAATAGAAGTACCCAGAATTTGTCCTCACCAAAATTCCAAGTCTCAAATTTAAGTTCTTATACATGTTCTGCCTCTCTTCATACCATCTTCAAAAGACATGTATGTTCTTGCTTCCTTTTCTTAATTGTCTCTTCTAAGATACCTTTTGGGTAGGTAACTAACCTTCATGTGTTCGCGACCATCACACATCAATACTCTTCATCTCATTTTACTGGGGACGAAGACCTTTCTAACAGTAAAACTGAACACCTGCAGTAGGGACTTCACTCCCACAGTGTACCACTAGGGATTGTTGAATTATGACCTATCTCAATATATTAGTCATCTCTAACAAAAACTTTACCTCTTTTCTATCTCCTTTGCATGAGTTATATTAATGAAGGATGTTAAGTTTTTTTTTCTTCTTTGTGGCCATGCCGGGTGGCGTGTGGGATCTTAGTTCCCGACCAGGGATCGAACCCACACTCCCTGCACTGGAAGCGTGGAGTCTTAACCACTGGACCGCCAGGGAAGTCCCAAGGATGTTACGTTTTCACGAAGGACAGAATATCACAAAGTACAGGGTAGGTAGATGATTCCACAGCAGAAATGTCTTTTATTCTAGAATTTAATCTCCCTCTTATATATCCATGAGCGCTTCTATAATAATATAATAAATTAAAAAAATAAATGAGGGGGAAGGGCAAGATGGCAGCATAGGAAGACCCTGAGCTCACCTCCTCCCATAGACAGACTGAATCTATACCTACATATAGAGCAACTTCTCCTGAAGAAGACCTGAGGGCTGATTGGACAGCTACTGCACATAGAGGGACCACAATAGCAACAGGTAGAAAAGACAGACATGGTATCGATGGGAAACCTACTCCAACCTGCAGTGGGAAGGGATATAACTGAGGGGCTTGAGCACCTGGGATATAGCAAAAAAAAAAAAACAAAAAAAAACACAAAAAAACCCCCAGCTGTTTAAAAGGCACCTAGACTCTATGGGAAGAAAATCCATTTCCTAAGCCTAGAGCTTCTGCCAGAAGATCAGGGAACTGCTGCAGCCCTCTGCAGGCTCAAGGGCACTGAGGAACCTCACGGAGTCCCACCAGGACTCCTCCCAGCCCGCACTTTCTACTGAGTGGTTGTGGAGATTAAATGATTTACTTTTGTATGAAAGTATTAAGCTATTCTTTTTACAAGAAATGTTGGTTTGATAATTTCCTCTCTCTTACTCTTCTTTCCTTCCCTTTCTATCCTTTTTGTTTTCCTCATTATAAGCTCCTCAAAGAGGAGAGTATGGCAAAGCCCATTGCTCCTCAAATGAGAGTTGCTGGAAGTAGGGTTAAAGGAAAGGTCCACGGGACACATCAGTGAGAACCCCTGAATACACCCTCCTATCAGCTTCCACTAGATGTGAAATCTTAGGCAGGTGGAAGTCTCAGAACCTTTAGGGATGCCCGCTTTGCACAAGATTGACCAGACTTTAGTCTGGAATATAAAATTGAAAATTGCAGTTATCCTGACAGATCTCCTCTTGAAATCAAGACAATACAGCTCTGCCAATTCTCCTTGGTTCTTGGGATCTTACCAAACTGTTTCTGTGTGTTCCCATGGTGAAGAATGGAGTCACTGGGATAATGCTTAGGCCTGAGAGGCAACCCAAGTAGACCCTCATACACATTTGCTTCCACACTTGAACATTGGCTGAGTTTCTTTGGTCAAAATATACGTCTAATTGACTTGTGTGGCCTGGAGACAAATGTGAAAGAATGCTTCTGATTAACCAGGACTAATATCAGCTACCTTTGCTATGGTAAATAGTAAATACTGTGTTGATAGGTCTCCATGAGTTAGTTAGAAATGTCAGTCTTGCACTATGAAAGCATTATCCTTGCTTGTCATTCTCTTGGATGACACTTGCAGAGATAGCACCACTCAAGTATGCTTAGGCATTCAGCTCAGATGATGAGCCAATTAGCTGTCCCACCCTAACCCTGTCAAAAATCAACACTGAGCAAAGACATAGGTAATTAAATCTCAGCCAAGAACACCAAATAGCTCAAAAGAACAAAGCCAAGTAATGAGGTCATGAAGAGTGTAAGACTGCAACTTAGCCTACAATTCAAGAAGTAAGCCCTTAGCACTTAAATACCTAGCAGATGGGAGCATCAGAGTTTTTAAATCAATCAAAATAAAACAGCTGGTAACTCTTGAAGTTCTCAGCATCCATGCTAGATTCTGACAGTGAAATGATAAAACTTTTTACACTTCCTACTGCCGTTCCACATCCCTACTAAACTTCCTTCACTCGGTCAGCATTGCATTCATTATCTAAAACAGAGATTGGCAAACTATGGTCTGCAGGCCAGACACCCATTTTAAAATAAAGTCTTATTGTAACACAGTCATACCATTCATTTGTGTATTGTTTATGGTTGCTTTTGTGCTGTAACAGCAGAGTTGAGTAGTGGCAACAGAAATTGTATGACCTACCAGCCTAAAATATTTACTATCTGGCCCTTTAGGAAAACAATTCTCAATCTTTAAATTCTCAGCAAAAGTTTCTGGTTCTGGGTAAGATGAAGTAAACACACTCCTGTCTCTTCCACTGAATTCAGTTTTAAAACCTGGACAGAATGCACGAGCAAACTATTGGGAAACTCTGTAAAGTAATGACAGGTAGACTGGGGTAAAGACTACAATTCAAAGTAGTACCAGACCAGTGGTGAGTTTGCCATTTTCTCCCCTCCGTTTGGCATCCCCACCATTTGTCCCCATATGTGGATGGAGCTATGGACATCCATGGTAGACCAGGATAACTAAAGCCCCATATTTCTGGCAAAAAGACTGAAAAAGGAGATTCCCCAGGAAGCTGGAAAGTACTGAAGAGATTGTAGTGGTGAAGAAGCTTATGAAAGTGACCTCACAAAGTTGTTTATCGATTCCTGGGATAACCCCTGACCTGTGTACATATGGATAAGATCTTAATCAGAAAATAAAAGATTTTGAGAACTGAACTAAATGACCACCACCCAGATCCCAGACTGGCCACTGGCTGATGCACACATGTAATACATTCAAATAACGCTGCAAAGGCTTTGGAAACTGAGTTAACATCGGAACCACAGTGCACTGAAGGTAGTTTTAAACTTTCAACCTGAACCTAATCAGGCTGCTAAAACAAAAATATCAACATTCACCATAGGATTTAACAAGACCCAGAATCTCACAACCTGATATTCAAAATGTGTCAGATTTAATCCAAAATTATTGGGCACACGAAGAACCAGAAAATCCTCCAGCCTCATGTCACATGGGAAAGACAACCCACAGACATCAACACTGAGATGAGATGGATGTTAGAACTATCTGACAAAGACTTTAAAGCAGCTCTTATAAAAATGTTCCAGCAAGCAATTGTAAACATTCTTGAAACAAGTGAAAAAACAGAAAGTCTCAGCAAATAAATAAATGGATAAAAATCTGAAATTTTAGAACTTAAAAATATATTAGGGGCTTCCCTGGTGGTGCAGTGGTTGAGAGTCTGCCTGCCAATGCAGGGGACACGGGTTCGAGCCCTGGTCTGGGAAGATCCAACATGCCACGGAGCAACTGGGCCCGTGAGCCACAACTACTGAGCCTGTGCGTCTGGAGCCTGTGCTCCGCAACAAGAGAGGCTGCGATAATGAGAGGCCAGCACACCGCGATGAGGAGTGGCCCCCGCTCGCCACAACTAGAGAAAGCTCTCGCACAGAAACGAAGACCCAACACAGCCAAAAATAAATTAATTAATTAATTTAAAAATATATATATAATAAAAGAAATTTAATGAAAAGGACTAATAGTTGGGGGAAAAGAAAGGACTAATAGTTGAAACTGTCCTACCAAAGTCACTAGGATATATATATACATATGTGTATATATACACATATATACATATATATTTGTGTGTGTGTGTATATATATATATATATATATATATATTTTTTTTTTTTTTTTTTTTTTTACAACCCATACAGACATCCCTTCACCAAAATAGTATAATTAGAAGGTCTGGGTCTCAAATTCTACAAAACTTTTTAAAAAATCCATTGTTGCCCTTTTGATCTACCTCTAAGATAAGCTTACCAACCACAAAAACTTTGTTATTTTTACTTTATGCTTACATATGGGTTTGCTGTTTCCTTATTTACTTTAAACAAAACTGGTATCACCAAGCTCAGTTTCTCATCATATGCAACAAAGTTTTCCGGCAAACACCCGTCAAGTGTTTGCCACGTTTATTGGGACATTTTGTGCCAGTTAGAATATATCAAAGACAACTGGGCTGTGTCAAGAAGGTAAAAGAGATCATTAGAAAGAGTTTCTATCAAAAAGAATGAGTGCAATTGATTGGAAAACAATGAATATTTTAAAATCCATGAATTAGTAATGCTAATGTTAAATGAGATACAGGGAAAGACAAAAAACTCATCGAATACCTTTGGAAGAACTGGGTCAACAATTCCTTATTCTGAAAGCTGGCAATTAGAAATTAAGAGGAAAGAATTAAACAGTCATTCTGCCTTAACCTACATGAGCTGTATTTCAGGATAACTAAATAGTCTTAATTAATGATGGAAAGCTGTTAAAAAATCACTATTTTGCAGTCCCTAAGTGAAATAATTGTGTGCCTTCCAAGTTCTAATGATTTGCCTTCCACAGATGGGTGATGTCAGGAGTATCACCCTCATTTTGAGAGATCCCACTTCTTACTCATAGGGAAGAGAACTTATCCCAAAGATCTCAATAGAAATTATGTCAGAATCTGCCTCAACACAGTAACTTCAACATTTCAAAATGAGACACTTAGAATATTAGAAAAAACATTTCATGTTCTCTATATACATCAAAAATAATGCAAATAAATATTTGAGCATCCAGGAGTAGAGAAGTAATTAAAGATATGCATCTACTATACATATGTTTAAACTACTCTGTAGTTTATACTTTAACTGATTATAGACCCTATGGGAATCAAATACATTTTTTCTTAGCCTTTTTTTTAACATCTTTATTGGAGTATAATTGCTTTACAACGTTGTGTTAGTTTCTGCTGTATAACAAAGTGAATCAGCTATACATATACATATATCCCCATAACCCCTCTCTCTTACGTCTCCCTCCCCCCCTCCATATCCCACCCCTCTATGTGGTCACAAAGCACCGGGCTGATCTCCCTGTGCTATGCAGCTGCTTCCCACTTGCTATCTATTTTACATTTGGTAGTGTATATGTCAGTGCAACTCTCTCACTTCATCCCATCTTACACTTCCCGCTCCCCATGTCCTCAAGTCCATTCTCTACATCTACGTCTTTATTCCTGTCCTGCCCCTATGTTCATCAGAACTTTTTTTTTTTAGATTCCATATATATGTGTTAGCATACGATATTTGTTTTTCTCTTTCTGACTTACTTCACTCTGTATGACAGACTCTAGGTCCATCCACCTCACTACAACTCAATTTAGTTTCTATTGAATTAAATACTTTAAATACCAGTTCCCAAGTTTTCTGAGAGCTTTAAGTTCTAAAGAACAAATCTATCTCTGATGTCATTCTGAACTACCAACAGGGAGATACTACCATTTAATTGGCTTGTGTTTGAGATTTACACAGATCTTCATTTGAACCCAAATCCACCACTTACTAGCTATGTGATCTTGAACAAGTTAAGTCATCTATTTGAACTTTGATCTCATTTATAAAATGGGAATAATAATAATACCTGTTCTGAAGGACCTTTGTGAGAATTTATGTATTAGTGACACACTGACAAATTGCTTAGCATATGATTTGTGGTCAACAATGGGTAGCTATTATTGTTTCCAGAATATCTGTGTCATTTCATGCCTCCATGATTTTGCCACACCATTTCCTCTGCCTGGAAAGTCTTTCCCTTTTGTCAACCTGGTTCATTCATTCATCTAGTATTTTTTTGGATACTATGTGCTGGACCTTATTAGGCACTGAGGATAAATTAAGCAGACAGTCCATCCTTCATGTAAAGATAACCCAAATTGACAAATGCTATGAACGAAAAAGTATAGAATAAAATTTAAGTGTATAAAGGGGACTTCTAGTGTGGGGGGTCATCACCAAAGAGTGGAGGGGTTAAAAGCATGGACTGTGAACTCTGCAATTCACTAGTTGTGTGACCTTGGGCAAGTTATTTCAGCCTTTGTGCTTCTGTTTCCGTAGTACTTAACACATAATGTTGTTGGGACAAGTAAATGCTGTGCAATCAATGTAATATCTGCCACATAGCAAGTACTTAAGTCTTAATCTGGTGAAAAGTATCTTAAGTGTTACCTTTTCTATGAAACTTTTCCTACTATTAGTGTACAGCACATAGTATAAACACAATAAATGTTTGTTGAAAGAATAAACTCCACATGTACTGCAAATAAGTCAGATGCTTGCATCAAGTTATATAAATAGTACTTCAGTTTAGCAAGGAAACATTCGTTTTGACATCTAGCTCAAGGTCTTCATTTTAACCTTCATATAATAACTGCTGATATGTTCCACTGTCATCCTCTCTAAGGATTTCAAAGGGAAGCTAAGTTTTAACAGAAAATTCTTTGAGGATAGCCTTTCTAAGAAAATCTACTTGCAAATTAATTTTGTGCCTGTCCATAATATTATCTTTCAATGTATAAAATTATATTTATCAATGCTTAATTTGATTTTCTATGATGGGTATTATTATCATTCCCATTTTATAAAGGAATCAATTACAGCTCAGAGGCTAAGTAACATGTCCATACGCATGGCTACTAGATGGCACAAACTCCCTCAAACATGTTTCTAAGTTTCACGATCTTTCACCTTCTTCCATTGCAGCTATAAAGCAAAAGACCCTTGTCATATTTAAACCCATCAATTTTTAGTAAATGATTACCAGCATCTCCTAAAAACTCCAAAGCCTACTCTGAGTCTGTCTTTATTGTACACAGATGTCAATGCTCCACTACAACCAAGCCCCCATATAATTAGATTATGTCTAGCAAATCAGCCTTGATATAACAATAAATAATTCTTAACATTTAAATTTATTATGTGCAAGGTACCATGCCAAACACATTACAGGCATTATCTCCTTTAATTCTCTCAACACGTCTATGAGGTAGCCAGTACCATTACCCTATTTCACAGATGAGTAATTTGGAGCTTACAAAGGTAAATCTAAGTGACAGAATTCAATTTCCACCTTACATTTATATAGTTTCAAACCTCTAATTTTTAGCCATTTTCTTCAGTCTTCTCAGCCTATCTGTGCTCTTGGTTATGGATATAATAGCATCTTAGCTTTTCTCATTCCCAGTCTTCTCTGTTGCTTGGAATTGTAGTTCCCTGCTTCAAGGTTATTATTCTGTTTGTCATAAATTGCCTGTGAAATTTTTCCTCTAAAAGGGTCCCAGGCTGGCTTTGAGAATCTCTGTATTAAATCTGTCAGTTCCCATTCCTAAAAAGTGTGTCTATCAGGGATCTGGCCACAGGTGACTGAGATATAATTCCTAAGCTATGCCTCATACTCAGACCTCCATGAACCAAAACTACATCCTCACCATGACTGTCAAGCAGATAAATTCAGAATACCGAGAAATCAACTTGAATCAAGTCATGATGCCCCCTGGGCATCACCTACAAGCTTGATGGAAATTGTACAGCTATTTTATCACCAGCATCACAACTGTTGGGGAAATGTGCTGTTAGGTATTGAGTATTACAGATGGAGAGTCAGACACATGCATTACTATGCGAGTTACCATACTGACAAAATCTCAGAAGAATTTGCAGGCAGGAAATTATGTGTGACCTAACTTCAACAGAACACAGGTTCCTAAGAAATGGAGACTTTAAGGAAGGAGAGAGGAGGAACATAGTAGATATGTCTTGGCTAATCCAACATCCCCACACTTTTTCACCTACTGAGACAGGATTGCTTAAAGACAGAACTATTGCTGGGGCTAGTCAGCAAGCAGACAAAGGAACCATGCCATGGCAAAGCTACACGCCATCAAAAACCTTCTCGGGAAGAACATAGCCAGGAATAAATAAGATCTGCATTGTGTGTGTGTGTCACTGAATTGTTACTGGAGTATTTAGTCTTAAAGGTAGCACAAATTCTTGGAAATCAGGTCAATTTTTGTAGAGTAGGACATTAGAAACTACATGTGCTCTCAAATCCACAAAAGCCTCCATTTCTCTGGCAAGACACCAAATGACATTTGAAGGATTATGTGGTAACAATGTCAAGAGTCTCCTTTAAAACAGCATGAGAGAGGTACCATGCAGAAAAACAAAGGGAACACTTGTGCACTGTTGGTAAGAATGTAGGCTGGTTTAGCCACTATGGAAAACAGTATGGAGGTTCCTCAAACAATTAAACTAGAACTACCATATGATCTAGCAATCCCACTTTTGGGTATATACCCAAAGGAAATGAAAACAGGATATCAAAAAGATATCTGCACTTCCATGTTTATTGCAACATTATTTGCAGTAGCCAAGATATGAAAACAACCTAAGTGTCTGTCAATGGATGAATGGACAAAGATGTGGTACATTATACACAATGGAATATTACTTAATTCATGAGAAAAAAGGACATCCTGCCATTTGCAGAAACATGCAGGGCATTAAGCTACGTGTAAAAAGACAGAAAGACAAATAAATACTGTATGATATCACTTATACGTGGAATCTAAAAAAGCTGAACTTATAAAAACAGTATAATGGTAGTTACCAGAGGTTGGCGAGGGAGAACTGGGGAGAAGTTGGTCAAAGGGTACAAACATATAAGATGAATAATTCTGTATATCTAATACCCAGTACTGATTATAGCCAAGACTATTATATACTTTCAAGTTGCTAAGAGCTTAGATTAACCGTTCTCACCCCAAAAAAGAAATGGTAATTATGTGATGTGATGGAGGTGTTAGCTAACAGTGTGGTGATTATATTGCAATATATGAATGTATCAAACAACACATTATACACCTTAAATTTACACCATGTTGTATGTCAAGTATATCTCAATAATAAAAGAGAGGTACTCCATATATGGGTTTCGTATCCAGAGAACTTTGCAGGAGACCACAACGAGCAAAGCTGGCAGAATAGAGCACAGCTGAAGCACTCAGAGAAGATGCTCTTCCTGGGAAAGCGTATGTGGAACAACTTGGATCTCAGCGATTGAATTCTTACTATTAGTGGAGCAAATGGGGGAAGAGAGGAGCACGAAATTGGTCGCCCTCAGGGAATAAAACAAGTAGTGTAAGGTCAGCCTTGAAGAACTAGTGATGAGACCAAAATGGCTTAGCTCCTTGTAAGTCAAATCCTTGGCAAGTGAGGCCCCTTGGAACCTGCTTGGGGTCAGGTAGGATGCCAAGCCCCATAGTCTACTTCCACCGTGACAGTGTTGGTAGCAAGCTGCAAAACTCTGACAGAGTAGGTACTAACGCCCAGCTCCTTTCAGACACAACTCATGTGGGGCAGATTCTAGACCCATCCTGGGGCTGTCCAGGACACTGGGAGGTGGTAATGCCCACCTACCTGTTTCAATTGTGATGAGAAGGAATACACTGGAACAGACAGGAACAAGGTAGTTTTCTTCTTGTGAAAAACATCCAAAAGGCAGCCTGGATGGGGGTTCTGCCCACCTGCTAATGTGACTGAATTCGACTTAATATTCACTCATTTCAAAAAAATAAATAAATAAATAAAACTCAATCTCCAGTCCTTCAAGCTCCCCAAGGTACTGGCTTACCCACAGGGCCACACACCTGCCCGGGTTGTAGCAGTAGAGCTGTATCCGAAGGCGAGAGCACAAACCTTCCTAGCATCTTAACATCCTAGACTGAAGAAGGTCGCCTCATGGAGCTCCTTAGATTAGCCCTGCTCAGCCCTGAAGGAGCTGCGGAGGTAAGTGGCAGGGCTTAAGACATGGAGCTGAATTAGGAATTTTTGTCAAAAGGAAAATCATGAAAAACCAATGAATATTCCATAGGCCTCTCTTTTATTTTTTTTAACATCTTTATTGGAGTATAATTGCTTTACAGTAGTGTGTTAGCTTCTGCTGTAGAACAAAGTGAATCAGCTATATGTATACATATATCCCCATTTCCCCTCCCTCTTGCATCTCCCTCCCCCCCCCATCCCACCCCTCTAGGTGGTCACAAAGCACCGAGCTGATCTCCCTGTGCATAGGCCCTTCTTCAAACAAATATATCTCCCTTATTCCCTACTCTGCACCAAGGGACAGGCTGAGGAGGAAGAGGTATTCTGCTTGGGGCTCAAAGGGGTAAGCAGTCTACTGTGAACAGCTGCATTCCTCTGAATAATGGGGGAATTTTATACAGATGGAAGGATACATGCACGGGTGAGCAAAAACCAAAGGAACAGATTTGTTTACTGGGGAATTCTGATTCATTTTTGTTACATGGTGTATGATGGAGTTCTCTCCTCCAATTCCCCCGTCCCCAAAAAATACCTTCGGAAAAACTAACCAAGTCTGGGGTTTAGGGGCTGTTTGTGGAGGAGGGAGCAGGGAGGGTAGAGCACAGGGGGCGGCCACACCGCAGCTGCGTGAGGTCCTCCCGTGGACCAGTGAGAAAATCCCAGACGGGTCGCAGGCAGAGGGTGAGCTCACGTTGATGCTGCCATTAAGTTCAGGCATGTGCACAGACCCCGGGGGTGGGGGGCTCCTGAAAGTCTACTTGCCTGAAAACCAAGGGGTCTCAGGAGAAAACACTCTGAGACAAGTCAGAAGCTATTCTGCTTTTCTACCTACCGCTGCCTAACAAACTGTGCCCCAAACTCAGGGGTTTAAACCAGCTGTATCCATCTCCTAATTTTGTGGGTCAGGAATTTGGAGAAGGCCTGTCTGGGCAACTCTTCTGCACTGTGATGGTACCACTTTGGATCACTCAGTGGTAACTGGCTGGTGGTTTTTCTGGATAAAAGGTCCAAAATGTCTGTGCTCACGTGCCTAGCAGGTGAGGGCCCCTCACCTTCTCCATGTAGTCTCAGAGTCTCCCGATGGGCCTTCCAGCAGAGCAGTTTGACGGTGTACATATGGCCCAGGGCCCCATAAGTGAGCATTTTAAGAGACAATAAATGGAAACTTAGTGGCCAAGCCTGGAACTGGCTAAGTGTCACTTCCCCACGCTCTACTGGTCAAGCCATCACAGGGCAGCCCACATTCAAGGAAAGAAGATCTACCTCCTAATGGGGCCATCTTTAATCTGCCACCAAAGAAAACAAGTTTAGTCTAAGGACAATTAGGTGTTTTCCAAGGAGAAGGATACTCTGAATATATATAATGTGTGCTACTCAAACTGCCCTACCAGCTAGCTGTACACACTGATTTTTATGCAGGGGATCTGCAGAGCAGAATGGGCCTGAAAGAACGTCTTCAGGGAGTTTGTAGAAAACGGAGGAGACCAACAGCTCCACTTCAAGATAAAACATAGCCCAGGTTGAAGTAGAGTGTCTTGTCAATGTCAGACGTGGAAGAAGCTGGGAGCCACCTGCACCCTGAGCCTCCCTTCTGCATCACAGCCTAAGGCGGGCAGGGGACAGTCACCCCACATGGCTACCACATTCCCTCACACAGGTAAGGTGTCTTGCAACCCCAGGGCCTCAGAGAAAAGGGGATGAATTTGTGGGTGGAGAACGGGTCAGAGAATGCACTTCTAAGCATGGGACCATTGCTTAGAACCCAGTGACCTTGATCATCTCCTACTGAGCACACAGAAGCCAAGTTGGCACTCATGTGGGCTTGTACACATTGTATGAACAGAAATAAGCCATTCCTAGTGAATAATGGCTTTCTTCCATATTTTGGCATTATTGCCAGTCTGTCTATTCAAATACCACAGTAAAATGTTGTTAGGGATATAGAGTTTCTTGTTCCAGTCAGGAGATTTTCTTTTATTTTCATGAGAATGTACCATGGTGGGTTCCCAAGATGAATGTGGGTACCCTTACTAAGCAGACACAGCCTGCTTCCATAGTTCCACAGACTCAATTACTTTACATACATCTCAGCATTATGACCAAAATCTGGGCACGTGGCAGCCAGCATGACAGTATTGTTTCTTTTAGAGGTGGGTGGAAATAACCACCTGAGGGGAGAAACTAAAGGGAAAAAAATGTAACCAACATATTTTTCCACTAATTTCCTTTCTTAGTATATCCACCCCTATTCCACACAGAAATGGAAATCTTATATGACAACCAGAAAATTTTTCTTGATTACCATTCTGATCATCTGATGACCTTGGCACTTTTAAAAACATGTCATTTGTTCACTGCATGATATGATATAAAGTATTGTTAGGACTCTTGCAGATGCAACTGACAGAAACGGAAATCAAACTACCTTAAGGAAAAAGAGGAAATTATTGGCTAAATTTTAATGGAGGATACTCTCAAGCACAGATAGATCTGGAGGCTTGAGTGATGTTCACACTTTTTTCTCCACCTCTGGGCTTTATTTGTCTCCACTTCTCTTTGTATATTTATCCCATTCTTTCCTATATGAGGCTTACAGGTTATTCCCAAAAAGCAAGAAACATTCTGTCTCCTATGATGTAGATTTAAAACCTCACAAGAGGGCTTCCCTGGTGGCGCAGTGGTTAACAATCCGCCTGTCAATGCAGGGGACACGGGTTCGAGCCCTGGTCCAGGAAGATCCCACTTGCCAAGGAGCAACTAAGCCCAGGTGCCACAGCTGCTGAGCCTGAGCTCTAGAACCCGTGAGCCACAACTACTGAGCCCGTGCGCCGCAACAAGAGAAGCCACGGCAATGAGAAGCTCACGCACTGCAACCAAAAGTAACCCCTGCTCGCTGCAACTAGAGAAAGCCCGCGCACAGCAACGAAGACCCCAACACAGCCAAAACTAAATAAATAAAATTTTTTAAAAATTAAAAAAAAATAAAACCTCACAAGATTCTAATTCAGTGTTCTTGTATCCATGTCACCTTCGAGGGCAAGCACAGAAGTGAGAGAGATAAGAGTCCCACAACCATCCTGGCTGGGTCCTGAGCTCACCCCAGAGGTCAGTAGGCAGTAAAACAGGTCCATCAGAACCCTAGGCTTAAGAGAGAGCAGTTCCCCCACTGAAAGCTGGGTACTGGGCACACAAAAACACATGTCCACATCACGTGATCAGTCCTGTGTTTGGTTAAACTGGAAAGCATGTGTTAAAAGAGATAGTGAAAGAAAACACTTTAAAAAAAAATCTAACAGTTTACAATGCATATAAAATATAAATATTTTATTCTTTTCTATGCCGTTCTAATCTAATTTTATTTTGCTGTATTTTATTTTTATCCTATCTAATCCCCATCTTATTCTACTCTATGTAGAGTATGTTTAATGCAGCTGCAACTATCTCTTCTCTCTTAGCACTTCCAGTGTCCTTGCTATGGAATCATTACTATCTTCATACAAACACACTGCAACATTTTCCATCAGAAACAGGTCCCCCTCACCCCTCCTTATGCTCCAGCTACTGCATAGTTTCTCTGTTCCTCTTTAGATTCCCAAGCTTCTTACCAGGGCCCACAGAGCCCTACGCAATCTGATCATTGCCTATATCTCCAACCTCATGTTTCTTACCCTCACCTCTCATTCTGTTCTCAATCTATGCCAACCATACTTTCATCCCACTGACATCCCTGACACCCCTCTTGTCAACAAGGTCATAAAACAATATCTATTTTATAATTTTCAACATCGGATGCTCTCTGGTCATCTTGGAAGACTTTCTTCTACTGGACTTCACAATACTTTTCTGTCCTGAGTTTCCTCCTATCTCAGTGGCCACTCCTCCTCAGTTTCCTTCGCCAGCTAGCCCTCCCCTTCTCTTACTGACTTCTCTTCTCCAGAGCACCCCAGAGCTCAGTCAGATCTCCTCTTCATCTCGATTTATTCCTTAGGCATTTTTTTTTCCAATCCCATGACTTCAAAGATCACGTAAATGCTGAGGACCCTCACATTTATACTCCAGTCCTAATCTCAATTCCAGGCTCACATATTCAACTGCTAACTTACTATCTATGTTTGAGTGTCTAAGAAGCACCTCGACTGAACAAATTTAACATTTGCCCTCCACCCCAAAATATGTTTCTCCCATAACCTTTCACTTATCAGTAAAAGGCAACTCCATCCTAGTTATTTGGGTCAAGAAGGTCAGAGTTGCCCCTGACTCCTATCTTTCTCTCACACCTCACATTCACGCCATCAGCAAGTCCCACTGGCTCTACCTACCTTCATAATATGTCCCGAATCCAATGACGCCTGACCATGTCCACCAATACCAGCCAGTTCATGCCTAGATTATCGCAACAACCTCCATCTGGTCTTTCTTCTACTACTTTTGCTTCCGTCAGTCAATTTCTACACAGCTCAAAGCATTCTTGTGTTCTTAAGCTCCAAGCTTCTTACCAGGACGTGCACAGCTCCACATGATCTGCCAGTTGCCTATTTCTCCAACCTCATGTCCCACGACTCTTCCTCTCACCCCCTCCACTCTAGCTACACTGGACTTTTTGTTGTTCCCCAAATATCCCAAGTCAATCACACATCAAGGGTCTTCACATTTGCTTTTCCCTCTGCCTGCAAAGCTCTCTTGCCCTAGTTCTCATCAGAGCTGGATTCTCCTTGTTATTCAGCTCTTAACTCTAATATAACCTCCTCAGAAAGATCTTTCCTAAGAATACCATCTAAAATACTCCCCACTCTTCACTCTCTATCCTCTAACACTGTACCATTGTTCTTTTGGGCACTTATCATCACCTGGCCCAACATCACATACTAGCATGTATATGGTGATCTACCTTCCCAAATAGAATGGAAGCTCTATAAGGGAGAAACATAATTCCACCCTATCCACATAAGCATACCCAACATCTAGAGCACTGCCTGGGAAATGGAAGGCCCTTAAGAAATAGTTAATGAATGAGGAAAATGCCAGAAGCTGTTTAAGAAAAACGGGGGCAGGGGGGTGGGAATGAGGAACCGTCAGGGTAACTGGAACTGGAAAGAGGTTACAGAAAACATCCCTCTGTTCAATTAGAGAGTTTTTTTTTTTTTTTTAGCAGAGACAGAACATCTCTAACCTAATTACATTTGCAGGAATTGAACTGATTTTTAAATACTGTTAAAAATGCACAGCAAACACTGTAGAGAATGTCAAACTCCTGACAGGAAAATGACAGCTGGAATTTGTCAGGAATATGTAATGAACATCTTCTGATGGAGTAGGCTATGATTAACAGATTGTATTTTAGAACTAATATGTTGAAGTGATGCATATGGAATTTGCATTTGCATCAAGTTTCAAAGATTTACAAAGATTGTTATGTGGTAATTCTTCCTCATATACTATTAAAGATTATTAATATCCATGATTTATTGGTAGTTTAAAGTTTAGCTCTTACAATCTAAAAGAAATATTCAGTCTATCACCTCGTGTCACTTCATATTTAATTTGTTCATTTATACACAGTTTTCGGACGGCCCAAGTACTGCTAAACTTAGCAACTGACATCTCTTCTCAAAAATGGAACACATGAGGAATAAGGTAATAGCTCTTAAAAACCTTAAGAGTCTATATAGTAACCATCTCCCAGAATATCAGCCTATTCAAATTCCCTTTTCAGAGGCTCTGCTTCCACCATCCCAACTGAGTAGGTAATAAGCCATGGGGCTGCTGACCTCCTTACAGATAAAGAGAACAGAAGTGGACAATTGACCCCAAAATGGGCCATTCAGATGGTCTTTGCCTGTAATTCTGAGATGGTCTTCAAAAATTCTGGCAAGAGAAATTTCCTTTCCAGGAATAAAGAATAGATGTATTTCTCCCTATTCCTTCCACTAAGCATAAATAAAAGCCCTAGATGTTACACATAAAATGAACATAAGACTCTGAAAGGTAGAAAGTGGGTGGCAGAATGACTAGGGTCCTTGAGACCCAATAGTGGAATACCACGGTTGTGAGTACCCTGGGTTTTCTTTTGGTCTCATATAACCCAAACTGGGTGCTGGAGAAGCAGCAACCTGGAAATACCAACAGGGATAACCAAGAAACACCTCAACCAGAGCCTCTCTCTAGCCAAAGGATCAGAAAAGCAACAGCCTAGGAAGATAGAAAATTTAGATAACAACCACTCTACTTCACACACCACAAAATAAACTGTGCTCCCATCCAGCAAAGGCTGAGTGAAGAGACTGCACTTCCACCCTAGCCAGGCTGTAGTGAGGCACTCCAAGGTGGTGCTAGAGAAGACTGAGTAGGTCTCTAGGACGTTTATCCTTACCTTAGTGTCAGTGGAAACCACACAGGAACCTGGACTTCTACCCACACCTGCAGAAACAAGTTGCCCTCTCCCTCCCCTGATGAGGTGGTATCCTGGGAGGCCTAGCTGGAGAGGCAGGATGCTCACCACTACCTACTAAAAGGCCATCTCTCCCCACAGTAGAGCATAAAACAAACCTCAAGAAATTGTAAAGCATTAAAGCCATACCAAATCTGTTCTCTGACTACAGTGGATTCAAACTAGAAATAACAGAAAGATAACAAGGAAATCTGAACACTTGGAAACTAAACTGCATGCTTCTAAATAATCCATGGGTCAAAGAGGTTTATTGGCTATAAAAGGTAATTGAACTTAATTAAAATGAAAATACTGTATATTAAAAATTGAAGGAGGCAGTGAAAACAGCTCTGGGAGAGAAATTTACAGCATTAAAGGCATAAGTTAGAAAAGTCTCAAGTCAATGAACGAAGCAAAGAAGTGCAAAATAAACCCAATGCAAAGAATGAAATAAGAAATCAAGGGAAATGAAAAGAGAGATAAATCAATGAAACAAAGAGCTGGTTCTTTGAAAAGAAAAAAACTGACAAACTAGCAAGAAAAAAAGAGAAAGAAGACAAATTACCAACATCAAGGATAAAACCCAAGATATAACTCAAACATTGTAGGTATCAAAAGAATAAATAACTACCATGAATAATTCTACACACATACATTTGACAATTTAGATGAAATGGATCAATTCCTTGAAAAACACAAATTATCACAACTCACCCAATAGCAAATAGTTAATTTTATAGCCCTATAACTATGGAGTAAATTGAATTCTTTATTTTAAAACTCCTCAAAAAAGAAATCTTAGCCCCAGATGTGTTCACTGCAGAACTCTACCAAACATTTAAATAATTAACATCAATATTATACAATCTACTCCAGAAATAAAAGACGAAAACATTTTCCTTATTTTATAAAACTAGTATTACCCCAATACCAACACCATACAAAAACAGTACAAAAATGAAAAACTATAGATCAATATCCCTCATGAATATGACACAAAGATTCTTAACCAAATATTAGCAGATACAGTCAGCAATATAAAAAGAATTAAACACCATTGCCAAGTGGGGATTATTCCATGGCTGAAAGACTGATTCAAAATTAGAAAAAAATAAATGTAGTTGCCTTTAACAGGCTAAAGAAGGAAAATCACAAGATCAGACCAGTGGATGCAGAAAAGGCATTTAACAAATTTCATGATTAAAAACTCTCAAAAAGTTGGCATGGAGGGAAATTTCCTCAACTTTATAAAGCACATCTACAAAACACCTACAGCTAACATACTTCATGGTGAAAAACAGGATTAAGGCAAAGATGTCCACTTCTACCATTCTAACGCAACATAGTGTTAGAAGACCTACCCAGTGCAATAAGGCAAGAAACAGAAATAAAAGACATACAGATTGGATAGGAAGAAACAAAACTGTTCCAATTTGCAAATGACATGATCATCTATGCAGAAACTCCCACTGCATCTCCAAAAACCAATCCTAGATAAAGAAATGAGTTTAGCAAGGTCACAGGATATAAAGATGCAAAAATAAATTGTATTTATATACTACTGATGAATAAAGGACATCAAATTCTAAAATGCAGTATCATTTACAATCACTCAAAAAATATAAAATAATCAGATATAAATCTAACAAAACATGCACAGGACTTGTATGCTGAAATACAAAACACTGATGAAAGAAATCAAAGATCAAAATAAATGGAGAGATCTGACACATAGATAATGGAATAAAGAATTCAAAAGTAGTCCCACACCAACATGCTCAACTTTTTTTTTTTTTTTTAACAAAGGTGCAAAATATTTCCATGAAGAAATAGCCTTTTCAACAAATAGTACTAGAGCAACTAGGCATCTATAGAGGAAAAAAAAAGAACTTCTACCTAATCTCACAGCTTTACAAAAATTACTCAGAATTAATTACAGACAAATGTAAAATGTAAGACTATAAAAATTTTAGAAACAAAATAGAAAACCTTTGGGGTTTAGGGTTCAGTAAAGAGTTTTTAAACTAGACACTAAAATCACAATCCATGAAAGGAAATCTTTATAAATTTGATCTCATTAAAATCAAAATTTTTGCTCTGTTAAAGATCTATTAAACATAAAAAGACAGGCTATGGAGTGAGAAAGTATTTGTAAGCCACATATATGACAAAGGGACAGTATCTTTAATATACAAAGAACTGTCAAAACTCAACAATAAGAATTCTATTTGAAAATGGGCAAAGATGTGAACAGAAATTTCACTTAAGAGGGTATACTGTTGACAAGGAAGCACATGAGAAGATCTTCAATATCATTAGCCATTAGGGAATTAGAAATTAAAAACACAATGAGATATCACTACATACCTATCAAAACGGCTAAAGTTAAAAAGTGACAGCACCAAGTGCCGACAAGGATATGGAAAACTCAAACTACTCGTGCGTAGCTAGTGTGAATGTAAAATACTGCAGATACTTCGGACCATATTTTGGCAGATCTGTGAGACACATACTCCTGTGTCCTTCCAGTTCAAGTTCCTTTGGGCTTAAGCTAGTACAGGCGGGTTCTATTTCTTACTGCCAAACAATTTCTAAAGAAGACAGCCATGTTCACAATTACGTCAACACTCAGAACCAAATGGAATATTTTTTAAATGTGCAGGATACACCACAGGTACATACCTTATTGTTTTGGTTCCACCAGGGTACTAATTTTAAGGCTAATATAGTGTGATGTAGTAAATTTACATAAATGTTTATATTACCAGTATTGATTACAGTTGTAAACATGCACCTGCCCAGATTAATTAACCTATATATTAACCTGTGATGTAACTATATAATGGCATTGAGATGTTCCATTTCAGTGGGAAAATCGTTTTTCCAGTAGTTGAACCAAACTCTTTTGATTCTACCACACTTTTCATCATTAAATCAGTTCATCTTCAATAATTAGAAAAACAAGAGGAGAATATTTAAGAGAAACATGATTGTTTGGAGGACATCTGTTTTTCAAGCTGGATAGCATAAGCGGTAATCAATTTATTTATATTTATATCTATATTACTGGGCTGTGTGGACCATGAGTGAAACCTAATTTTTACGCTTGTATGCTTATGCCCATTCTTACGCTCTCAATGTGCCCACAGATAATCGCAAAAGGTGATTCTGATCCTGTCTTAGAAAGAAATGATTCAATTTAAGACGTAATCCTCTCAGAAGCATTTTTCTCAGGTTTATTTAAAATAGCCATTATCCCTCCCTCTCATAAAATCCAGATTTACAAAAATTAGCCATAACTGGTTCAGAACATATTTATTATACATAGCGAGGAGCACTCATCCACCCGGGTATGCATTTATTTAACACGGCTGTGGTCTTCACACTGTTACACATTGAGCTAGATCTATCAAACACAGCTAGTCCTTAAGACCCTCACAGACAATAAGGGTACCACATCTGCAGTGGGTCTGTGAACTGCACCTCAGGATTGTATCAGCACATGAGTAAGTATTCTGGGATGTGCAAAGGTAAGCAGCAAAAATTACTCGATTCAAAGTAAACTAGTGTGGTTGTATTGATGAGTTTGTGTGTGAATCTGATCACATTGACCTATCTCACAGCTTGTTGTATGACAGCTGAAGGTAAGCTGGAGCCTTTAGGAAAGTGTCATGAACTAGTTCTATCAAGATTTTAAAAACTCAAACCAAAAAGCAATACAATGTTTTAGAAATTAGAGACCTTGTACTACGACACTAGAAGTGCTTTTAAATAGGGAGATATGAACCAAAAATGCGTTATACTCACACAAGCTGTGAATACCAGGATGGAACTTTGTTATATCTCTGCTCGTAAGAGAAGTCTAAGCCCCAGAACTTTTCCCTTCAGGCAGCTTGACATTTTAACTCAGCAAATTACAAAACCATTATCCCTGACATTTTCTGTGAGTGGGACAAGCTTCCAACTTGTTTCTGCTCGTGTGCAAATAAGGATTCAAATGGAACAGACATTTTAATAAGATGAGCAATGCTATCTGAGAGTATCATACGAAGCACCTTCCTTTCTTACCTCATAAAAGTGCTTTGTTATGAAAGCAGATTAACAACTGTCATAATTATAATCCTAATTGTTCTGTTTATTGAGGGCCCATCACATGCCAGTTCCTCTACTTGGTACTCTCCAGGTGTCATCACATTGAATCCTCACAATAATCCTATGAGGTAGAAGAGGAAATGGAGGCTCAGAATGATTAAACTAGCCTAAGGTCACAAAACAGAATACCAGGCTGCCACCAAGAAAAGTCAAATATCTCATGAATGTTTAGAAAAAGGGAGAAGAAAGATGGTAGCTGCCCCTGGGAAGCTAGCGTGAGAGGTGGTGGGTGAACAAGTAGAACTTTTATTCTTATTTTCTATATCTACTGCTTTTTTTTTTTTAAACGAGAATGGATTATTTTTATAATAAAAAAAACTATTGAATTCCTTGATCTGATAAGACACCTGTTGTATGGAAACATCAAATCCCTTGAGTGCTGAAAATACAGTCGGCACTAAGTAATTACTAGACAAAACTGAATTGGGTTAAAATATTTTATTCTTCAAGAAAATGACAGGTAGGTGGGAAGCAGCTGCATCGCACGGGGAGATCAGCTCGGTGCTTTGTGACCACCTAGAGGGGTGGGAGGGAGACGCAAGAGGGAGGGGATATGGGGATATATGTTTACGTATAGCTGATTCACTTTGTTATGCAGCAGAAATTAACACAACACTGTAAAGCAATTATACTCCAATAAAGATGTTAAAAAAAAAAAAAGAAAATGATAGCTAAAAACAGAAAATAATTAGCAAAGTATAAATAATGTGCTTGTATAATATTTATAAAGTATCGTTAAGTTATACAAAAAAGTACATACTGTATAATTCTAGTAACATAAAATTTAATAAATGATACAACTCATTTTTGCTGTTAGAAGTCAGGATACGGTTACACTTGGAGTGGATAGAGAGGGAAAGGGAAAATAAAGTGGATTTCTTATATGCTGGAATTTTCTCTTTCTCAACCTAAGTTCTGGCCACATGGGTATGTTCATTATAGGAAAAATTAATCAAGCTGCACACTTACAATACGTGAACTTTGCTGTAATATATTATATAGCAATATAATAAAGGTAAAATAAAATTAAAGTGTCCAAAGCAAAATAAACAGCAGTTATTGCACAGTTTAAAATTTAAAAGCCAAGACACAATAAAATTTAAAATATATAGTCAAAGAAAATATGATGTCATAAAAAAAGAAAGAAAAATGGAGACATGGGTTAACATCCCAACTCCAGCACTGGCCTGTGAGATTAAACTTGGGCACATCTCTTGACTTCTGGGGGGCATCTGTGTCAGAGACTCTTAACTTCACCTCTCTCGCAGAGTTGTTGCCAGCATTATATAACATGTATGTAAAGCATAATACTTGGCACATGGTTCCATAAGCATTCATTTCTCTTCCTTGGTTTTAGAACAAGATATGACTATAAGTTTCATACAAAAGCAGCTGCTATTATTCTTAAACGTAGCAAGAGTTCATAACCAGTAGTATAACTCAACATCAATGTGGACAAGCCTATTACAAAGGAATGTTCATGCCAACTTAGAATAAGACAATTCCAGAGGATTTTAAAATATTTCCAACTTTACATGCTTTTCTGGGGTGGGAAAGCAAACGGTAGGTGGTGACTAACCTACCAGACAGATACGGGTGTATAACGTGCTGTCTGAAAGAATACTGGCTGTGACACACTGCTTTGAACATCCAGGAGCTGTGATCCTGACTCAGTGTGGTGTCATTAAAGTAAGTGTCATTGAAGGAAGAAGTGATGATGAAACTCCAGGACCCAAATTCAAATGCAGCAGGAAAAAAAAAAAAAAAAAAAAGACCTGAGTATTGAAAGATTTTGAAATGCATGGCAATCAGTGCTAGCATGTTTCCATTTAAAAGGCAGATCATCATCAGATTCAGTGAGAGCCGGCATATCGTTTGGCGTGGTGCACTGACTGAACAGCTACCGTGTGTGGAGCCTCTGGCCTCACCACTCAGTTCTCATCTGGGCTCCAGAACAGGTGGAATTTGGAGAAGATTGAGAGGAGCAAAGGTTGAAAACAAAGACAAATAAGCAAAACTTAAGATCACCCAGCATTATTCACGCAAAGAAGAGAAAAGTAGTGGCCAATTCAACAACCATCTTTAATTGTCTTTGAGTTTAAAAAAATCAAAGATTTAGGGGGAAAGTAACAAGTACATTGTCAACAAAATCAAACACGCTGCATGTTTTTAGTGCTCTGCCTATTGGTTCCATTACTGTTCTCTCCCAGGCAAAAATGATGCCTCCCTACTGGCTTTATTTTGTTTTCAGAAAAGCACATACAGTCAGTGTATAATCACTGTAACTTCTGATTACAAAAATGAAAAATATGCCTGCAAATGGAAGCCAAAAAGTAGGATGGAAAAGAAAGGGATGGTTGGGTGAATAAATTTGTTTTATGTTCTCCAATCTTCCATTACATTCCTTGGCCAACAGAGTCAATTGTAAATGGCTCTAAAAGTCATGGATCATGACCACGCCCCCCCCAAACAGATACTAACAAAATTTGGGGGCCGTTATACAGTCATGAAAGATTGATATATTACATGACAGACTTCTGAACATCAAAAAGGATGACCAATAGTAAAATATTCTAACTTTGCTCTTTACCTTTAAACCTTTAAAAGTTTAAAGTCTCCCGAAAAGTGAATTGATGGCTTACAAAAAATGTGGTCAAGTCCATGGCTAAGAAATAACATGAAACGTCTGTTTACATGCCAAATTTTCACATGCTCTCTACTGTGGTGACAGAGATGAGAAATGGAAGTTTCTGGCTTATTCTTAGAGTCACTACCATAGAAAAATTAAATGAGACAATCGTGAGGTGATAGAGAATTAGTTCTTCTGAAGTAGGAATCAGCAGACTTTTTTTTTTTTTTTTTCTTCTGTGAAGGGCCAGATAACTATGTTAGAATATGCAGGCCAAATGATTTGTTTCACAACTACTCAACTCTGCCATGTAGCATAAAAGAAGCCATGGACAATATACAAGTTAATGAGCATGGTTGTCTTCTAATAAAACTTTATTGAGAAAATGGGCAGCAAGTAGTATTTAGCCTGAGGGCCACAGTTTGATGACCGCTGCTCTAGAGAACGTCACTAAGACCACTTCCTATTGAGTGGAATACATCAAACAACGTTTTAACTGAATCTGGCCAAGAGACAGAGAGCCAGACACAAACACAGACACACAGAGATGGAGAGAAACAGAGACACACAGAGAGAGAGAGAGAGAGAGAGAGAGGGATTCAAGAAGAATTTAATCTACACATTAAAAGAGCACACTATGTTTCAAGAAAAACTGACACCAAACAAGCAAGAATAATACATTTCCTGATAAACTTAACTAGACACCAAAAGCTTAAAACAAATGAAAAAAGTCCTTCGAGCATCAAGACAGAAAGGGGAAACAATCTCACTAAACTCATACTTCTACACAGCCATATTCAACCCAGGAAGACGGTAAGACAGTATGTACAATGCCCTCTTACAGTAGCCAAAACACGGAAGCAATGGAAGTAAACGCCCATTGATGGGTGAATAAAGAAAATGTGATATACACATGCAATGGAATATTATTCAACCTTTAAAAGGAAGGAAATCCTGCCATTTGTGCCATGAATGAAACTGGAGGACATTATGTTAAATGAAAGAAGCCAGATACAGAAGGACAAATACTAGCTGATACCACTTACACGAGGAATCTAAAATAGTCAAACACAGAAGTAGAAAGAATGGTCTTTGCCAGGAGCTGGGGAGGAGGGGAAAACGGGGAGGTATTAGTGAAAGGGTACAAAGTTTCAGTTAGGCAACATGAGGAAGTCCTAGAGATCTGTTATACTGCACAGCACCTACAGTTAACAATTCTGTGTTGCATACTTAAAAATTTGCTAAGAGGGTAGACCTTAAGTGTCCTTATCACCAAAAAAATGATAAGAGGGCAGGGGGAAACTTTTGAAGGTGATAGATATGTTTATGACATAGATTATGGTGATGGTTTCACAAATGTGTACTTATCTCCAAACTCATCAAGTTGTATACATTAAATATGTACAGTTCTTTTATATGTCAATCATACCTGAAAATGGTTATATATATATATATATATATATATATATATATACACACACACACATATATACACATATATATATATGCACACAGTGTTCAAGGAAAGAAAATGTGACACGAATTTTAGACTAAGGTGTAAAGATAGAGAAATGTTTTTGAACTATTAAGCACACAGGGAATACAGTTCCATGACTCATTTTTAAGAACCCGCTAAAGAACAATCTTCAATCAACCAAGAGATAACTAGACAGCAGTGGCAGAACAGATGTTGGTAAGCAGTCGTGCCAGCAAACTGTAGGAGTTTTCACAACTAGAGTAGTTGTGAAAATTATGATCACAAAATGAATTTAACATTATAAGCCCCAGAATAGTTCAGAAATGATATAATTAACAAAACTGGAAGGAAATATCAGAAAGAAAGCAACAAGTAATGTGAGCATGATGATTTTCTCTCCCTTTATAGATATTATGTAATGCTGATAAGTAAAGGTACACATACACTTAAGTCAGAAGTGCTGTAAAGATCGTGATCACAGACACAGCCCCGCACAAGTCCTGTTAAAATTTCACAGTGCATTAGTAGGTGAAGTATTTTCTCCAAACACATTACAGCCTTTGACTTTTTTAATGGCAAATCATCCAGAGAAAAGCACTTGAGCTTTGGAGAGAAATTACCTGGAACCAAGTTACTAAAATGCAGTTAAAATGAACATTGATGGAAATGATAAAAGCAGAGAGTCTCCAAATGAGGGATGAAGATACGCCAAGTGAAAGTCAGGGTTTTTAAGTGGCTACTAAAATAGTGGCTTCCAAAAATTGCTACATTTTTTAGGTCTTGAAAGTTTATACATAAGTGAAAAGAACTTTTTCCTAAGTAACAATACTTCATAAACATTTATATTCATAGATATCTTCATTAGAATAATTTTGTTTTCTAATGAGTCAAATTTTATTAGAGTAACCAAATGGTGGTTCATAAGATGTGAGAATGTGAGCTGCCAATTTAAAGAACCCTGTGTTAGATGTGGGGAAAATATTACTAAATTGTTGGTGGAAATATAAATTAACATATTATTTTGAATAGATATTTGGTGGTATCTTTGAAATTTAGTATTTTCAATCCTAATACATTATTTTCCTGTTTATCAAGAAGAGACTGGTCAAATGAATCCTGGCGTGTCCTTCAGAAGAATTCTATTGCCTATATTTTTTTAATTTATACATTAAAAAATTTAATATATATTATATATACATATATCACATGTATGCATATATATTATATATATGTCTATATATCGCATGTATGCATACACTCATGCAAACACACTTGCATATACAAAGAAAGTATCTGAGAGGATCTAAAATATGGGCAGTGTGATTGGAAGGGAGATCCTTTTCTACAGGTTTTTTTAACAATATGCATGTATTTTATTAGTTAAAATAAAAACCAATTTTAAGACATAGTAATACCTAAGTATGACTCGGGCACCAGAGCCTATATGACTGAATGAAAACACATGGCAAAAAAAAATAGATAAGCCAAGTATGACTTTCCACTAACAGAGTGGATAGTCATCGTTTTACTAGTCTAAGAAATCCTTATTTGGGAAAGGGGTCCATTCTATACAGTCCCAAGGAAGCAGTCAATCACTTTGCCTTGACCTCTCCCCCCAGGAATGGGCAGGTGGCAGGTCCCAATCTGGCCAATTCGAGGGCTCCATTCCTCCCAGCCACCATGATTGGTTCAGAAACAGGCAAGTGACCCCTGCAGGTCCAGTCAGGGTCTTCCCCGCATGTGATAAAGGAATGTCACAAAGTTAAATCCTGTTTCACAAGTTTCAATTATGTAAAATCAGAACTGCCAACAACCATCTTTCCCAGCCCCACGAAGGAAGCCATGTGTAGTAGAAGAGAATCAGGTCAACTGAGGGGAAAACAGATTTCAGAGATAGAAATAGAGTCTGCACCTTTTTAGCCATTAGATCCAGCCATGCCTGAAGTACCGGTTCCATTCCTGGACTTGTCAATTACCTAAGAATCTCCTTTGACGCTTCTTCGTCTTGGATTTCTGCCATTTGTCAATAATTATCCTGAATAATACAACTGCTATGCCTAACGAGAACAAGCTGTTGTTTTTGGGTTTTTTTTAACATCTCACCTTGAAGCCAGTGCACCCCAGTCATGGTTAGAACAGAAGATTATCCCTGGCTCTCTTCCTATGACCTTTAATTAGTTTAAATATTTTAAAATTATTTTATGTTTATAAACATAACACATACATGCTTCAGAAGTTTTATAAAATCCAAAATAAACATAAATAAGAAAAGAAATCACCATAACTCCTTGGCCCAGGTGATTACTGTGAACGCTTTCATGCATTTCCTTTCAGTTTAGGACCATGCACATGTGTTTTTTGAAATTGAGGTCATACTCTTTGGAGTTTTTATCCTGCTTTTATTTAACGTGTGAGTAACTTCCCACATAATGAAATGCTCTTCAACTATATGAATCTTAAAGCTTCACGGTGTTTCATTTGCCTTCTCTCCTCCTTGAAATATTTTCTTCTAACACCAAGGGAAGAAAATATTTCTCTGTTTTTCCCCCTTCCTCACCACGCCTACACATCAAGTCTCCTTTGCTGGTTCTTCCTCACTTCTAAATGTTGAGGTTATCACTGGATTCAGCTCTCCAACTGCTTCTTTCTCTCCTCAGATGTTGGGAAATCTCATCCTATCTCATGGCTTTCAATACCCTCTATACGCTGACAATTTCCTAATTTACATCTGCAGCCTGGACTCTCCACTCTACCCTGGACCCTTATATTCAGCATAGTCATTTGTTTGTCATAGACATCTCAAGTTTGGCATGTCCAAAACTGATCTCATATTGACCCAAAACTTGCTCCCCATTGGAGCACTTCAGGGAAGGGCAATTCCATCCTTCCGGTTGCTCAGATCTAAAGCCTCAGGCGTCCTGTCACCGTTCTCTTTCTCACATGCCACATCCTGTCTATCCATCAGCAAGTCCTGTTGGCTCTATTTTCAAAATATACACAGAGTCTGATCACTTCTCACAAACCCATTACCACTACCTTAGTCCAAGCCACCATTCTCTCACCTGAAACCAACATCCTGCTTCCATCCTACCCACTACTCACCCCTCATTTCATTCTGTTCTCAAAGCAGCCAGGGTGATCAGTTTAAATGTATGTCAGACACAGATGTACAGAACAAATTTATGGATACCAAGGGGGAAAGGGGGGGGAGATGAATTGGGAGATTGGGGTTGACATATATACATTACTATGTATAAAATAGATAACTAATAAGAACCTACTGTATAACAAAGGGAACACTGCTCAATGCTCTGTGGTGACTTCAATGGGAAGGAAATCTAAAAAACGGGATATATGTATACATATAACTGATTCACTTTGCTGTACAGCAGAAACTAACACAATATTGTAAAGCAACTATACTCCAATAAAAATTATTTTTAAAAAAATGTATAGGGGGCTTCCCTGGTGGCGCAGTGGTTGAGAATCTGCCTGCCAATGCAGGGGACACGGGTTCGAGCCCTGGTCTGGGAAGATCCCACATGCCGCGGAGCAACTAGGCCCGTGAGCCACAACTACTGAGCCTGCGCATCTGGAGCCTGTGCTCCACAACGGGAGAGGCCGCGATAGTGAGAGGCCCGCGCAGCGCGATGAAGAGTGGGCCCCGCTCGCCGCAACTAGAGAAAGCCCTTGCACAGAAACGAAGACCCAACACAGCCATAAGTAAATAAATAAATAAATAAATAATTTTTTAAAAAATGTATGTCAGAGCATAGCACACTTCCGCCCAAATCAAATGGCTTCCCACGTCACTATGACCAAATGCCAAATCCTTTGCCCATAGTGACCTGTAGAAGGTTATCCACAGGACTCCTGGCCCACTCATGCTGCTCCAGCTACACTGACCTCATTCTTTCTCACCCACCCCAGTCATGCCCCTCAAGGCCTTTGCTCAGAGAGAAATTTGCCAAACAATCTTCACCCCACTCCCCATACATCTGCCTGGATCATTCCCTCGCCTATTTCAAGTCATTGATCAAATACAGCCTTCCCTGACCACCTACTATTACAACCCCTGCTCCAGTGCCTATCCCCTTCCCAGGCTTTATTTTTCTCCATAACACCTATCACCTGGAGACACTATATAATTTATATCCTTCCACCTCACACTCTCAGAACTCGCCCTGCTCACCACCACCACGTTGCTCCTGTACATTTTAACATTTTCGATGAAACTGTTTTTTATCAAGGTCACCAACCAACCCATGTTGCCAAATCCAATGGACTCTTCAATGCCTTCATCTAAATAGGCATCACATTTTATAGCTTAAATTATGGTATTTCACTCCCTGAAACCCTAAGTGACTTCCCACTGTACTTGGAATATAATTCGGACTATTCATCCTGGCCCAAAAAGCCTTAAGGATGCCTGACCACCTCTCAGCGTTTGTCCCTCACCAACCTCCCCCCTCCAATCCCATCTCGTCCTCAGAACCTCACCTCCTCCCGCCACACCAAGCCTGGCCCAGCCTCAGGGTCTCCCCACGTGCTGCTGCTGCTGCTGGTCTCCCCCCATCTTCTCACCCTCCTGACCTCAGCTCTGATCCGAAGACCACAGGAGACCCTCCCTGATCCCCTTATACAAAATGTCCCTCATCCATTTCTATCACAACACCACAGAACTTAAATTGACACATAAATATATTTACTTTCTCCCCTAACTAAAATACAAACCTCATAAAGTACTCTGGTCATCATCTGACATCAACACATCTACCAGCTGCCTGTATCTGAGCCCACGTATTCTGTCTTCTCTCTTGTTATGATGGAGGAACCCTTCCACTTGTGTCCTTGACCCATCCCTTTTCATCAGATCAAGGACATCATTCCAGCAATTATCTCCTGCCTCTATTGCACTGTCAATTTCCCCCTTTCTACTGGACCATTCCCATCAGCACAAAAACATGTCATAATTGATCCTATCTTGAAAAAAAAAGTCTTTGCCTCTTATCACCCTTCAATTACTACTACATTATTCTGCTGTGTTGTTTTTTTTAAAATCCTCAAAGTAGTTCTTCACATTCATTGTAACTTCTCCTCCCATTTTTTTCTTAAACCCACTTAGTTGGACTTTTACTGTAACCACTCCATTGGAACAGTTCCAGTTAGGGCCACCAAAGGCTTCCATTTTGACAAATTTGATGGTCATTTCTTAGTTCTCATTATACTCAGACTACCAGGATCATTTGACCCAATAGCACTCTCTATTCTTGAGGGTCTTCACCTGACTTCCAGGATATCACTCTCTTTTTGCATCCCTCCTTACTCATTGGTTGCTCCTTCTCCATCTACTTGGCTGGTCCCTCTACAACTCCCTGACTGGAGTAATCCAGGGCTCAGTCCTCAGAGAACTCTTTCTTTTCATATCCCCATTCACTCTCTGGATGATCTCGCCCAGTTTCAGACTTTAAACACCATCAACAGGCCATTGACAACCCAGTTTATACCTCAACCCTATACTCACACTTGCTACCTCCAACAATTCCTTAAGTGAATGAATTAAGGCAGAAACGCTGTCCATCTTCACGGTGTTACTCAGCTCCCAAAACAGTGTCTGACACAGCACTTGGTAATTATCCATTAAATTTATGAATATTGTTAAAACTAGACGCCACTGTGGGAAAACTGAAAAGACAGATGACAGTCATTAGCTAATTTCAAGTAGTTGTTTCTTTTCACACATGCCAATGACATTAACAGAAGGCAATGCAAGACACTGCTTTCCAAGCATGCAGTGGTCAAGCGGTCTGGCTTGTTCCAAACCTCAGAACTGGAACATCCAAAGGAAATGATGGATTACATATCATTCAGGAAATCTGGGAAATTCTTTTTCTCATTCTTAGACCATTAGTAAGATTTGATTAATAGAAATCTCAGGGACATATTGTGAAGAATGAACATGAAATAAACAAATTCTATGTGGCCAATTTAGTAGAAAATCAGATACAACTGAGTGGAGGTTAAGGTGGCCACTGTCTTTAAAAACAAAGCCTAAAAAGAACAGACAGAAAAAGGATCTAGTCTATGCCTCTTTGAATAAAAATAAGTGATTGATACCCCAAATGTCCAGGCCATTTAAGTTTCCCAGACTGCAATCCATTAAAAAAAAAAAAAAAAAGTTTACTCACAGCAATATAAATGAATCTTACAGACATACAGTTAAGCAAAATAAGCCAGACACAAAATGAGCATGTACTACATGCTTCCATTTAAGTGAAGGTCCAAAAAGGGCATAAGGGAACTTTCAGAAATTATGGAAATGGTAGATGTCTTGATTGGGTAATAGTTATATGGGTGTATAATATATTTATCAAAATGCATTGAACTGTTTAAGATCTTAATATTTTAATGAGTGTAAAATATAACTCAATTTTAACAAATAAATTTTCCTGCAATGAGTGCTCTGGGGGCTGGAGGGGAGTGGGAAAAATAAAAAACAAATGCCTTCACTGCAGGATCTCTCAGAGCCTTTAACATGCTTCTGTGCACTGTAAATCTCTAAGAGAGGCTACAGGATGCTGTATGTTCCAGATTCAATTGCTCAAGGAACTTTATGTTTTTCTTACATATATTAACATCTCTAAGGCACTAATGTTTCAGAACCCAGTAACTTTAGTCTGGAAAAATTCAAACAAAGGCTATAAATACCACTGCAGTCTCTGAAAAAATAAAATCAACATCATTTTTTAGTGAATCCCCCAGAATAAACTAGTTGCAAAACGTACCCCTAAAGAAAAGTCCAATTAAGTACTGGAGTAATTCTGTCCAAAATAATAAATTTCATTTTGGAGTTGTTGACCTCAAATTCCTTTTCGCAATTATTAGACAGTAAAGCCAGTTGTCTATCAAACAATTCCAAGTTTGTGTCAAGAAAGCATGCAACGATATAGACAATACTTATCTCTCTGTTCTCTGTAAGACATGCAACTCATCCAGAGGTGGCATCAAGGCATTGAAACACAAGTTTAAAAATAGAAGTCCTAGGTTGGGTTCCCCGGGAACCCTCGTGTACAGATTTACTGTGGAAAGCTCCAGACCAACACCTGTCGGGAAACAGGACTAGGCAGGGGGAGAAGTGTAATGGTGATGCAACCACAACAAAGGTGGGGAGCTCTGGAACCAGGGCAGCCCTTAAGTGTTGTCCAGCCTTGAGGCAAGGGGGCCAGACTTTTAGATCCTCACAACAGACCAATCACTGTATGCTGGCCGCCCTAGGAAAAGGGCACAACTATGGGCACAGTGGCCTCTTTGAGGGTAATTTCCACGGATCAGCTGAGAGCCATCAGCTACCAACACTTCCAGCAGCAGAGAGAGTGAGTGCCTCAGCCTTGAAGGGGGAGAGGCGCCACACACCAGTGTCCACTACAGCAGCCAATACACACCCCTTTCACCAGGCTCAAAGGGGTGTCTGATCTGCAAGAAACCACCCCGACCAAATCTAATTCTCATGCTATTAATAGACAAGCTCTATTTAAGTACCAGGAGTCAAGGACTGAGATTTTGCCCATATTGCTTTGTCCTTGACAAGCATTCACAAAACTGCAATAGAAACTGCAAATAATCTTAGATGGTTACTAAAAAAAATTCTCTGACAATATAAACTATACACCAGGAAACTCATATGACTAGCTTTGCCATGACTGGAAACCTAGCTGTTCTTCAGGAAGAAAAATGGCCTGAGAACATCAGATTTCTTTAAGAACTAAAACACAACAATCAGTAAAACAAGATTTAGCATCAAAAAGCTTTAGAATCACTTTCCAACACTGAAGTGTTTTTTTTTTTATCATATTTTCCTTTGCCTTTTTTTTCACTTTTTTTAAAATTAATTAATTTATTTATTTTAAATTTATTTATTTATTTATTTATTTATGGCTGTGTTGGGTCTTAGTTTCTGTGCAAGGGCTTTCTCCAGTTTCTGTGCGAGGGCTTTCTCCAGTTGCAGCGGGCGGGGGCCACTCTCATCGCGGTGCGCGGGCCTCTCACTATCGCGGCCTCTCCCGTTGCGGAGCACAGGCTCCAGACGCGCAGGCTCAGTAGTTGTGGCTCACGGGCCCAGTTGCTCCGCGGCATGTGGGATCCTCCCAGACCAGGGCTCGAACCCGTGTTCCCTGCATTGGCAGGCAGATTCTCAACCACTGCGCCACCAGGGAAGCCCCGCTTTTTTAAATTGAAGTATAGTTGATTTATAATGTTGTGTTAGTTTCTGGTGTACAGCAAAGTGATTCAGTTGTATATATACATTGTTCTTCATATTCTTTTCCATTATGGTTTATTACACGATATTTAATATAGTTCCTTATGCAAAGTTCCTTTGCCTTTTTCTTTAATAAAATTTAGTATCCCATTGGAGAAAATAATTAAAAAGCATTTAGAGGTGTCTCCCTGAGTCTGCTTTTTAATATATGCTAACAATCAATTCATATATTCCTTCAAAAGGCATCTACCAAGGACATCCCATTAAGGGACATCATGTTTGGTATTGAGGGTATAGAGACGAATAAGAAGTTCACCATCTAATAAAGATGATAGACATGTAAACAGGTAATTATAAATCATTCATTCATTCAAACATACCTAGGCACCATACCTTGAACAACAATAACATAGTCTTTGCCCTCATGGGGCTTACATACAGTGTGAGAAGTGTTCACACAGAAGACTGTAGAAGGTGCTATAGTCTCTGCCTACACAGGGAAGGAGTGCCACAGAAAGCTTTCTAACAGTAAGCTCAACAACAATAACAATTAACCTTTCCTGAGGGTGTAAAAGGCGCCAAGCATATACGTAAGTTTATTTAACCCTCAAATCAGTCCGCTGAGGTAGGTATTGTTATTATTCCCTATTTACAGGTGAGGAAATCACAGCCCAGAGAGGTTAAGCAGCTTAATCAAGGTCACACAGGCGGTAAGTGGTGGCCTGGGATTCTCAGGGGACGTAACACTGGAACTGAGCCTTGAAAGCTGACTAGGAATTTGCCAAATGGACACAAAAAGGAGGGGGTGGTAAGAGTATTCCAGACACAGGAAACTGCAAGTACCAATGCTTAAAAATCCTCAGAAACCGGCAAGTTCATCTGCATGTAGGCTGCTGGTGGGAGAGTTACAGGGGTCCGGGCCTGAAAAGTGGGAGCAGTGGGGACGGGCAAAGACAGAATCCACGTGCCCTACAGAGACTGAAGGAATGCAAACACAAACTGCCGGGTTTTTTAGTAATATCAATAAGAATATTCGTAAGAATTAAAATGGCTAACATTCTTCAAGAGCAGCCAGACATGGGCTACATATTTCTACTCGTTATCGCATTTCAGCTTCATTACAATCAAAGGGAGCAACTAGATTGTCCGGGGTTCTGCCGCTTATGAGTTACAGAGCTGTGGTTCAAAACTAGGGAAACTAACCCCAAAACCTGTGCTCTCTCAGCTGCTGGGTCTACAACACGCGACGATCACCCCTTATCCTCACCCACCCCACCCCTACTCGGGAGGCAGAGGGGCAGTGAGGGGGGAACTCACGCTCTAGCCCAGGAGACAATGACGCAGCCGCCTTTAACCAAAGAAGTGAGAGCTGCGGGCTGGAGAAGAGATTTGAGCAATACGTACAGAGAGGTGGCACTGGAGACTTCTTAAGATCGGGCCGTGAGAACGAGGGAATAGATGTGGAAAGAGATGGTGATTCCTTAACCAAGTGAACGGGTGGAAATAAGCACTGAGAGGTGGGCAGCGGGATGGGAGGAAAAAAGGGAAAAAAAAAAAAACGATGCTAAGGTCAAGTTCTACCTAGGCTAGAGGTAGAAGGACCTGCTGGGCAGCTAGATATTTAGGTTGGGAGCTGAGGAAAATAATCCACCGTGAAGGTACAGATTTGGCCAAAAACATGTTGAAGGCATGGGAGGAGGTTAATTTGTCTCGGGAAAGTGTAAAGAATAAGAAGAGGGACAGAAACCTAGAAAACATCAACTATTCAGGAAAGAATCCATTTTCCCACCTGTAAAAATACGTACACACACACACACACACACACACACACACACACACAGCCCCTGACATATCTGCCTTCTTTAAAAATCTGAGAAGGAGCTTTCTTAGAAGTAAAGCTGGTTGTCCTTAGTGTTACCTCTGGAGAAACCAACTTATTCTCCTCCACATGTGAGGTATTGAATTACTTCTAGGGGCTATATTTCTGCTGAAGAAAATAAGCTAGTTGAATGATGTATGTATTTAATAATAAACAGTACTGATAGTTTATCAGCGTTATCACCAAAAATCTGCTCGGCCACTCTGAGCCCAAGTCACCGATGTCAGCAATTCCACTTGAGGCACAAGCTCGGTGGGCTCTGCGTGGAAGCACCGATGCTCCTAGAATATACCATTCTCTGGCTTTATTTACATTCTCTCTTCACCCTTCACCCTAGAAAACGTCACAGTGGGGCTTACCTGCCTTAGGGATCTGTACAAAGGGCGATTTCTCCCGTTTCTCTCTTTTTTAAAAACAATGGAAAACTTCCCACTGTTAATATGTAGCAAAAAGAGGGAAGAAAAAAAAAAAGCCCGTCTGGTCCGCCCTCCCTGGCTGTTGCTACCTTGCAGTTTATGACACACAGATAGAGGGAGGGCTGCCGGAGTGAACGAGGCGGCCGGGCAGCAAGTCCCTTCCCGGGGAGACCACGAGCGCCCGTGTGCAGGCGCCTCTGCCTACTTTGTGCCCTGCGATGTCTTCTGTGCGACTTTGAGAGGGGCTGGGGACGATGTCTCACCGCGCGCCCGGCCCAGGCGAGCCCCGCGGGAGGGAGGGAGGGAGGGACCCAGCCAGGCGGGGGCAGAGGGAGCCGCCGCGGACCTTGCAGCGCTGGAACTGGCTCGACTCTCCCAGGCAGTTTTTGAAGTCAGCAAAACAGAAATCGAATTACTATGATGCTGGTGGACGCTCAGGGACAAGGGGCTTTCTGCCGGCTTAATCGCCACGAGAGATGCAGCGAGTCACACAACAGCCAAGTGTGTCTACCGTGTGGACCCCGAAGACCTATGTAAGTTGTAGCGCTCTCAGGCTGCTGTATTTTATTGCCGTATAATTTTCTTGCTGGCTTGAAAGGCTGCTTGGCCGAAATGCAGTCGTTTCAATGAGAATTTCTAGAGTGGAAAGTTGTCTGCTGATCTTTGCTGAAGACTTTTTCTTTCTTTGATTAACGAAGCCACATGATACAAGCTGACATTCCTGCCGGCAGCCGTGGCGATTCAGCCTAAGACCGACAGAGAACTATATCCCAAAGTACATCCAATTACTATGGAATTAACCCTGGATGTATTTTTAATCGACTGCCAGGGTAGAGTGTCTACAGCCCCACTGTTTTGGATTGCTTGCTGTTTTAATGCTGCTGTGGCTCAACGAGTAATGATCAGCAAAACCAACTGAATGAGACAGAGCTAAGAGAGATTCCCGGGGGTTACAAAACTTTTCTTTTTTGGCCAGGATCACATTTTTCTCCCTGACTGCTAAAAAAACTCAGCAACCTCTATGTTAAAAGTTCATTCTGCTTTTTTGCCCTTGCTTTGGAGAAAAAAATGAAATCAGACAAAGGATTCTACTGAAATTGTGAAGGAAGGAAGTATAAGGAAGCCACCGCAGTTCTTTAACTACGATTGTAATAATGGGAGGAAAAGAGCCAACCAAAGGAGCCCAGCACGTACGCCAGCCTCAGTGTGACAGAGCATGGGGACATAAAGCTGAATGGTGAGCAGAGCCTGTAACTCAGTTTTTCGGCACTTCATCTGCTACAAGTTCCAGCTTAGAGATGGATATTCTCTGTGAAGAAAACACTTCTTTGAGCTCAACTACAAACTCCTTAATGCAATTAAATGATGACACAAGGCTCTACAACAATGACTTTAACTCCGGAGAAGCTAACACTTCGGATGCGTTTAACTGGACAGTGGACTCAGAAAATCGAACCAACCTTTCCTGTGAGGGCTGCCTGTCACCACCTTGCTTCTCCTTACTTCATCTCCAGGAAAAGAACTGGTCTGCTTTGTTGACAACTGTAGTGATTATTCTAACCATTGCTGGAAACATACTTGTCATCATGGCAGTGTCCCTAGAGAAAAAGCTGCAGAATGCCACCAACTATTTCCTGATGTCACTTGCCATAGCTGATATGCTGCTGGGTTTCCTTGTCATGCCCGTGTCCACATTAACCATCCTTTATGGTGAGTGGCGTTAGTTTCCCAGCTGTACCCACACTGGTAACAAAGCATGTGCATGTCATTAGCAGATGAGTCAGGGCTCACGGGGCAAACTAAGCGCAAGGCTTTGTTTATACAGGAGGGTCTACCATGTTATACTACTTAAATTTTACTTTTAAAATGAGATCTCACATTTTAAGAAATCAGACAACCTGTTATGTGTGATCACTGGAGAGTTTTGTGCTTTGAAACGTGTGTATTTTATGCAGGGAGATAAGGTGTTGTGCTGAAAAACATGTACATTTTATGTAGAATTATAAACGTCCCAATACAGTCATAAAGCAATGACATCTGTCGTTCTGAATCCACTTGGTTTTCACTCCTTTATATTCTCAACCAAATATTCCAGCCCTCAAGACAGGACAGTTTTATCTTTGTCACACTGTTTTCAGCACTTCTAATGAAGGGGTAAAACCTTCCCAATTACCTTGGAACATTTGCAGAGAGAACATTAGTGGTGCAGTCGGTTTACTGTTAAAATATGGAGTCTCCATTAGAATAAATGAATTACACCAGTTTTAAATTGTTCCCTGCCCGGAGAAGCTAATATGGAAGTGTGCCTTTGAATTATAACCTCAACTCTTTAAAAATGCATAGGCTTAAACTCCTCCCGTCTGGTTTGGAGGAGGGTGGGAAACACATGGGAAGAGATTAATCTTGCTTTCTTCTCAATAGAGTTTGAAAGAGTCAGACCTCTCATCAAGTAGGCAAACACTGGGATGGCTTCAGCGGGAAGCAGAATGTGATATTCTTTACAAATTATGAGTAATACAGCTAGATTTCTCTCTTTAAAAGGGGGCAGAGAATCTTCAGACTGCTGATACAGGCACAGCAGCAGTCACCCAGAGCTAGAAACAAGTTATGAGCGCTGTCTTTTAGAAGGGATGTTCTGGCCAAGTCTTAAGGGTTAAAAAAAAAAAAAAAATCAACCCAGCCCCAAGGAATATGGAGGAAGAAGGAGGTGAGCAAAGGAGCGCAGGCGCGCCGGTTTGCACAGGGTCGATAGAGCTCTTTGCAAGGCCAGCCTCCGCTTGACCACTCACAATGTCACACCAGGATGATTTGATTAAATTCGCCTGTCATTTCCCAGACATCCTGGAGAGGTTCCCACTTCCTAAAACCCCGCTGCGTTGAAGACAAACTCCAGTAGTGGGAGATGACTCTCAGAGGGCCTGTCCGGGAACCAAAAGCCCGGTGGGGGGAAGGCGGGGGACCTCCGAGCGGCAGGTGGAGCCCCGAGCAGCCCGTGGGGACGGGCACCGGCCAGCCGGGTTAGGAAGCCGAGATCTGCCCGGAGCCTCCGGCTCGGGGTGCAACGGCGCCCCCTGGCGGCCACCACTCCGCGCACAGCTGGTTCCTGCCCAGAGATGCCCCTGTCCCTGGACTGGTCCTCCGGACACCGCTGGGTAGGTGAGGAAATGCCCCCTCCTTATCCCCACCACGGAAACCCAAACTACGGCCCGCGGCTGCCTCCTTACAGACAAAACTCCTCCCAGGGTCAACATCAGTTCCGACCAGGCAAAGCATGGCTTCCCCCCCAGGCGCTGCTAAGAAAAGTCTCTCCTTTTAGCTCAAGCTCTCTGCAAATGGCGTGAAAGGCACCAAGTCCGACTTGTATCCTGCATCCTTTACTTTTCTAAACATCGGTGGTGGCATTATTGGTAGAGAGTATGTTTGTGACTAGAGAGTTCGTTCAGCTCTGTGGGTCCAGAATGCCGTGAAAGAAAGGTGGTCTTCATCATTTTCCTTCTCACCTGTGCACAGATTTAACACCATTGCTTATATTGTCATCAAAACTAATTAAGGTTTATATAACCGTTTGATCTCCCTCTAAAACAAACAGAAACAGGAGACTGTGTGTCCAGAAGGCATACCCTGCCTTCCTAGTGCAGCAGGTGACGTCCTGCAGTGCGTCTCACAGTGGAATTCTCCGGGTAGCTTTAAATCACTTTAATGTTTGGGGCGCCCTCCACCCACCCTGCTGGGCATCAGGACCTACAGAAAAGCTGTCCAGCTGATTCTAATGTGCAGCCCTGGGTGAGAACCACTGCCCTGGGCAGCAGTTGCCCAAGTGTGGTCCCTGGGCCAGCAGCGTCCGTACCAGATGGGAAATTGTTAGAAATGCAAATCTTCCTGCTTCACTGCACACTTTCAGAATCAGAACCCCTGGAGATGGGGTCCAGCAGTCCCATTTTAAGAAACCACCTCGGAGATTCTGAGACTCATTAAAGTTTGAGCACCACTGCCCTGAAACACTTCTCAGGACAAGAATACCATGCTTTTCTTTACCACTGTCTTCCTTTTCACCCCACACCCCCCAAGTTTGAGTTTAACCCCCAAAGTATTATGAGGTAATTATTTTTCATTTTCACAAAGAAATTCCCAATCTGGATTTTTAACCATTTCTTCATTCACACCAGTAGCATTTTTGAGAGACCACTAAATGCCATCACTGTGCAAGACTGAGCAGTTGTAATAATGGCCGAGAGATGGCCTAACCTCAGGCAACCTACAATCTGTGAAAGATATGTGAATAAATAATGACAGTACACTGCAAGAGGTGCTTCAATAGAGGAACCCATAGTACCTCATAGCTCCTGACCTAAGTCATCAAAAACAAAAAAGAGGTAGATTTTGTTAGGCAGAGGAGACAGAACGAGAGAAACCCCAGGGAGACACAACCTGAATTTACAACACACCAGCATGATTCCAGCCACAAGAAGTTTTCAAACCTTGTGATCAGCCAGTGAAGTCTTATTGTAGTTAAGTACAGTTGCCATCAGGCTTTTTTTGAAATATTAAAAATATTAATATCTTGTGTTGCCCTTTGCTGTTACCTGTGCCTTTTCCCAAGATGGAAACTGTTCAAAGCAGGGTAAATTCCACACCCCAGAGAAGTTCAAGGTCGCTAACTGATGCTAACCTTCTGCATCATAGGGTACCGGTGGCCTCTGCCTAGCAAGCTCTGTGCCGTCTGGATTTACCTGGATGTGCTCTTCTCCACGGCCTCCATCATGCACCTCTGCGCCATCTCCCTGGATCGCTATGTTGCCATCCAGAACCCCATCCATCACAGCCGATTCAACTCCAGAACTAAGGCATTTCTGAAAATAATTGCTGTTTGGACTATATCAGTAGGTAAGTAGGAACGGTATTTTGGAATCTCATTTGAAATGACGGTTCATGCCTTCTAAGTAGACTTGTCCTGTTTTGTTGCACTGAACCCTGACATCCTGAATGTACTGTTTTGCTTGTTGCAAGACATGTTATAGTAATTATTAGATTTGCTTTAGGAAAGAAAAATCTGTTAATGTCACTGGCTGACAACATAAATTTGTATTTCTTTGCACAGGTAAAAACATATACACCAATAGAGCCAAACGCGAGAATAACTGTGCCATGGCCACCTCCAAAAACTTTCCCCATCTCACACTTTCAAATTCACTCAGTTCAAGTTTCTAAATTCCTAAATCTTGAGTTTCCCAGAGACCTCAATGTTTATAATCACTGGACTTGTGGTCAGTATAAGAATACAGAGCCCCATACTGGAGAATACACAGCTTCTTGGGGGATAGAGAAGGTACCAGGTGCCATAACTCAGGGGGAGAAAGAAAGTGAGGACAGAGGATGGTGGCAGGACTTGCTCATAGGGTACCCAGCACTTCTGCAACCTTCCTCTTCCTCTTATGATAAAACATGCCAGAGGATTTCAACCCACTTCACTTAGGTTGATTACACACCTTCATCTGTTGCCAGTATTGATCTTCTCTCACACACCTAACAGCCAGGAAAGCCCAGGTAGTGGAAGCCAAAGAATAGCTCCCAGGCAGCTAAATCAATTGTACCTGTCCCCTAAGCGGGCTTGGTTCATAACCAAAAATTCCCTGGGATTTGTTTTAAAGTTGCCAAGTGGGAACGATGTGCCTGCTTACGGCCACATGGGTGCCAGTATCTACTAACACGAGGAACTATGGGATTTGGTGGCAGGCTTGACATCAAGGACTCCAAACCCTGCTTGTACTGATGAACTTAATAAGTTCCTTCCTGGGAAACAGATGTCGCTCCCAAAATATGCTTGTAGTTTCTGGGCCTGTGCAATCTTGGACTCCTCCTACGAGGATCAAGAGAATGAAGGACTAGTGGTTCTCAATCCCAGCTGCACATAAAAGCCCTGGGGAGAGTTCTGATTTCATTGGTCCATGGCAGGGCCTGGTGACTCTGAGGTGCAGCCAGGGTTGAGGACTGAGATCGACAGTTGCTGAGGGAAATGCAATTAGACGGGCAAGAATAACGTGAAGGAAGCGAGCCGAGCTACTGACAAATTTACTTAGCTTTACCCCTGGACACTGTCCCACTGGTGAGACAGACGCGGGGAGAGTCACCCAAATCTTTTACCCTCAGCCGCAATGCCACCCCTTTCCCTGCCTTAGTCAAGCTTAATAATAGCACTAGTAGTAAGGGCTGTTTCTGAGCAACGACCAGAGACACAGTCGTGTTCAAAGCACCTTATGGAAAATAAGCTGCAGAGAAATAAGTTGCACAGGATGACATAGCTCATAACCAGGAATCACCCTGGGTCAATCCTATTTGAAAGCCTATACCCTTAGTACCACCCAGTAAGACAGTCTGCTTCCTGCTCCTTTCAGCCATCACCCCAGGAGGCAGGCAGGCTGGAATGAATAGTTGTGGGGTGATGGTCAGGGGTCATCACCCATTTGGCCAAACTTTTACTGCATAGCTACTATGTGCTTGGCACTGAATATACTAAGGTATGCATTCAGAGATCTCTGACCATGTGGTGGGGGAAGGCAGATAAGAAGACATAAGGAACGCTGAAGTTACGTAGGCTCTATACCACAAGTCTGTGAGATGTGTGTCTGAGGAGTTGGTAAAGGTAAAAAATAATAATGTCGGTTCTAGTGAAGGGGCTTAGCATAAATATCCTCCCGAATTGTTTTTCTAGTGTTTCTCTTTCCATTGTTGTTTTTTGGTTGTTGTACATTTAAATCCTTAGGCTAGAATTTTTGTATATGGTCTAACATGTTTTCTTCTACCAATTATTAGAGCCTTTGCAGTATCTATTGATATCAGTTTTTCCCCTTCAATTTCTTGATGTATTTCGTTTTCTTTGTAGATTTTAATATTAAACTGCCCTTGCATGCCTGGAATGTATTCATGAGTGAAATTGGATTTCTATGACTTTGTTAGTTGGTTTATTATTCTTATAAGGTTTCTTTTTGTAGCCTTACTAAATTTGGGAGGGTTCTGATTTTTCCCCTAAGGTCTTGCAATATTTAGTAGGAATGTACTTTAAAGGTTATATAGAATTTAGTTCAAATCTTTCTCGTCCTGGTGCCTTTTCAAATGGTGTCTTTAATTATATCACAAACCTCTTCAAAATTTTTCATTTACATTTTCTACATTGTTTTGGGTCATTAGCTGCATACAAAGTTTAAGTTATCTTTTGTATTGATTCTTTTATCATTATTAAATGTAATGCTATTTGTTTTAAAGTCTGCTTCATCTGATATTAGTATAGCTATGCCAGTTTTTTTACATCGTCATTTTCTGGATATATCCTATTCCATCCTATATACTGTCAAACTCCTTTCTGACTTAATATTAAGTACGTTGTTTGTAAGAAGCATATAAAGTTGTTTTGTTTTTATCTAGTCAATCTTTTTTTGTTTAAACTTTTTTTTGAAGATTGCCATTTTTTTTTAATAAATTTATTTTTGGCTGTGTTGGGTCTTCGTTGCTGTGCATGGGCTTTTTCTAGTTGTGGCGAGCAGGGGCTTCCCATTACAGTGGCTTCTCTTGTGCAGAGTATGGACTCTAGGCACCAGGGCTTCAGTAGTTGTGGTTCATGGGCTCTAGAGCCCAGGCTCAGTAGTTGTGGTGCATGGGCTCCGTAGTTGTGGCTCGTGGGCTCTAGAGCACAGGCTCAGTAGTTGTGGCGCACGGGCTTAGTTGCTCCACAGCATGTGGCATCTTCCCGGACCAGGGCTCGAACCTGTGTCCCCTGCATTGGCAGGAGGATTCTTAACCACCGTGCCACCAGGGAAGTCCCCAATCTGTCTTTTAATTGGAATATTTCATTCATTTACATTTAACGTAACCCAGATATATTGGGCTTTAAATTTACCCTCTTACAATTTTCTTTTTATTTCCCATTTATTCTATATTCCAGATTCTCTCCATCCTTGCCTTCTTTTAGACTAATCAAGAATTGTTAATTCATTATTCCCCTTTATAAGCTTGTTAGTTATCCCATTCTTTTAAATCCTTTTAGTGATTACAGCATTCATTTTTGACCTAAAAGAGGCTAATACAAATTACTTGTATCACGTTTGTTTATTTATTTATTTATTTATTTATTTATTTATTTGTGGCTGTGTTGGGTCTTCATTGCTGCACGCAGGCTTTCTTTAGTTGCAGCGAGCGGGGGTTACTCTTCATTGAGGTGCGCGGGTTTCTCATTGCAGTGGCTTCTCTTGATGCAGAGCACGGGCTCTAGGTGTGCGGGCTTCAGTAGCTGTGGCACGCGGGCTCTAGAGCTCAGGCTCAGTAGTTGTGGTGCACAGGCTTAGTTGCTCCGCGGCATGTGGGATCTTCCTGGACCAGGGCTCAAACCTGTGTCCCCTGAATTGTCAGGCGGATTCTTAACCACTGTGCCACCAGGGAAGCCCCTTATCTCTTCTTAAATGATGCCAAAACCTTAGAATATTTAACTCAATTTTGTTATTTTTATAACAAAAAACTTTTTATAACATTTTTATTTTGCCTTCATTTTAAGCATATTTTTGTTCAGTACAGAATTCAAATTTGGCAGTTATCTTTTTTCAGCAATTTATGGGTAACATTCTGAAGTTCTAGCTTATACTGCTTCTTTGTGAGAACTCTGCTGTCAGACTTATTGTTGTTCCTTAGAACAGGGGGGGGTCCCCAACACCCGGGCCATAGATCAGTACCAGTCTGCAGCCTGTTAGGAACTGGGCCACACAGCAGGAGGTGAGCGGCGGGCGGCGAGCAAGGGAAGCTTCATCTGCCGCTCCACATCGCTCTCATTACCAGCTGAACCATCCCCGCCCCCCCTTTCCCCATCCGTGGAAAAATTGTCTTCCACGAAACTGGTCCCTGGTGCCAAAAAGTTTGGGGACCGCTGCCTGAGAAACTACCATCTCTTACCACCCTCTGCTGCTTTAGGATTTTTTCTTTGTATTTTAGCAATTTTGCTACGATGTGCCTAGATATGGGTTAGTTCTGGTCTTATCCTACATGGTGTTTGTACTGATTCTTAAGTTTGTAGCTCAATGCCTTTTGTCAGTTGGGGAGAACTCTTGGCTGTTATCTTTTCAAATATTGCTTCTGCCCCATTCTCTCTCCCTTCCCCGACCCCACTTCTTAGACTCCAATTTCTTGTATGGTAGAACTTTTACCCATGTTTATGACTCTTAAATGCTTTTCTACATTTTTCACCTTTTTTCAATTCTTACTTTAGTCTGGATAATTTTACTGACTTTTCTTCTCCTGGGTTATTAATCCTCTCACCAGCTATTTCTAATTTGCTATTTAAACCTATATACTTTATTTTTAATTTGGTACTGCATGTTTAGTTTTAGAATTGCCACTTGATTCTTTTTATAGATTCTGGTTCTCTGGAATAACTCTCCATGTTTTCATCTATTTTCTTAAGTACTAATCACAGGTATCTGGGTATCTGAGTTACCTGGGAATTTCTATTTGCTGGGGTCTTTTTCCACTTGGTTCTGTCAGCTGGTAAGCCTGGTAATTTTATTAAACACTGACATTGGAAAAAAAAATGTGGATACTCCACTGATGTTCTCAGTCTTCAGACAGGGGTCCTTTAACTTTAGCAGGCAGATAGAATAGGTCCCCTAAATCCAATCAGGGATTAAGCCAGGTATAGGCTGAGTTTTTGTAACCACTGGTCTGTTTTCAGTTTGCCCTTACACCTGGGATATATTCCTGCATGACCTCAGATGGAAAACCAAGGTGTTCTCCATTTTGAAGAGCCCTCAACTCCAGTTTTTGTCTCCTCAGCACTATAAGGCTGCTGCTAAATCTTTTTTAAAATTTTTAATTGGGAGTATAGTTGATTTACAACGTCATGTTAGTTTCTGCTGTACAGCAAAGTGAATCAGGGGCTTCCCTGGTGGCGCAGTGGTTAAGAATCTGCCTGCCAATGCAGGGGACACAGGTTCGAGCCCTGGTCCGGGAAGATCCCACATGCCGTGGAGCAACTAAGCCCGTGCACCATAACTACTGAGCCTGGGCTTTAGAGCCCGCGAGCCACAACTACTGAGCCCACATGCCACAACTACTGAAGCCCACGTGCCTAGAGCCTATGCTCCTCAACAAGAGAAGCCACCGCAATGAGAAGCCCGCACACCACAACAAAGAGTAGCCCCCGCTTACCACAACTAGAGAAAGCCCGCACACAGCAAAGACCCAACACAGGCAAAAATAAATTAATTAATTAATTAAAAAGTCAATCAGTTATCCATATCCACTCTTTTTTAGATTCTTTACCCATATAGGTCATTACAGAGAATTGAGTAGACTTCCCTTCTATAGAGTAGTGTGTATATGTCTACTCAACCTCTGGAGATCTGTTCTTCTGACAAGTTGGTAAACACCTTAAAGGGAAAGGAGGCTCATACTATTACCTTACTTTTTTTCTCTTCCCTTCACTCCAGAATCCTAACCCCTGAAATCCTGACTGCTTAGACAGCCCTAACTCCAATTTTTGATCTCCCAATCCCTGCTGAGACACAGTTTGGGGCCTTGAATTTTGCTTTATTTGCCACTAGTATTCCATACCTCCTCCTCCTCCTTGTTTGAATCTTTCCAGTCTATCTTTTCTCAACTCTTCATTTTTAATATCTTTGTTCTTTTGTTTAATAAATATATTTTCACAAGTAACTTACAGATGGATTTTTTAAAATAAAATCTGACAGTCTCTGCCTTTTGATAACAAAAGTCAGCCTGTCTACATTTACTGTGACAACTGACATAATTGGTTTTATTCCTCCCATTTTACATTCGTCATGTATTTTTCTTTGTAATAGTTCATTTTCTTCCCCGTTTCATATGTTTGCTGACTTACACAATGTTTTCTTCATTTCCCTCGCCCCATCCCAGTTAGTTTGAATTTCTACTTGGCTTTTCCATTCCTTTCGTGATTATAGTCTCATCCCAAATAATCATTACACTAATATTTCTATTATTATATATAAAATAAATAACCTCACTAAATTGTTTTATTTCCTCATTCACCCTGAGTCCCAATTCATAGGTTTTTCTATAATTTTAAAATAACCTAGTGGCACAATAGATCTTTTTTAAGCAAGTCAAAAAATGCAGAAACCATAAAGATCGATATAGACATAGCTGACTACACTAGAAATAGTACATTTTATGTGGCTAAAATCAATATAAACAAAGTCAAAAGAAAAATTTCAATGTCTGTGAATAACAGACCAAGGGTTGCTATCCTTAACATACAAAGAGCACTGACATTTTGATAAAAAATGAAAAGACAAGCAACCCAACAGGGAAATAGGTAAACTAAATGAACAGGCAGTTCACAGAAAGTTAAAATGGACAAAGCTCATGAAAAACACTCAGCCTTTTTACAGTCATGGAAATGTAATTTAAAACAATAATGCAATACTACTTTCACGCATCTGATTGGCAACATTAAAATGAGTGAAAACACCCACTGCAGTTTTGGATATGGTGCCCTATGTAGTCAGATTCTGTTTGTGTGAATTTGAATTGTTTGTTCTTGGACAATCTAGCAGAAGTTATTCAATATTAAAATTTGACCTACCAACCCCACTTGAGAGAATCTGTTCTACAGAAAAACAAAAGTACATGTAAGAATCTATGGGAATTTGGGGAAATAGCAGAAAAGTGGAAGGGCTAGGTCATGGCTGAATGTATTATTTTTATCTATATTATGGAATATTTTTCAGCTCTTAAAAATATCGAGTTGGGGTTATGATATTCAACCAGAGGAATGTTAAGTGCAAAAACATAAAATAAGTTTCAGGGTGGTATGCATGGCCTGGGCCCATTCAGGTAAGATAATAGTAATAATATATGGAGACATTTACACATTAGCACTGAGAAACTACTGAAAGACTTCACACTTGTCAAGAAGGTAAAATTAGCCATAAGAACGAAATAATGTCATTTGCAGCAACATGGATGGACCCAGAGATTGTCATACTGAGTGAAGCAAGTCAGACAGAGAAAGACAAATACCATATGATATCGCTTATATGTGGAATCTAAAAAAGGGTACCAACGAACTTATCTACAAAACAGAAACAGTGTTACAGATGTAGAGAATAAACTTATGGTTATCAAGGGGTAAGGGATGGGGAGGGATAAATTGGGACTGACATATACACACTACTACATATAAAATAGATAACTAATAAGGACCTACCATACACCTGAAACTAACACAACATTGTAAATCAACTACACTCCAATAAAAATTTTAAAAGAAATGTATACAACATAAAAAAGGTAAAATTAGAAAGAATGATAGGATTGTTATATTTTCCCTTATATATTTCTGTATAGTTTTGCCACAAGTTATGATGATGATGAAAGTGCTTTAGATGATCAAGAATGAAACAGTTACACCTGCATCATGGGAGGGAGGGCTCTATGGAGGAGATGGCTGACCCTTCAAAGTTTGGGAGGATCTAACAGACGGTAACCTTGGCGACCACATTATAGACTACTCAAGTTTTCTTGCACTAGGAATTTCTGAAATTAGCCTCGTCTTTCCCCCTCCTTACTGCAACCGGCTTGGTCGTTTTATTTTTGCCAAGGCTTCTATCTAACTCTGAGGAAAATGAACATAATTACAAATCAATTGAGTTTTCTATTTGTGAGCTTCTCTGAGCAAAGAAGTGATAAGAGTAAAGATGGAAGCATTAGATTAAGAATGATCCTGAGGTTCTCTGGATTTCATTTTGCCTTCATAAACCCAATTCCCTTGATCAGGGGAAACCGTGACTTCAACTACAATATATAAAAGGAGCAAACCTTTTCCTCATGAGGATTGCCTTGCTAATGCCATGTGAGAAAAGAAGGTAGATGCTATTTATTCCTTGACCATCTTTAGCAGGTTAAAGTATATATTAGATAGAAAAATGTGAAAATGACTATTTTCACATTGTCATATGCTGACAAGCAAGCAAAGACACCGATTTAATTTTTTTCTTGTGCTCATTTCATTGCAGAAATATATTTGCAGCTCATAGAGTAATTTTGAAGTATCATGAGTGTAAATAAGATTTTTTTTTCCTCAAGGCTAAGCATGACCTTGTATTTTATGCACTATTACTTTTATAATAGAAGAGACAAGCTGTGTCCATTTATTTTGTCCTTTGCCTTCACAAACTGGGACACCACACATAGAACCCGAAACCAAATGCTTAGATCACTGGGTCCAACCTCATGCCTTCAGGCAGGTCAAAAAACCTACCTCCCTAGACAGTGCGGTTGAATAAGGCAGGTTTGAGGGACAGTGAAAATGATATATGTCACTATAGTTTTAAATTGTATTTATCTGATCCTATAGTATTCTGAGGATCTTTTCATGTTTATGAGCAAGTTTATATTATGTTTTCTATGGTTGGCTGCTTATAGTTTTTGCTGTAGAATTTGGTGGTTATAAGCAAAAGCCTGGAGCCAAATATCTGGCTCTGTCCCCATAAGCTGCGTAACCTTGGGCAAGTTACTTAACCTCTCTGTACCTTCAGTTCCTGATGAATAAATGATAATAACAGTACGTATTGTGAGGTTGCTTTAATGATTAAATAAATACAGCATTTGTCCCATAAATGTTAAGAGCTTACAACATCATTTGAACTCCTTTCTGTAAGGTTCTTGGACTTTTCCTAATATAAAATAGAAGAATTAACTTTTTGTCTGTATTTTCACTATTTATCTATGTATTCCCAGTGTGTTGTCACTTGCCATTGTTTATAGTGGTTTTCTTTCCCCCCACATAGACTTTTATTTTTATATAATTTTATCTATAAATGTTCTTTTCTCCTTTACGGCTTCTGAGTTTTGAATCATTACTAAAATTGCCTTTCCCACTACAAAATTATAAGAGGAATTCTTCCATATTCTCTTCCATTATTTTTATGGTTTTGTTTTATGCATTTAAGTCTTTGACCCATCCAGAATTTAACCTGTGGTTTAATTTTATTATTTCTACACAGCTACTTATTATACCCCTTATTTCCCCCACTGATTTGATATGTCACCTTTAGTATACTCAGTTCCCATGTATGTATTTGGGTTTATTTCTGGACTTTATGTTCTATTGATCAGTCTGTTCATTCACTTGCAGTATATTTTTAATTGAGGATATGTAATATGGCTTTTATTATCTCTTAAATCTAGTATTCCTTCATTGCTTTCTTTCAGACTTTTCCTGACCATTTTCATTTGCTTCTTTGAGTTTTTTAGGAATGAGCTTCTATCTAGTCCCAGAAAAGAAAATTTTATTAGAGCTGCATGTAACTTTTTAAGTCAACTTTCTAGACCTTTTTCCTGGCATACCTGTGTACTATTTTTGGTCTTGTTTATTTTTTGTGGTTTGTAAACAGCCTCAAATTCTATATGGAATAAAGTGAAAGTATATAAACAAATAAAACCTAAAATTTTAGCACTTAGGTTTAAAAAATTCTGAATGCATGTTTAGGTCCAAAAGGAATGATAGTGAAATATGTATGTTGAGTATTCCTATCATAACATATCTTCTGGGGGAAAAAATGGCTTGGAAAAACACAAAATAAATTGGCTGAATAAAATGGGCTCAAAACCAGATGGTGTTCTGTTGCCCTTTAGAGTGGAAGACATCCCTAACCCCACCGTCAGAAACAAATATATCTGTGGAGCCCACTTGGGAGTCTCTCCTCTAGGACCTTACAGGTTTATGCCCGAGTCCCTTACTGCCAGGAGTCAGCCTAGGAACTGGGTTTCAGATACTCATCATGCAACCAGGACAGGAAAGGACTTGGGTTACCTGTTCTCTCTCCCACTGCTTAAGAGATTACATTGTAGGTGAGCATCTACCGAGATACCAAAGGTAACTTGTGAAGAATTAGTCTAAGTCGCCTTTCCCTCAGTTTCTTCTATCTTCTAATTTATCTCCTGGGTGAAGTAAGATCACCTCCCCTTTTTCCCCATCTTTTTTGTCCCTGCCACAACGCATTAGCACATCAGAGGTCCAGGAAGGAGCTCTGGGCACTGCTGCAGCCTGCAGGGGAGCAGGTTGGTGTCCAGGAGCAGCGATGCTCACAGCCTTGGCGAGAGGGGCTGCTGGCCTTCCCTAGGGTGCTTCAGTGCCAGAGAGCTGCCAAGGAGCCAGCTGTCACTGTCACTGCCCTGAAACAAAGCCTCCGCAGGGCCGCCACTCAGCCCACCGCCTTCTCTTGACCCCTGAGTGCAACGGTCCTGTCTCTTTCTGTACACGGGTGCAGGGAATTTGGGGACATCTCCCCCACCAGACCACCTCGTCTCATACTTAAGAACATAGCATCACGACAAAGACTGTGCTCTTGGAGGATGTGTCCTTGGTTGTCCTTCAGGACACTGTCCCATGGGTAAGAGGAGGTTTACTGGCCTGGGCAGCTCAGAGCCTTCCAGAGCGACAGCTGACTTCTCTCTGCAGGGCAGACTCTAGCCATAGCCATGGGACTACGTGCTGAATAAAACAGCACTTAGTAGCATACACTCTCCATGGCCACGGGAAACTGGTGGGCAAAATTAAGAAATGACCCAATGAAAAAGAATCGCTTTATCCTCTGTTAATTTGACCTTCGTCATAGACTGAGTTTCTTGGCTTTTGGTTCATCATTCTTCCAAGGAGGAGAAGTTAGAGGAGGAAGCACAGGGCTGGGACTCCTATTGCTTCTGGCCACTTAAAGCAGAGGACTAGCATCCACATATCGCCCCCTCCTGCCCTTGGACTGTGTCAGAAACTCACAAGCTCTGGAGGCATATACTTGCTCCAAATCTATCCATCCCTTTTGGGCCCGCAGGTAGGAACCTTCACTAAGTCAGGAGTGATAGCAGATCATCTGATCAATCTGTTATCACCCGCACCCTTTGTGCCCTGGTACCTGTTCTTTCAGTGGCCTAACAAAACGCCAACCCTGCACAACCGGACTTTACTGTTGCTGCATTCTGTAACCAAGCGCTCCTGGAGAAAGTCACATGCTGTGAATCGGACACCACTTATCTGTGGTTTCCAACCTTGCCTCGACTCTCATTGCTATCAATCCTTTGCTTCGTCCTTAGTGGATTTTTTTCAAGTCTTTTTCCTATTCAAGTCTTCTTATCAACCCCGGGTGCCATTCTCTAAGCAGACCATCTTATTCCCTTTTGCCCTAAGAAGGGGCCGTCAGGCGCAATTCATTTTCTGTTTCTACTCCCACGTGCCAATTCCACTTTCAGTTCTCAATTTCCAAATGGGTATCCCAAGAAGACGCAGGTTCTTCCGTACTTTGTCTCTACCTCCTATCCCTCCCAGAAGAATCTTTCTTGACTTCTCTCCATCTCCCTCCCTCTGATTTAATTCCCTCTGAAGATTCTACTCATTTGCTCCATTTTGTCACCTCTCGTTTATACCTCCAAGCACCATCCAGCTTTGACCTCCCTCCTTTTTACTGTTCTTCAAGGTCACCAAAACCTTCCTGATTCCCAAGTAAATCCAAAAGATTGTTTCTATTTTAATAATGTACTCAGGTAATACATGAATACATCCTCAATGTGAGAAAGTCAAACGGCTCCAACTATAGGGAATAAAAGTGAACTTGCCCTTCATCGCTCCCTATCTCTCCAGACCAGCACCCACAGGTACTGTGCAGACCTTGAACCTCTCTGTGACCGTTCAATGTAGAGCACAAGCAGGAGAGGAGTGAGTCTTGCCAAGCAAAGCCCCCTCAGTCCCCTTCTACTGGTATATCCTTCGACTCTAGGCTTGCATTTCAAGCTGTGCCCTCCAGACCCTGCTGACCTCTGCTGCAGTTTTTCCTTTCGTTTTGGCCCTTTCTTCAACTTCTACTTCTCTCTAAACCAGGTCCCATCTGCGGTCTTCCAGAGATTCCTCCATCATTTGTGAAATACTAACGAGTTGACATTTTCTTGGGTTGTTATAATTTATTCTGATCAATGTGCTTTATCTTTTTTAATCATTAAATGGAATTTTAGGAGGGAGTATAGACAGATGGACACGTGCTTGAATACCATCTTGATCCAAATTTTATTTATACATATCATACCTTATCTACTATTCTTTTATGCATTTATTTTTGTGTATTGACGTCTCCTCTTCAAAACTGTCTCCTTCCTCATCATCTTCTCCTCCCTCTCTGATCTGTTGCTTTTCTTAGCTCCTTTTTCTCTTATTCCTTATATGGTAGTGTTCTCTAGAGATCCATTCTCTACCTTATTTTTTCCCCTCCTTGCTTTTGCTGGGTCCTTTCCATTTCCATGGATTCAGCTCTTAGCAGAACACTGAGGAACTAACAAATCTGTGTTCCAGCCCACAGTGCTCCCCAGGGCTTAAGACTCCTGCATCCAACTATGTGCTGAGCGCTTCTAGCCAGAAGGCCCACGGGAACCCCAGTCTTACCAGATCAAAAGCTGTGCTCATCGTCTGCCATTCCTCCTCCTGAAATCTCTATCTCAGAACATGGCATTAATATCTGCTCAGTCACTCGATACCCAAAATCCCTCCCCTTTCTCACCTCCACACCTAAGCAATTGACTAGTCCTTTGGGTTTTTTGGTTTTTACTTGCTAGTTGTTTCATATATCAGCCTTCTCTCCTTTCATTCAGCCCCATCATGTGTCCTGTGATACTGCACACATTTCCCTGTCCACAGAATTTTGGGGTTTTTTGTTTGGTCTTTGCTGTCAGTCTCCACCTTGTCACCAAAGTCACCCTATGAAATAAAGGTTTAACTAAATCACTCTCTTGCTGGAAACCCCTGAATGACTTTGCTGCCGATGGATTGTAGATTCTTCAGTGAGAGACACAAGGCCCTGTAAGTATGGTCCCCATCCACACTTCCATTTCATCTCCCACCATACTTTGCCTCACATTTTCTTCTCCAGTTACAATAAACTGCCCCTAATTCCCACGTCATTTCACCTTAATTTTTGCATCTTCTGCTTCAAATGCCTTCTCATCTCCTTGCTTGACTAATTTCTACTATTCTTTCGGCACCACCTCCTCCAGGAAGCCTTCTTTTTTTTTTTTTTTTTTTTTAATTTGGAAACAACCAGCATTTTATTATCTTTCCAACTCTGTGGGTTGACTTGGGCTCCACTGGGTGCTTTCCTGCTCCATGTGTTGTTGGCTGGGCCTCTAGTCGACAATCTGGAGGCTTTTCTGAACTGGACATCTGCCATGGAGAGCTCACATGACTGGTGGTTGATGCTGGCTGCCGGCTGGGAGCTGAGCTGGGGACAGACACTGAGTGTCTCGGGTCTCCTCTCCTCCAAGGAGCCCTGGGCTCCTCAGAGCATGGTGACTGTGTTCCAAGAAGGAGTGGAAGCTGCCAGGCTCAGGAAGCCTTCTCGATTTCTCCCTTTTCTCCAAGGATTAGGTATTTGCCCTGCTTGGAGTCTTCCACAACCTTTACATGTATTATCTTTTCACAGATTATAATCATCTGTTTATTCCCTCACCGGATGAGTTCCCAGAGAAAACAAAAAAAATATATACTTCCTCTTAAGCCCAAGTTATATAATAGATAATGCCTATCCAAAAATTAATTTCTAGAGTCAGAGGCTGAAAGCATCTTTAAGAAACTTATTTCCTTGTGCACTTGGTTTCAGAAAGCTATTTTTAGATTGCTTTCCCCATACTCTATGAAAGCCTAACATTTATATAAAATAACTACTTTTATTTTTCTACTTAATACCAATCATGTTGTGGTTATTATAAATGCCTAATTAGTAGGGTCTGTAAGAAAGATGTGGAATTTTTTCCCCACCAGATGGTGAGTTTTAGTTTGAGATTTTTAAGACCTATTTGGAAAGTGTGGGACAATCGTCCCACTCCTAAGCCCAGTTCTCTCGTGTCAGAATCTACATAGCATCTCAGGGTAGTTTTCCATTGGCTGTTTTTTTTTTTTTTTTTTTTAACTCATTATGAGAAGGCACGTAATGTGTCTCTTAGAGGCTTCATGGGTCTCCCAGGCAGAATCTCACCATTGCAGCTGGACATCAGTAGGGTCTCCACATTCTACAGTCCAGACATCAACTTTGCAAGTTCAGATTTTTCCCCTGCTTTGCCCAAGAATAATCACACTCTGGGAAGTTGACTTACATGAGTCAAATTCCAGTAAGCTGACTTATTTAATACATAGGTAATATATACCCATTTTCCTGGACCCATTCACTGGCCTGGGAGTCTCCTTCCTGGCAGGGCAATCCTTTCAGATGGCCGTACGAAATAGCAACGTGAAGTAAGGGAGGATTCATAATGGGCCAGAGGCAGTAGAAGCACGTGAGGGACACAGTGAGGACTGAACAAATATACAAGCACGTAGCAAAGGGTTTGACGCGTACATTTAAGTTTTTTTAAAACGTGAATCAAAATATAAGTACACAGCAAAGGGCTTACAGTCTAATGGAGCACGATCTATAACAGAAAACAGAATTTGCCATTATAATAAAAATGCAAAGAACTCAGCAGAATTGGGGGATAAGAGAAGGTTGTATGAAAACGTACATTTGAGTGGAGCTTTGAAAAAGGGGAAAAAATTGGGAAAATGGAGAATGAGACAGAACTCTCCAGAAAGAGAATAATGCAGGCAAAAGACATGATATAGCTTGATAAAGGATTGAGATATCAAAATATCCTTTAAAGGATGTCTAAATTCATCTAACTCTAACTGATGAGTTAGATGCCCTTTTCCACTCTAGGGATATTTGTCTTTAAATAAGCAAGACCGGTCATCAAGAATCAGAGCATCTTTCCCCTGGACAGCACTGAAAGAATACTGGAGATTTCTTAGCTCTCGGACTCTTTCAATATTTCATCTCAGTCATCAAAATAGTCCATTATATATAAATGTTATGGCTCTAAGATTGCTTGCATTAGTCATGTTACAGGTGCTGGCTAAGAGAGGCACCTTGGAGTCTCAGATAAAGAGGAAGATATGTTTTTATCAGAAACATTTTCAAAACTTTCTTCTACAGAGTTGTTTCTAGGAAGAATTCTGCAGATGAAGAGTTTCATCCATTTTATTATGATCCTTCTTGATTTTAATTCTAGAAGATGGCATCTTCTGATCTTGCCCTGTATTCTGCTCTCTTGCTTAGTGAGGGGTAACAGCCTTTGTTTTGGCCACAGAGTCCGGAAGCATGAAGTATGCCGGTACTTTAAAATGTCTTCCTAAATTTAGTTTCTAATCTAGCCTCCTATTTCTTATTTTTTTAATTAAAGCTTGATTTCAGGAGTTAGGACGTCGGCTATGGTGGGGTGTAGAGGTGGATAGAAATTTCTTGCTCAATTCCTATTAGAATATGCCCATGACAACCTTTATGATAAGTTATCAATGCTTGCCATTATCTTCGATTTTTAAAACATTTCCAAAATTAGTTACATTTCTCTATATTCTATAGGATGGATTCTTTTTCATATTCCTATTCCTTTTTAACTGCCAGATGAACCATTGTAAAGGTTTATGTGGGTGACCTTGTTTACAGGCTGTACTCAGATGCTTAAAACATGACCAAGTTAATGCCCACTGTGTGTTTTATTCAAAGAAACCACCCAGTTTTTACATTTGATATAGGAACTTTGGAAACCACCCAGTTGACATAGAAACCAAAAGTCTGTCTACTCAGGGGTTCTCTTTTTTCCTCTAATACAGCAATTAACCCACCTATTGGGTAAGGGCTGTTGCTTATTAAACTTTTTGTTTCATCCCATGAAAGATATTCAAGCCTGTCTGGAAGAAAGCTGATCTCCATTTATTGTTTGTCTTTGGCACACTGGTTATTTTGTCTATTTCTGTTTTAGGCCCTGGTTTCTGAACCCCTGGTAGATGTCCATGATGTACCACAAACCATGTACCTGTGGTAGCTCTACTTAAAGGGAAAGGAGAGATGCCTTTTATGTTTCTCAGCTACCCCAACTCTCCAACATCTCCCCATACAAGAGTCTGTCAGCGTTCTGTTGCGGCTCCAACCATTCTATTCAGGCATCATCATTCTTAGATGTGCACTGAGCCATCATGCTTTGGATGGTTGGGATGCAGAGACAACAACCCTGCCCTTCTATCAGTGTGTTTAACTGACACGCTCCCCAGATATACTTGAAGACAGTATCCCGGTTGGTTTTGTCTCCTAAAGACATCTATCTGACCCATATAAGATGGGAATAAAGTCTAGATTTAACCACATATAGGCACTCAATTACGCTTGTTGATTGAATAAATAAAAGGAATGAATGAACAAAGAAAGGAGGGAAAAAAGAAGAAAGAAGAGGATAGGAAAATAAAGGGAGGAAGAGAAACAGGGTTTCCTAGAAGCCCTTGTAATTTTTCCCTGATAGCAAGTCATCTTTAGAAGGTCCACCTGTGCCCATTTTGCATCTGGGGGCGTCACCTGGCAAAGGACAGCAAATGAAAATTGACAAGAACATCTCGATTGTCGCTTCTCTAGTATTCTCACAGATTTAATGTCTGTTTCCATAGAAACAGGTTTGACAAGGCTCGTCATAGAAGCTAAGAATGAGAGACACATACCATGAAAATTTCACATTCTAACTTCAAGCAAAGCTAACTCATGGTTTTGTCTTTTCAGTAACTTAGTGCTTTAAACTCAGCATCAGAAAGCCTTATTAAGAAATAGATTCATTACATTAATGAGGGTTTCATTTTTGACTGTTTATGTTTATCATTATAGTGAAAGCCATTACAGGAGCAGTGTTACTAGGGAATGTCCTCAGGGGAGTGGAGAACTTTGGGATTCCGGGTATGGCCTTCAGAACGAAGTCTCCACCAGCCACCCTTTCCTCAGGGAATGGTCTTAGCCAGCACTTGCTCACCTGCCTGTTTTGTTTTCTTCACGTTTGGCTAAACCATTTATAAGTGTTAGAGGAAACTGAGTGAAAGACTCAAAGATAAACAGTGAACTAGTTCTCTAAGCATCCCTCATAACCACTCTCAGACCAGTTTCTGAAACAATGTGAAAGACACAAAAATAATGACCCATCACTGAAGACCGTTTCACCCTTGGATGAGAAACTATTGCTGTGAAGGATGACTTTTCTCTAAGGAAACAATGGAATTGTGTTAGAATCACAGGAAAGTGCATATTCTTAGGGCCCACTCCCAGATAATCTGATTCAGGAGAAACCAAGGGGAAGCCCAAGAATTGGTGTGCACCAAGAAGCACTGTCTAAACTATCAGTTTAGAATTGGGATGGACTTTTTAATGTCTATTCTCATGGATCGCCTCACATATGCACTTTCTAAAATTTCAGATAAGTACATTGCACGTACCCTTGTTTGCAACGAACCAATGATAGTGTTGCACAGAGCTGTCAACCCATGCAGTAGACCATGCTGGGTTTTTAACCTCTCAGGTGCAGGGAGGGGTCATGTCTTATTGTCTCTGATTCACTCATCACTAGCACAGTAGGCACTTGATAAATGCTGGCAAAACTGGCCATTAATGAGCCAATCCTGATTTCCTCAACCAGGTGCATTGGCCTTGATTCTTTATAATCTTTTATCTTTGATTTAAAAATCTAAATTGAAGAACGGTTTTCATTCCAAACTGGTCAAGGTAACAAGGTACCTTCTCACGTTTCAAAGAGCACCATGATATTTTAAAGCTATCATTGCACATCATGAACATTAACAGAATTGAAGAGGAAGAAATAAAAGATACAACTGAAGTGACTTCCCTGGACGTCTTTTGAAATCATAAGACTTATGTGGGATTTGTCTAGAATTAAATTACATTTTGATAATCCTTTCCGGCTCTATAATATTTTCTACTGTTAGGTCTCAATACCTAAGATTGTCAGCAAGCCACTGAACAAACAGGCTTTTGTTCTGGTACAGAGGGATTCTATTTCGACCTTCAGAATTATGCTTAGAGCAAGTTGGGTGTCAAGATACAGAGAAAGGCACTGAAACCTCTTACTGGCCTGACCAAGACAGGTGGTGTTATCTCCAACTCGCATCCATTTGCCTACCTGGAGAGTTTACTAACACTTTGTAATTATTGATATTTTGAAATAGAGTTGGTTTTGGTCAATAAATCACAGACCCTATCGAGAGAATAATATTAGTTTATGGGCTTTTAACAGATTTTTCACAAGCTATGAAATACGAATCAGGTTGCATTTATATGTCTTTAGAAAGCTTTTTCTGCATTAAGCTTCTAGCATGCAGAAAAGTCTAATTACTGATCAGCTGAAATAATTCTCACAATGTAAAATATCCTAAAAGTTAAAGGAGGAGAGAAGGGATGATGGGTTTGGTTAATTTAGTATTAACAGCAATAAGCTAACAACATTTTGAAGATGAATCTTCCAGCACCAAGCTCCTCTGGCTATAATACATTGTCATGCACGTGCAGCACCGGATTAGAGCAGAGTATTAAGACCCAGGCAACCCCGGGCTACTATCCGGCTTTCTTCAGAATACAGGCTGTGTATATGTTTCCTCACTTGTAAAATGAGTTTGGACTACCAATTTCCTAACTCTATAGTCCTATAGTTATATAAAAGGAACCCTGAAGTCTTGGCATTAAATGAGAATATTTCGTGAGATCCCAAGCAACACTTAATTGGAGTTTAACTTATAACACCTTTAAACCACTGATTTAACTCTACTGTCATTAACTGTAGCCCAATTTAGACATGTCTTCAGACTAAAATTGAATATAATTGATACAGCTCCAGGATAAAGAGAATCTAGTTCAAAACACCAGCATTACTTTGCACAATAGGTAATTACTAGAGAGAGAAAGTATTGAGCCCACCAATATATTTCACTTTTCCTTTTTTGAAAACAATTAGAGCAACAGCATTAGAAATATTTTATTCCTAGAACTGTTTTTGTTTTGACTCCCACATAAAATGTATTTTAGCAAAGATATTATATATGCTATTCTATATTCTGATACATCATATAATGTATTAATGTGTTTTTATTTTTCCATATGGGCTTCATAATTATGATTTTAATGGCTATAAGTTATTCCCTCATGTTGATATATTATACTCTATTAGCCATTTTCCCAATTCTGTTTCTAGTTTTGACTAATAAAGTAGTGTATTCACAACAGTAGTTTGGCATATAATTTGATCTTATTCTATCCCTACAGTAGTCTATTTGTCCTTTTAGTTTCACTTGCCTATAATTACCTCAGATATATTTACTTTCGTCCCAGTAATATTACTTTTTCAGTTTTAAAAATCCCTTGACCAATTTAGAAGCTAAATTATTTAAAAGTCACAAATGAAAGGTATGTACATTTAAACAAATTATGGTTAAATAACAAATTTGCCATTTTCAGTATACAATTTAGGAGTATTATATTCATAATCTTATGCAACCATTACCATTGTCTATTTCTAGACTTATCACCCCAAACAGAAACCCTGACCATTAAGCAATTATTCCCCATTCCCTCCTTCCCCAGCCCCTGGTAACCTCCAATCTACTTTGGATATGAATTTATCCATTCTAGGTATTTCATGTAAGTAAAACTTTGTCCTTTTTTTGTCTGGTTTATTTCACTTGTCATGTTTTCAAGGTTCATCTATATTATAGCACGCTATCAGAACTTTATTCCTTTTTATAGCTGAATAGTCCATTGCATGTACATTTTATCTGATAGTTGGGTTGTTTCCATCCTTCAGCTATTGTGAATGATGCTGTAATGAACACTGGCATACAAGGATCTGTTTGAGTCCCATTTTCAATTTTCGGAATTTACTGAGGAATGTAGTTGCTGGGTCATATGACAATTTTATGTTTAGTTTTTGAGGAACTGCCAAACTGTTTTCCACAGTAACTGTGCATTTTTCCATTCCCACCAGTAATGTACAAGGATTCCAATTTCTCTGCATCATCGCCAAAGCTTGTTCTTTTTTGTTTGTTATAGCCATCCTAGTAGGTGTAAAGTGTTATCTCACTGTGGCTTTGATTTGCATTTCCCTAATGATTAGTGTTATTTCATATGCTCATTGACCTTGGCATATCTTCTTTGAAGAAATGTCTGTTCAAGTCCTTTGTCCATTTTAATTAGAATGTTTGAGTTTTAGGAATTCTTTATATATCCTGGATATTCAACCTTTGTCAGATACAATTTGCAAATATTTTCTCCCATTCTATGGGTTGTCATTTTACTTTCTTGATAGTGTTCTTTGATGCACAGAAGTTTAATTTTGATGAAGTCCAATTTTTTCTTCTGTTGCTTGTGCTTTTGGTGTCAGCACTGTTCTTTGAATCTAGTTTCCCTTTTTACTCCCTTCCAATTCCTTAAAGTGACTTTATCACCTCAAGTATTACTGTTAAATAGTAATCCAACAATAGTTATCTGAGAATAAAAAAGTAGACTTGCAAAAAGTGTTTTTCCTATAATTATTTTAAAATATTTTAAAGTATTGAAATTTCTATGTGACAATGTTAAAAGCTGAGAATAATTTTTCCATCTTTAGAAATGGCAATCTTCTAGTTGTTAGTGAATGTAGGTTACTTTATAAGCCCTTTTGGATATTTCAAGGATGAATAGCCACCCTAGACTTCCTTGGGGAAGTGCCTGAAGATAAATGATATAAATTCTGTATGAAGGATAAAATAGAAACTCGGTCAAATATACGGAATTTAAGGTACACTCCCTGTGAGTAGTCTCTCTCAAAGAACTACGTATAATAGTTATACATCTTTAAAGGTGCAGTTCCCTAATTTAAGGGGAAAAAAATCCAATGATGATATTTTAGGGAAGTGTTAGTTTGTAATTTCTTGAGTAGGAGTTTGCTTTTGGTCATATGGTCAATTCCTCCAAATACATGTTCTGAATAGTTTTGTTCTTAGCCATGCCTTCACCCTCAAAGACCTTGTACAAACGTTAAATCTCAATACCAAGCTGTCAGAGTTTTGCCTTCCATTTCATCTTCAAGCTGCATTTCCAGCCACACAAACAACATTCAGTAATTCCATTCAGCTTGACTCTCTGCCCTGGCTCTGGCAGCATTGCACATCCAAGAAAGCTGAGTGTTCAGATTATTCAAATGTTATGTGCTCCCTGAAGTCTGACTTCTTTAGGGAAAACACATCCCCATACCTTTAGAGAGATGGGGGAAAAAAATTTGTTTGAATATGGAAACAGAGTTTCCACTGATAATATAAACTTGTGAACTTAACAGACTGACTAGGTTTCCCAGTTGCCTAAGGAAACCAGCTACTTAAGAATTGACCCCCTCTTTGCAGCAGTGCTGAGACAGTTGATGAACTATTTCTTATGTTACCTAGGTATTTTGTACTCAATCAGGACAAAGTTAAAATTTAGACTTCAGGAAATTCTTCAATAATTTGTTTATAAGGTATATCATCATTTCTTACATTCCTTTAACTATTCTCTCGGTCTAACAAAATTGCGAATTCATTCAAAGAGCGCACATGAAGATTGAAGGGTGCATCTTAGATTTTACTTTACTTGCAAGGTAACAGGTTAGCCTGCCACAGTTTCATGGATGCTGGCATATGACATGAGACTCGGACCAGAGATTCCCGGCAGTAACAGCCAGAGTATCATCATTTTCTTGTGCTGGTTGCCTGAGCCCTGTTTCACACAGGGCAATGCCAAGGGAGCCACAGTAGATTGCACAGAGAAAAGGAATCTAGTGTAACAAACCCAAATCCTTTATGATAAGCAGTAAGCAACCTCCCCCTTTGCTTCAGATGGATACACTATATCATCCAAGGTTGTTCACTATTCAGACATCCTTGAAAAGATACTCTGGAGAAATAGCAACTCAAAGTTCCATGAGGAATTGTCTCCACAATTTTATAATACATCGTATTCATATTAGTACCAGGCTCTGTCATAATGTTGATATAAATCCATAAATGGTAGACTGTAGAATAACACATTCAAATTGAAAATGGCCCCTTCCCCGAGACTGGGAATTTAAGATTTGGGGGTTAGCCTCCACTTTCCAGGATGAAGGTCAGCTGTAACCAGCTTGTAGAATAGATATATTTTAGATATAAGATATATGCCAGATAACTTTATGTCTACTACATGATTAGCATATAGTAAGCATTTTAAGAATATGCTGTTGTCATTGTTATTAGTTCCAGGCAAGGGTCAACCACTAGTTTTTAGTTTCCTATTTTCCTGTTTCTGGACTCAATTTGGAAAGTTCTTCCCAAGATAGGTACATGTTCTATTAGGTACATGCTCTATTGCCTCATTTGCTTTAAGCCTTTGCTCAAATGCTTATTTCTTGTGAGGCCTACCCTGATCTCCCCAGAGAAGTTATCACATTCTCTCCCATCTATTCCCCATCCATTTTATCCATTTTCCCCCTCTACCTTATTTTATTAGCTTCTATTATATATTTACTTATGTTTTATCTTCAGCTGAAATGAAAGTTCCATGAGGGTAGGGGTTTGTAGTCTACTTCACTGATGAATCTCCAGCCCCACATACTATACCAAGCCCAAGAGTCGGTGCTCAATAAATTTGTTAAATGAGAACTAGCTCAAGGAGACTACGTAGCTAGTCGGGATTTCATAATTAAGAAGGCAGAATTTGTCAAATGCACATCTTCTGACTTGAAGTCCATGACTATTTCCACTGTGCAGCACTATCTTTCCTCAGCCTCTCCCTACCCTAAGGCCTTTAGGCAGGTCTAGGGTGGCTCTGCCCAAGAGCTGAGAGACCCCAGGAAAAGGAGGGAAGCAGAGAAGGGAGAATTGTGAGGCCAGGCTAAGGCTGAAGGACGGGTCAGCTTCACAGGTAAGCACATGAGGAAGCGGATCACCTGATCCAACTGTATCTGTGTGAGCCAGCCTCCTGGGTTAATAACACAGATGCATTTCTCTGAGCCCTGGAAGTGTGAACTGTCAGAAGTCTAATCTCTCCAAGTCAGGACTGCTCAGAGTAATAAACACCTTATAGAGAATTTTAATCTACAAAGCAATTTATAAAACTCTTACAAATGAATCCTCTTAGGATTCCCAGGATGTGGGCAAGATAAAGACAGCAGAACTTGAAAATAATGAAGACAGCAAAAAGGTCTCATGCGATGGCTGGAGGGAGCCCAGAAAATCTTACCTTGTTCTGAGCACCCACACGTTCCCATTGCCGCTAACAACTTTTAGGGGTGCTTCAACTTCGGTCTGTGTATCCTCCAGTCAGTGATACATGTTGATGATCATTCCACACTTCAGATTTATCCGCCCCCTGCCCCCAATAGCACAGGTTGTGTATATACATACACATACCCATATATACATATACTCTAAGTAAATGACCCCAAAATGTTTTTGCCTTGAATGCAATAGCTCTGAACTGTGAGATAGCCACTAGACATGTCTATTGCTATTTAAAGGTCCTATCTCCCTTGATGATGGCATTTCAAAGGGTTAGCTCCCTGGTCCTTGGGAAAGACATTCCTAGTTGTAAGACTTGCAAGAGGCTTTTTAAAAGATTTTAAGCCCAAAGCCAGAGAAAGAATTTACAACTTTACAAAAGAAAATGCTCTAAGAGAAGGGAAGGGAATGTCTCTTCCCTTATTTTTAATAAGGAGTATTTATCCTATTGCTTTTAATTTGTATTTGCCCTTAAAGTCTATACAAGTAATATGCTAACTCAAAGTTGTATAACCATTTATCATGTGACTTTGACTAATTGCTGGGAAAATAAGTCTGAATTAAAGAACCTAAGTTACAGATTTTAAAAGAAACTTTTACTCTCAAGTGTACATGGTAAAACAGGGTTATACCAAAGAGACTGTCAGTATAGAGGTCCTTGGTATTTTCTTTGAGGATTAAATTGAAAACTTGTATAATTAGTGATTTAAGTCATTTACACGGAAATGACCAACAAGTGCTTAAAAGCATTCTACTCTTTTAAGTTAATATTTCCATGAATAACTTGTTTTATTTGTAGAACAAATGTCATTTTATAAGTAGTACCAGTATTTTTCTACATAGTCCAAAATAGGGATCTTCAAATAAAGTGTTATAATGAACCAAGCAAAGGACTTAATTTTCCTTGGGTATATTGCCTTACTATAGCTCTTTGCCTCATGTGCTGTGCTATTGAAAATGTTGCATTTAACAATCATATGCTCTCACCAACTTCCATTATAACTTAGGAAAACTAACCCCCTACTTTATTAAAAAGTTGGATTTCAGTACTTGATAAGATTCACAATCAAGAAAGTCATACCATTATTTACCTCAAGGAAAAGTCAGCTGTGGTCGATGTACTCTGTATATTTCATTCTCATAAAATGCCTTCATGGTAATCAACTGGTCACAAAGGTGCCAAAATTGTTTATACACTCATTAATACATATACCTATTAACCCAGTTAATTTGTAGATGAACACTTGAGTGTTTAAACCACCACAGGTTTGATTCATTATTCAACAGAATTCAGAGGTATGAGCTATGTAAGTAAAGACCTTTTAATAACTTTTCAATGGCTTCCCATCTCCCTTAGGATGACTGTGAAATGCTTTCGTTAGGCTTAAATGCTAAATAAGTCCATCTGCCCTCAGGCACCTGCCCATTTCTCCACCCTCACTTCACCTCACTTGCACCTTATCTCCCTTAGGACCTGCCTGCTCTTCCCCCAGTTACTAGACTCTTTGGCTTCAGGGTTGAAATATCATTTCCGATCCTACCCACCCTTCACTTCACTTCTTACTCTTCCTGTAAGTCTTGCCTCCAAGTTCTGTAAAGTGGAGTATTTTACCAGCGAAGTTCTTACCAATTAGAGGACACTCTTAGAGTTAACTTACCCAACAGATGTTGTAAGTTGTCTTACAAAGACTTCATTTAATAGGAGTCACTAACAACTGCATCTCCCAGTCAAGGGTCAGCCAGTTTTTATTTCCCCATTTCTCTTTCCCATTTGGGTGGTTTCTCTTTGGGGGCCTCTATGTCCCTCAGAGCCACCCTGGATCTATCCCAAAGTTCTACAGTACTTTTTTCCCTGCTAATTTTCCTTGTCCTGCTTATATTTTATTAAACTTGATAGTATAGTTTGCCTTCCCTAATACATTAATTTGCATAGAGCGTATCTTACACAGTGCTTACCTCTATTCTTAGATTGTGGTACCTACAGAATAGGCCCTTAATGACTGAACACACAGGGGGAAAAAAATGTTTTTTCAAGGAGCTACTTGCTGTGAGTCATCTCCTCTAAAGTGTGAAATGCTTAAATTGATTGGTTCAAAACCGTATGCATTGCCTATATACTGTGCACCAACTGCTGGGTCGAAGTACACTTACAGAAGGTACAATAATTTGATTCATTGTAATAGTCAAATCTGACAAGGAACTTCTTTGCTGTCGTCTGGTTCTCTATTTTGCATGCTTGCACAGAGGTCATTTTGAAGTCCGCAGCTAATTTCTTATGTCAGAAATTAGTAGGATCCTGCCCCAACTCCCAGGAACTAAAGGGCAGGCAACAGCAAGACAGTCTATTTTTGTCTTCTAAAGGGGGGTTGTCCCCACATGTATCCAGTATTCCTCATTACCTTGGGCTTTTTGGCAATAGGTAAAGGCATAAAACAAACTGATTTCAGTTCAGTAATTAGTGATCCAGGAAGTCTGGGCAATAGATTAAGTCAGAGAAGGAACCTCCTATTCAGAGTTGTAAGAGAGGCACAAATGGGCTTTTCCACCTCTGCAACGTAGCACTTGGAGGAGGGGAAATTTCTCCAAAATAATTCATTCCATCTGCTTCAGCCCCTACAGGACTTCTATTTGGGATAAGGTTTTAGTTGATAAGAGCTAATGGGTTCTAAGTTATCACCCCTTCCAGAAATGGGTGCATTTTAAGTAGAGATTGCCAGAAAGATCAAGACGTGCAATATAAAGAAATGAATCTGTGATGGGAAAATTTGGGGAAGGTGGGAGAGACAATTTAAAAACAGACCTTTCTATGTCTCCCAAACTATATCACAAGGGCAAGTTTACTCCTTGGCCCGCAGCTGACTGAGGATGGGGGAGGGGTGGTAGAAGGAGCTGTGTTGGTATTTGTCGCTGGGTCATGTGTCTAGAGGTACTGAAAATTTAATAATGGTTTTGGGGATAAGGGAAGGACATTTTTCACAATCTAAAAGTATGGCAGTGAGAAGGAAGCTGCTTAGGAGAAAAAATAAAATAAAATCATATCCTTTGGAATCCCAAACTCCAAGTTTCAGAAATGTTAACACTCAATAGGATTTCATCTTATTCTCCTTTTCTTGCTTCTAAGCTTTTCTCCTCCATTTGGCTCTGAACCTGGTTGCTTTCTTCATTTTATCATTTTGGTTCCGTTTCCTACCAGCTGTTATGAAATCACTAGGACCTTTTAAAGGGATAAATTCCTATTTTCCCACTTAGTTTCCCATTTCTGCCTACAACAAAAACATCTGGTGATTCTAATATTAAGTAATCAACCTTTTCAACATGGTGATTAAAAGATATATATCTGAATTTGCATTCATTTGTAGAAATTCTTCCTGGGAGCCATTCATTTTTCATCAAGCTCCCTGTGCTTTTCATTACTTCCTTCCATCTCCCTGTGGTCAACCTGCCTGAGTAAGCAGCTCTATTTCACTCCAATCTCTTGCTCGGCAAATGTAAAACCATTAGCAAATGTTAATAATAGTAACCCATCAGACTTCATTATTTCAGTAATGGAATCTGTCAAGGTCAGCCACTGATAGCTATTAATGACCACTTTGTTAATAAATAGGGGGTAACTGCAACAATATTCATTTTAAGCAAATAAAATACGTTCTGATTAAGAATTCATTCTGCCCGGTTTGAATCCAATTAAGCCAGCTTCTGGAGAAAGGCTCACTCAGGATCTCTCTGCTTAAGAATATAGTCATAGAGACAACATAGTATAAGTTGGACTTCTTTCCATAAAGCTCTTCCTCTCTTTGGAAGCGGTAGAGCTTTCCTTCATCCAAAAGAAAATAAAGGAGCTCGCTCTGCAATCCTCCTTTGCCACAGACCTCCCCATCCCAGGCCCGAACACAAACCTACACCCACACACCCTCCCCCCAGTTTACCATAATTGGCACCATGGTTTTGCTTTAATTTGTTCACGTTACCATTGGGGATTTCTTAATTAGTATGGAGGTTTCCATGTATTATATAGCAACATAAAGTAGACTTAGACCTCAGATTAGAAGTCCAGCCAGGGGAACAGTCAAAATATTTAGTACCCTTTATGACACAGACACCAACCCAGGACCCTGTAGTACAGTGAGAGACAAATATGTAAACAAAATATAATTTGAAGCAGATAAAAGTGCTATGAACGAACAGGACATAGTACCACGATAGTAATAATGGTAACTATTTAGAGAAGATGTTCAGGAAAAGCTTTTCTGACCATTTTTATTTCAGCTGAAACTTGGAAACTGAGTAGCCATACAGTAACACCTTGAGGCCTTGGACAAATTACTAAAAACCTTTGTGTCTGATTATTTGGGAAAGAAAAATGCCTGTAGATACTAAGTTATAGTAGTATTTTCTTTTTCCCTGCATGTTGAGTATTGCTGTCTCCTTAGAGAAAAGCAGTTTTTCAGAGTGAAATAATTCCTGAGCTTTAATATTGAGAGAAAAGTATAATGTGACAATCACTACAAATACTTTACTACAGTTCAAAGTTACAATTGTTTCTTGTAGTGAACAAAAATTCCAGTCTTTTAAACAACTCATGGCTCCAGTAGAATGAAGAACCAAGGGTTATGGCCCATCTATCCTGCTTTTCTCAATAGCTGCTCCTTCCCTTCACCCATCTTGTCTAACTTATCAAGTGGCCAAGTCAGAACCCTGAGCAACATTCTTGCCATTTTCCTCGCCTCCCAGAGTCCATGGTCATGTCTATTATTTCTGTTGCCTCAATATCACCTGATTTCATTCCTTTTTCTCCATCCCCTCTGCCTTGGCATTCATCTGAGACTTTACCTTTTGACAGGAATTGCGCTATATTCTCTAAAGTGGTCTGACTTATTCCCATTTCTAGTTCATGCTCATGTTAGTGCCCAGTCTAATTTGTAAAGCACAAATATAACCAGGTCTATCCTCTGCCTAGAATCTTATCGGCTCCTTCCTAGTTCCTTGTGCATAAAGCATGACATGGAAGGCTTATCAAGAATTATTCTCTCAGGATGGCGGCCAGCATGAAGAAGGCGGCTGCAGAAGATGTCGATGTTACTTTTGAAGATCAACAAAAGACAAACAGATTTGCACAGGATACAAGTAGAATCACAGAGCTGAAGGAAGAAATAGAAGTAAAAGAAGAAACAACTCCAGAATTTAGAAGATGTTTGTGAGGACATCATGCTTGCAGACAACGACTGCTTAATGATACCTTATCAGATTTATGATGTTTCCATTAGCCATTCTGAAGAAGAAACACAAGAAATATTAGAAGAAGCAAAGAAAAATTTGCAAGAAGAAACTGACGCCTTAGAATCCAGAATGGAATCAATTCAGCGGGTGTTAGCAGATTTGAAAGTACAGTTATATGCAAAATATGGGAGTAACATAAACCTTGAAGCTGATGAAAGTTAAACATTTTATAATACTTTTTTAAATGTTTAATAAACTTGAATATTCTTTAAAATGATAATTTCCCTTCTCCAAATGATGTGGAAAGCAAAACATTTTTTTAAATTTTTCATTTATTTAATGGAAACTTGCCTATTTTCAGGTCTTGCCTATTTATATTTTTAAAAGAAGACAGTATTCATCTATGTATTTTGCATAACAATTACATCAAGTGTAGGGGCTTTATGTCATATTAAAATCAGTTAAGCAATCATTTACGTTTCTGTATTATCATTTAGAATATTTGTGCAATTTTTATTACAAGAAAATTTAACAGTTAAAAAAATAAGAATTATTCTCTGCCTTTCTACTCCATCTCAACCCTGTTATGCTACCGGCAACCCCTCATTGCGTTCTAGTCTCTTTCATCAGGATGCTCCCTCTCTCTGGAGCATCTTCCCCTTCTTTCTTACGACCACTACCGTTCACCCTTCAAGACTCAGCTCGGCACTCATTTCTTCGTAGCGTCCTCCCCTGACAGCTGTCTGAGGGGCTTGTCCTGGAGGAATCCTTAGCACCTTCCTTGTCTAGACTCATATCTGTTTACCAAGAAGCTCCAAATCAATGTGTCCAAAACTGACTTATGACTTTCTCCCTAAAACTTGTTTTCTATTTCAGGTTCCACTCTCTACAAAGCTAAAAACCTTCAGTCTTCATTTTTCTTCCTGTACCCACACCTAATCACTAAGTTCTACCAATTCTCTTAATGTCTTATGAATCCCTCCACTTTTCTCTGTCCCCACTGCTGTCTGTCACTTTCTCACCTTGTGTACTGCATCAGCCTCTTTACCGGTCTAGTTCCCTTCTGATCCATTTTCCACACTGCCAGACCTTTCATCCGATCATTTCCATTCTCCGCCTTAAATCATTGAATGGCTGCCCATCGCCCTCAGGATAAAGTTAAAACTTCTCCAAATGACTCACAAGGCCCTTCAAGATATAGCTCTTGCATACTTCTTCAGACTCATCTCTCTCTGGAGGATACTTACCTCATATTGAATGACTTTCAGTTCTTATTATGGGCTGTGCTTTCTTGTCTCTAGGGAATGTATCCAATTTGTCTGGATAAAGCCTTATTTTTGAGGTCTCAGTTTTTGATCCCTTTCTGCAGAAAGTTTTCTTGATCTGTCCCCAAATCCAAGTGCCCTTCTGTGCTCCTCATTGTACCCTGAAACTGCTGCTACCCTAGGATGTATTACCCTGTTAGTAATGCCTTCTACTGAACTGTAAACTCTGATGTCAGGGACTGTTTCGGCCAAGGTTGTATCCTTGGTGCTCATCACCATGCCTGACACTTAGGAGACATTCAAAAATTATTTTCCCCATGAATGATAAGGAGTTAGATAATGATATCCCTTTAACCTAAGTTACAAGCCTTTTCATAAGAAATCCTGATCCCAGGATGAAAGTACTGTGAGAGCATATATAAGAACCACCATACTAGATATACCAGTAGCCCCGTTCGCCCTAGTATTTTGTACTAAGAGTTGAACAGGCTTCACTAGAGAAACACAAGCTGATCTTACCTTTCACAAACTTTAAGGCATATATAAGACTCGTACTGACTTAACAGATCGATACTCCATAAGGTAGAGAGCTAGCCAAGCCCCACATCCATTTAGAAGACTCATTTCTATTCAAAACCCTGCTGCAGTTTTTAATCTCTTGCGTTTCATAAGCTCATAGTGAGTGAAGTAACATTCCTATGTCTTTACTTCCTACCTGTCTTTGTTGGGAAAAAGAGAGGTTAAGTAATTAGGTTTATTGAGAATTCACTGGAAAGAAATGCAAACACTAGGTACAACTTTACTTCAAGTCTTTTCTAAATTGCCTATTAGGTTGATTAGAAAGCCATGAGGGATTACTGTTTTGCTTTATTTTAATGAGGGATTTTTACAGAGAAAAACTATTCAAATTGGATACTCTTATAAGGAGAATGAGAATCATATTGGCAGGACACAAATGCCTGAATCTTGTTCTTAACCCACTGTTTAGAACACTGTCAGTTTTCCAAGAGAAATGTATAACCAGAGGATGAAGCAGGACAAAGGATTGCTTTGTTCTACCCCTTTTGTCCTAAATCCAGTCTCTTATCTTGAATGTCAAGAATATACCAGCAAGGAAGAGTTGTAAGTATCAGATGGTGGTAGCCAGAGGAAAGACCCTTTGCCCCAGTGCCCAGGGTTGTTTAAGACCTTTGGTAACTCTTACTTCTAGAGCCTCCACCCACATCATCTTAAACACGTACGTTCAATGTGGCATATTAATGTAGCCAGGTCAGCTCTGATCGTTAGATGTTACATGGTATCGACACTTAGATGTTTATTTTGAAAAGGTTACATATATGTGTTTCGGATTTTTGCTAGATCTTAAAATTTTCATAGGCCCTTCAGAACACCAAAAGGTCCCCACCTGCCACCCCACCTCAGACCTTTTTAGGGAAAGCAAGCTTTGGAGTTCTGTCCCCTGTTATAGTTTGTCTGGCTACATGTAATAAAGAGCATCCACAGACACAGAAGCCAAAGAAAAAGGCGGCCAGGGTATCTCCCAGCTGGGACCCGCTTCACACTCCAGACAAGGGAAGAAGTGGAAATGCGAGACAGCCCCCCAGCCCACCCTAATGAGATCTATTTAGGGTCTCACACAAGAAAAATGTGAGGTTGGATCATGTGAAACTGTACTTTCTGAAGGTCAAAGGTAACTAACTATCGGCCTTTTCATGTTTCAACCTAACAATTCAGTGAGTGTCCTTGAATCTGACCGACCCACAGCGTCACTTCCCCGGGGAGGCAGAGTGAAGGAAAGAGGGTGTACTAGCTTCCTAGGCCGCCATACCAAAATGCCACAGACTGGGCGTCTCAAACAGGAATGTATTGTTTCACAGTTCTGGAAGCTAGAAGGCCAAAATTAAAGCATCGGCAGGGTTGGTTCCTTCTGCAGGCTGTGAGGGAGAGTCTGCTCCGTGCCTCTCTCCCAACTTCTGGTGTTTTGCTGACAATCCTTTGCATTCCTCGTCTTGATAGATGCACCACCCAACTTCTACCTTAATCTTCATGTAATGTTATCCCTGTGTGTTTCTCTCTGCACCCTAATTTCCCCTTTTTATAAGGTCACCAGTCATACTGGATTAGGGCTCATTCTCATGACCTTATTTCAACTTGATCATCAACAAAAACTATTTTCAAATAAGGTCACATTCACAGATGCTGGGAATTAGGACTTCAACATCTTTTCCAGGAATACTCTTCAACTAAAACCGGGGGTTGCGGATGGCTGGCAGGGGAGAGTGGGACGTAATCTATGATCTTAACCAAACGCTGTGATCTGTTTTTCCCTTAATCAAATGTTAATTATATGATCACATCCCTGAACCTAGGGAGTCTCTGCTGACTTCTTTTATTAGTGACGTACACCATAAAATCCCCGGGAAAAGTTCAGCCTAGAAAGAGTTGAAGTCAGGTAGGGCCAGACCTGGAAGAGTGATATTTAATTCTAATAGAGGCTAAAAAAAAAAAAAAAAAAAAAAAAAGGAAGAAAAAGAGACCACTACTGGAATTCCTGACAATAAACGTCAATTCTAGCAGCTTCTACCTCAAGCCAGTACAAGCCTGAAATGAGCTAAATTGTATGAGCTCTATTATGTGCCCCTCTTGTAGGCTAACAGAGAAGGAGTCTAATTAACTAAGTTTTAACAGAGTCTAAAAGCAATCGTAACAGAAGAGAGTACTAAAGGTCTGGCTCACAGCCACGGAGAAATACCTAAGCCTTTGATATTTGTAACACCACCTACTAGATGATTCGCTCATTCTCAGAGCATTGATCCTCCCGTCACACATCAGTTAATGAACGTTTCTGTCCTATTCACACCACAAGAGTTCAAGTTCAGCTAACATCTGTGAGCATCTCCTAAAAGATGCCACTGGGGGCCTTGCCACTTTCTCTCATTTAATCCTCCCAACAACTCTGAGGGATAAACTTTCTTTGTTAGGAAAGAATCAAATCCCAGACTTGACACTGTGTCCAGAGCCCTCCCCCTACAATTTGATAATGTTCTGAAGGAAAATATATGTGCTGCTGATGACCAGGACCCTTCGGGCTTAGTTCCTCAGGCTGGTTTCCCTTTAGTCTTCCAGGTTTAAAAGTAAAGAAGGGCCTCCAGGTGCTATTACAAAGGCAGATTCACTGGGACTACAGACTACCTCTTCTAAACCTAACAGAAGAGGGGAATTGGGGAATTGGAGAACTAGCATAAAAGCTGTGAAAAACCTCTAGGAAAACAGAAGGTGATCAGGTCCACACGTGGGAGACGCATAGCCCAGAGGGGAAAAGTGCCGAGAGCCACAGACAGTGTAGTGGGCTCCCCCTTAGAGCCACTGCCCTTGGCCGGGACCGCTTGCCTGGTGACCAAACAGAGAAACAGAAACCTTGGCTGGTACCTCCTCCAGCCGGTGGGCTAAGTTCAGGCCAGGGCTGCAGATCTTGGCCTTCGCGGCACATAAGAATCACCTGTGGAGTTTTAAAACCTTCTGTCCTAGGCCTCACCTGGGGCTCAAAGTCAGATTGTAGGTTCAGTCCAGGTGTCAGTATTTTAAAGCTCCGAGGTGATTCCAACGTGCTCCGAGGTCGAGAACCGCCGAATCAAAGCACGGGGAAAGGGGAGAAGCAGCCAGCTGGCCCCCGAGCTTTCTCTCCTCCTGGTCCTCCCAGCCCAAGGGATAGGGGATTGGGAGCTAGAGCAGCAGCCCACGCAGGTGTCGTGCAGACATCCAGGCAGGGTGTGGGCAAATGGGGGATCTTTGAGCCCACCTTTTAATGCTAGAGGTCCTCTGCCCTAAGGTCCATCCTCCCCCCCCAACAAATAGAATCACCAGGAGGCACACAGGCTAGGGCGTGAGCTGTAAAACCCCCTTCTCCTGCTGAACACAATCAGCTGTGGCAGCTTAAATCCTCAGAACAAACTCAAGAAAAAAATACTTAGGCCTATGAGAAGCAAATCTGTAAAGGAAATACTAGTAGCCCAACGTTTAACCTGACCATTCAGAAGTAACACACCATACAAAGGAACAATAACAACCACACAGATTGACGCAGGCAGCAACACTGGATGCAAAAAAGATAACATAAGAATTCCCAAGACCTTTATGACAAAAAAGCCTTAAACTGTTATAGACAAAATAATACGACTTAGCCAGTTAAAAAGATACAACATGTTCATATTGGGATAATTTGACATCGTAAATTGCAGAACTAAGATGTTAGTTTCCCCCAAAATTAAACCCACAGTTTCAATTCAAATATCAAAAGGATTTGAGGAACTCGACAAAGTTCTCGTAAATGTTTATGGGAGAACAAGTCCATCACATCCGTAGCTTGTATGAGGAAGAGGAAGGACCAAGGCCAAAAGGCAGGGCTTCTGTCCCCCAGTCTCATGCTTATTTCACCCCACATGGCTACAGCTGTGAACTGCACTTTAATAACAATACATAAAGGTGAAAAGCAAGGCTGCTTTTCATATTGTGGAACAGTTTTCTTCCTCACAGGAAGGTTTAAAAGTTCATACATGAGCTTGGATGGCTTCAAAACTCAAGTTTTGAAGAGTTTGCCGGGTGAATCTCACTCCAAATGAACAAAGGCAATGCCATCAAAACAGTGGGAGCAGAGGACGCTGTGTACAAGCAAAGGCTGGAGAGGCCCCACTCTCTGACTGACCCCCTGAATGCGCCTACTTACAGCAACACCCAAGTATCAGAGAAGGAACCGGTCCAGGCAACGTGTGTCCCCTTCCTGGTGCTGCAGTAACAATTATCACAAACTTAAGCAACACTTCTGTCAACTTAAAAACACACACACAAATGTGTTACCTTCAAGTCTAGTTAGAAGTCCAAAATAGGTCTTACCGGGCCAAGTCAAGACATCAGCAGGGCTGCGGTCCTTCCAGGGGCTGGGGGAGAAAGCATCACCTTGCCCTCTCCAGCTTCCAGAGTCCACCGGCCGCCATCTTCCAAGACTGAATCACTCTGAGCTGGCTCTCCCGCCTCCCGCTTCCACCTTAAGGCTGCTTGTGATTACAGTGAGCTCACCTGGATGCGCCAGGCTCCTCGCCCTGTTTGAAGGTCAGCTGATTGGCATCCTTAATTCTCATCTGCAACCTTAAGTCCCCTTTGCTGTGAAATACAACGCATTCAGTTTCCCGGAGTTAGATGTGAGCATTTCAGGGGATCATTATTCTGTCACCCACAAAATGTATCAGTTCAAGAATTTAGTGGGCTGGAGCTGGTTAAACAGTGTCTTTGCTACTGTCACGAAGTTTAGAAAAGCAGTGAACGTATCATCAAGAAGTTCACAGTTTACTTAACCGGATCCACCACTACCCCACATGCCCAAACTGTTGTTAAAAGGAGGGTCTCTCTCTCTCTCCCACTTGCTCTAAAACCATCCTACCCTTGTAAACTGGACAACTGAGCAATTTTTCAGAAGTTCCTGTTTCCATTGTATGAAAGTTGTCTTTTGTCTATGTGAAAGTATTCTTTTGGTCGGACTTATTCTAAGAATTGCTTCAATTTTAACACGTATGTAACTGGCAAATTACCTCCTCCCCAGGATACTAATGTGTTTTGTGGTGTGTGTGTGCACGTGTTTTAACCTGAATACACAATTCATCAAAAAGCTCATCCTTTTATCATTTTCCTGCATTTCCTTAAAATTAACTGGCTCATTAGATTTTTGACTGTGACTTGGGTCTCTTGATGTGTGTTTAAAGCATAAATTGCTTCCATATTCTCAGAAAAGCACTCTCCAGGAGATATGGAACTATGAAGCTGTGAAGCTGTGATTTTATCAGGAGGCACATACACACACTCTCTCTCTCACACACCCACACAGAAATGTAGCCTTTGTATATCCAGGTTCAATGGTCCAGAATCATTTTTGTGTTACAGAGTATTGCAGGATTACCTTTCCCCTGAAAATTTTACACAGTCAGAAGAACATAAACTTTTGCATGCATTGTCAGAGGGTTTCTGCCCCACCCTCATCCATGAAATCATCTAAAGGTTAACTTGGAAGAAAAGCATTCAACATCAGCACAGGTGCAGGGTATCAACCAGCTGGAACCCAGGGAAAGACAATGAGTGTAAAAAAGTAGCAGAGGAAATTGCAATTTTAAAAATGTTACAATTGTTCACGTTAATGTAAAAATGTCAAATTAAAAAAACTGGGAGATGTGCATTAAAGACTTATAGTTGATAATTCCTCCTTAACTTTAAGCTCCTGAACGACAGGTTCCATATCGTATCTCTTCATTTTTGTTTCTCTCTCATGGAAAGCCATGACTGGCCTTCCCGTGAATAGCATCTAAATGGCTCTCAATGTGAAATTTAGATACAAAGAAAGAAGAAGGCTTGCACTCAGCAGCATGTTTCATAGCTAGGGCCCAGCATGAATTTCAGGATCCAGGCCTCATGGTGCAGAATCCAGGAGTGATGTGATCTGTTAAGTAGCAGATTTGCTGAAATGAGGTAGTTTGACCCCTCAAGCCTGCATGCCTGACGGCTGCACTGCGCTGAGGCCACAAAGCAAAGAAACATACACACTCTGGAGCCAGACTGGCTGCATCTCAAAATCCTAGTTCCGCCTCTTACTGTGTGACCTTAGGCAAGTTACTTAACCTCTCGGTGCCTCGTTTTTCATCAGCAAATGGAGATAATAATAGTACGTATCTCACAGGGTTGTTGTGAAAATTAAGTGAGCTAAGTTGTGTAAAGCACTTAGGACAGTGCTTAGAACACAGAAAATATCATACAACTATTTGCTACTACTATTATGTTATTATTATTATTATTATTATTATTATTATTATTATTATTATTACCATCCCTACCACCACTACATAGTGTCCCTAAAGAAGCGTTAGGCTGTAAAGATGAAAGATCTTATTAACTGCAGGGTATTAGAGAAAGGGTACTATCTCTTGAAAGCCCTCATATTTAATAGCTTTACCTTCAACACCTACAAAGACCTAATTTGACTAGAATTTCTAGTGCCCCAAATGACCTATATTTGGGCAACCTCTTGCCCTTACCCCTATAACCAAGGTAATGAGAAAGTCTATTATCTAATCATAATTGCTTTCTGCTCTTCTTTTTATGTCCCAAAGGCCCCTGAATTTGCTTGTTCATTTATTCCACGAATCTTTATTTATTTTCTAATGCTTAGATACTGTGTGCCAGGCACTATCTTGGGAAAAGTCCCTGATTTTTATGGAGTTTACATTCATGGAAAAAGACAAACAATAAACAAGCAAATAAATAGACCAATAAAAAAAATTCGTATAATGACAAGTGCTATAAAGAAAACAAATCAGGGAAATGTGCTATAGAGTGACTCAGGCAGGGTGAGCAAGGGCTAATTTAGGTTAAGTTGTCAGGAAAGGGCTCACTAAGGAGAGGGAATTAAAACAGATGCTGAATGATAAAGAAGGAGCCAGCCATGGGAACACGGAGGACACGTTCCTGGCAGTGGGAACAGCAAGTCCTAAGTCCTATGTGGAAACCAGCTGATGGGGTTAAAGGATCAGAAAGAAGCCAGTGCAGCTCAAGCAATTCATCAAGAAGCGATGAGATGTGTGTTAGGAGACAAGGAACGAGAGGGAGGCTGGGCTGATAAGAGAAGGCCTTGCAGCCAAGCTAAGGAGGTAGACGTTATTCTAAGTGCAATGGGTGATCTCTGAAAGGTTCAAGCAAAGGGTTACATGGGTAAGGGTGGACACAGTGAGAGCAGTGGGGAAGCTCTTGCAGTAATCCAGGTGAGAATCTTAATGGCTTGGAGTATAGAGATGGCAGTGGAGATAGAGAAAGGTAGACAGATCTGGATATAAAATATATATTGGAGGTAGGATTAATAATATGTTGGTGAGTTTTTTGCAAGCATAGGATAATGAAAAGAATGACTCTGGTTTTTGAGCTGTGTACCTGGATGGTTGGTAGTGCCATTAACTAGGACGGGGAAAGTGGAGAAAGTTGGCGGAGCGGTGAGGGATGCAATCCAGAGCTCTATCGTGGCCGTGTAAAGTTAGGATGCCTATTAGAGACATCCACGCTGCAAGGCCAAGTAGGCAACTACATATTTGTTTATTGCTTATGAAAGAGTTATTTGTGACCTTGAATAGGATACTTGTATTGAAGAGCCCTGAGAGTGAAGTCTAGTTATATCAATGGCAATGCACAGCCCTTTTGTTTGTTTTCCACTTCTATCTCCTGTTTCTATTCCTACCTCCAGTGTATAAGGTCCCACATAATATTCACTTGCGTCTCAAGGCTCTTGACCCATGAACATTCTTAATCCCTAAAAAAGTATTAGTTATAAAGGGAAAGCAGTGAAGGAGCGAACCAAACATTCTGATGTAGTCAAAGACCACTAGCCTAGGGACCATGAAGCCAAGGTCATGACAAAAAGTGAGGTACGGGGGGTGCCGGGTGGTGGTGGGATGAATTGGGAGATTGGGATTGACATATATACACTAATATGTATAAAATATGTAACTAATAAGAACCTGCTATATAAAAAAATTAAATTTAATTAAAAAAAAAAAACCCATATAACCCCAGACTAACCATGAGAGGGACATCAGATAAATACCAATGGAGACTCACTCTACAAAATATTTGACCAGTACTCCGCAAACTGTCAAGGTCATCAAATATGAGGAACGTCTGACAAACTGCCACAGCCGCGAGAAGCCAAAGAGACATGACCCCAAAATGTAGTGTGGGGTGCTGGATGGGATCTTGGAACAGGAAGAGGACAGTGGGTAAAAACTGAAAAGATGGGAATCAGGTATGAACTTACAATAATGTATCCATATTGATTCCCTAATTGTAATAAACATACCACAGTAATGTAGTGTCTGTAACAGGGGAAACTGGCTGTGGGCATATGACAACTCTCTGTACTATGGGCACATTTTTTCTGTAAATCTAAAGTTCTTAAAAAGTAAAGCTTATTAAAAAAAAAAAAAAAAAGGTACAGAAGAAAAGAAATGATTCCTAGGCTTGACTCCTAGCTCATTCCTTTACTAACTGAAAAACCTAGAGCCAATTATAGAATATTTTGGAAACTCAGTTTTCCTCCCCTGTAAAATGGGGATAATAATTCCTGGCTCATTTGTGCCTTGTGAGGATGAAATTTGCTAACATCTGTGAACACCCACACAGTGCCTATACTATCTATGGTGGACATCTGTAAATATAGGTTTCTCCCACTCTTTTTACTTACTATCTTTCTACCTTGGTTCATCAAATGTAAAAAGAAGATGCTTCGCTAGATGATCATTAAGCTCTATTTCAGCTCTTTAAAAACCAATAAACCATCCTCTTGATAACAACTGGATAAACTTCTTGGTTAAAGCTACTTTTTAACCCAATATTAGTACATCTTTCTGCAAGCTTAGGTCATATTTAGACTAGGGAAGATGCAGCATTCAGAAGCAGGCATTAGACCAGAGAAACGTCTCTCCAATGTTGCAAAAAAAAATTTTTTTAACACTTTTATTGGAGTATAATTGCTTTACAATGTTGTGTTAGTTGCTGCTGTATAACAAAGTGAATCAGCTATACGTATAGCTATATCCCCATATCCCCTCCCTCTTGCGTCTCCCTCCCACCCTCCCTATCCCACCCCTCTAGGTGGTCACAAAGCACAGAGCTGATCTCCCTGTGCTATGCGGCTGCATCCCACTAGCTATCTATTTTACATTTGGTAGTGTATATATGTCAATGCTACTCTCTCACTTCATCCCAGCTTACTGTTCCCCCTCCCCATGTCCTCAAGTCCATTCTCTATGTCTGTGTCTTTATTCCTGTCCTGCCCCCAGGTTCATCAGAACCATTTTTTTTTTAGATTCCATATATATGTGTTAGCATATGGTATTTGTTTTTCTCTTTCTGACTTACTTCACTCTGTATGACAGACTCTAGGTCCATCCACCTCACTACAAATAACTCAATTTCATTTCTTTTTATGGCTGAGTAATATTCCATTGTATATATGTGCCACATCTTCTTTATCCATTCATCTGTCGATGGACACTTAGGTTGCTTCCATGTCCTGGCTATTGTCAATAGAGCTGCAGTGAACATTGTGGTAAATGACTCTTTTTGAATTATGGTGTTCTCAGGGTATATGCACAGCAGTGGGATTGCTGGGTCATATGGTAGTTCTATTTTTAGTTTTTTATGGAACCTCCATACTGTTCTCCATAGTGGCTGTATCAATTTACATTCCCACCAACAGTTGTTACAAAAATTTTATCTCCCCCAACATCAGTAAAATGTCAGGGTAGGAATAACCTTGTAGAAGTTAGAGTAAATGAAATCTCACAGAGTGGTACTTTTAGTAGCACTTGCTGAAAACACAGTCTAGGAGAATCAAAACCCAAAGCTCTTCATCTCAGACTCCCCTAAACTGGACAGGAAGTTTGGAGGTCTGGGCCAACCAGATGGATGGGGGATAAGAGTGGGAAGCTGTCAAGAAGCTTCTAGTGTCCTACCAGCTCAGAGAGAGAGGGGCTAAGACAGGAGGGCCATACAGAAGACCAGCTCAGGTTAAAAAAGGGAGTCACTAGTTAGGGACTTCCTGTGTCCCCCTCCTCCAGGGACACCTGTCAGAACAAGAGCTTATCCAGCTGTGTGGCAGCAGCACTGATCTGAGTCCAAGGGGAGTGCCTCTGCAGCCCACGCTGAGAAAGACACTGCTTGATCAAAGGACTTAGGAACAAAAATTAAAATGTGTTCGAGCCTTATGGTAGAAACAGTGTCGGTTTATCAGGGCAGACACAGTGTCCCCAAGAACAAGGCCAAGATGAGAAGCCTATAAGAGATGTGAATAAAGAAGAATCCACACCCAAAACACTTTTTAAAGCTCCAAACCTACGCCAAGCTAATTGAAAAATGAAAAATCGCTCTGGCCCAGAGATCTGTTTGGTTTGGCTTGGGCAATGTGTTTTTTCTTAATTGAACCCAATTGTCCTGTTCAGTTTTCCAAGTACCACTCTCCTGTCATCTTCTACCCCAACCCATAAACCAGCTATATGACTACATTAGTCCCGTAGGCATTCAGGTTCACAGCTACTGGTATGTAATTTCCAGACTGACTTACTTTTAAGTATTCGATACTTGAACATATGCTGACTGCAGGGATGATGGAGAAAGAGAACAATCCTAGGAGAAAGAGGAAAACAGGAAAAGGCCAGAAATTCCAGCCTTGCCGTCTTTGGATGAGGCATCTCCCCACACCCAGCCCAATTAAAACAGCTGCAAATTGGGCCAAACCTAGGTCCAGTGAAATGGGTACCTGGCATAGTCATAGCTGCCTGTCTCTGTCAACTAGCCTTTCTATATTTGGAGAAATTCCCGAGAGGCAGAACTCAAATTCCCAGCCTTCCTGGTAGCTAGGACATTGGCTCATGGTCTAGGTTCCTCCAAAGACCATGGCAAAACTGTGGTTCCTGGCAAAACTGTGATGTGGAAAAGAGCAAAGTGAACAAATATGATGTCTTTGCCAGCATGGAGGTGGCTGGGCCATCAGGTTCCCAGTGGTTGCATAATTGATTCCCTAGTAAAGAAGTGACATTGATGAGACAGGAGGCTCTGATGCTCAGTGGACAAAGAAAAAAGCAGAAGTTTCCTCATCAGACCGGGTCGGCAATGCAATTTTACTCCTGGAATTTTAGCCTGGAGCCCAGGCCTCTCAAGAATTCTTTGAACTACTCAGTATCATTTTATTAAACTCATTTTCTGCTAGGTCAGCCCAATCAGCTTCTATTGCTTGAAACCAAAATCCATGACTGATAAAGCAAGCAGTGGTAGATCCATCTTTGAGAACCTTTCATTGGGGCTGCCTTGGGAGAAAGCCATTCGTGCTGATTTCCACGAATCCCAACACCTGTGAAAGAAGCCCCAGATGTCATCAGGCCGCCCTTGTTCCCACAGAGGAAGTGCACAGGAGAAAACTCTTTTTTATCCTTGCTCTGTGAATCCTAACATGTACTTTCTGAAGTCATATCACCTTGCACACCCATTACTCAGTACTCCTGGCAGTTGACTTAATTGTCACCATCTGCAGAAGAGGTGGTTAAATTTTCACCACTTGCTACTTAGTCAGTTGTGGAAAATGACAGAGCTGAGAAGTCTATTCTCAGCCAGTCTGGGAGATGGTCTTGCTCTACGTGGCCCTTATAGTGACTAGTGAACTGGTTCCCTCTTCTCGGACCTCTGTGCAAGCAAGACACAGATTTTAAGCTAAGCTGCAAGGATGACAGCAAGCTGGTTTTCCTTTCTGTTAGAGCCAAACAAAGGATGTAGGAGTTCTCAGCTACAGCAGGGATTTTCAGACAGAATGAAGGATTCTGCCCACTAAGAAAGGCTGTCGAATGTTCTTCTCTATTATTTCTGTCTGCTAGACAATTCTGTATTTACTACAAACAGTAGAGCAATTCTCATTTATAGTCCTCATGAGAATCCTTTCATGGGGATACTATTAAATCCCCCATTTTATGGGAGAAAAAGCTCAGACAGATTAAGTGGCTTGCTTAAAGTCATAGGGGATCCAAACTTGAGTTTTCTGATTCGAAGCTGGTGGCTTTTTCTTCTACACGTCAGTGGCTTTCAATGTGGGTTCCAGGGATCTCTGGGATGCTTTCGGGAAGCCAAGGAGGTCAATACTATTTTAATAATAATAATAGTAATAATAATATCCAAAGTAAAGGAGATCACTATCTCAAAGAGGTATCTACACCCCCATGTTCATCGCAGCATTATTCACAATAGCCAAGACATGGAAACACCTAAGTGTCCACTGATGAATGTATAAAGAAAATATGGTGTATATATATTTGTGTCCTGCCTTTTGTGACAACATGGATGGACCTTGAAGGCACTATGCTAAGTGAATAAATCAGACAGAGAAGGACAAATACTGTATGATCTCACTTATATGTGGAATCTATACAAACAGAGTAAAATGCTGGTTACCAGGGGCTAAGGGTTGGGGGAAATGAGGGTGCAAACTTTCGGTTCTAAGATGAATAAGTTCTGGACTCTAAGGTATAGCGTGGTGACCATAGTTAACAACACTTATTGTACACTTGAATGTTTCTATGAGCGTAGAGCTTTAATGTTCTTACTGTAACAACAACAAAATGGTAATTATGTGAGGTAAAGGATGTGTTAACTAACCTTATTGTGGTAAACGTTTCGCAAAATATATGTGTATCAAATCGTCACATTGTACACCTTAAACGTACACAATGGTATATGTCAAATATATCTCAGCAAAGCTGGGAAAATATAAAGTGTCATTTGCCCTCTTCTGTTTCATCCTTTTATGAGGGTGCAGGGGAATTTTCCAGAGGATACCTGACATGAAATATAACAGACTGAAGCAGAAGCATATGTGAGAATCCAGCTGTCTTCTATTAAGCCAAACATTAAAGAGATTTTCAAAACTGCAAAACAGTGCCACTCTTCTCACTGTTTTGTTCTGGAAAACATAAGTATTTTTCATAAAAAATATTATTTATGTGAATATATAATGGGTTTATTCGTTTTATTTTAAAATGGATTGATACATTATCTTCAGCGTTCACAGCTTTCATTTCTAATACAGCAAATATTTATAGATGTAACCCACAGAAACAAAAACACTTTGGAATCTCCAATAATTTTTCAATGTGTAAAAGAGTCTTGAGACCAAAATGTTTGAGAACTGCTCTCCTGCATTATAGCTGCCTTAAAAAAAATATCCAGGGTAGATACAGATTTACCTTGATTGCATTTGAACAATTTGATGCCAGTGCTAAACCCAGATTTTCTGCTTACACCTTGCATGCTCTTCCTCCTTGTCTTGATTTGGATTGATGAGTTCGTGAATGACAGCCAAAAGTCTTGAACTGTAGTGATTATAGACTCAAGCAGCTTCCTCCTCTCAATTCCTAAAGTACCTAGTTCACTGTATGTTCGATTAATATTTGATCACTGGATGAATGACTAAAACAGATTGCTATCACAGACAGAGGACCTGCTTGATGCCTCTGCTTGATGAACATGTGCCCTTGCTCCTGAGTTCAGTTGCCTGCCAAACCCAGCTCAACTCAGCCCTGGCAAGGCCAAGTGCACTTCGGCCCCGGATGTACAGCGATCGTATACCTGTCTCCCTGCCTTTGGACCTGACCCCTGTCCAGAGTCTATTCACCCACAAGACCCAGCTTAGCCACCCTGACCCCTACACAACTCTTTCCTGGAGACACTAACCCACAATGATCATCACATTCTGACATCGTGTAGGAGTGTTTATCCACGTCACCTATTTTGCCTCTTGATCTCATTCTATCCTGCACTGCTGTCTTTCTAAATCACCTGCGTCTATTTCATTTTCCCTGCAAGATCTTAGACTTCACGAAGGTTCTCAAAGGTCTTCTGTGGTACCCACAGAATCAAGCATAGTGCCAAGTCAATTATAATCACTTTCAACTTAAAAGTTTACAAAATAATTGACACATCACCTCACTGTTTTCTCACCAAAGCCCTGTAGGTAAATTAGGGAAGGCCTCTTTTTATTATCTCCACCTTACAGAGGGAGGCTTTAAAATTAAGCAGCCTAAGGTCACTCAGCTAGTGATGGACAGAGTCAGGATGCCAACCTGTGTCTTGTGATGCCCTATTCCGTGCTTTCCCCACTGTATCATGCTCTAGTTTCCTAATACATACCTATTTAATTTACCTGAAAGAGAGCTTTGAGAAAAACAACAGCTCTAGATCTATGAGTCAGAACAGGCAGGAATAAACGCAGGTCTCCTGATTCTCTCTCAGGTGCTGCATTTCACAGCCATCTTTTCCCTTGTGATTTTAGCTGTTAAGGTAGTCAGCACATGTGCTGGTTAATCCTATACATAGTTCTCTCAGAAGGTATACAAGTTAAGTGTCACATAAATATCCCTTTTCCCTCTTTCTGCCCTATATGGCTAATTGGTAACCTCATTTACTCATTTGTTTTTTGGGCAAAAATGTAGGAAAATATTCTGAAATAATCCAGTAAATGTAAGTTGTGTCTATAAAATTGATTATACATTTATAATTCCTTATCTTTTCTCTTCTTCTCATTCATTTGCTCACTAATCCCACAAGCATTTACTAAGCTCCAAGTATGAAGAGAGCTGCATGATGCTGGAGGGACCTGCAATAAGTAAAAGAAATGATATCCCTGCCATTAATGAGATTATCATCTCATGGTTGAAATGACATTTCTAGAGAAAAATTCTAAGGCATTAGAAGTGTGAGTTAGCTCAGTGTAAATTATTTATGGAGGTGATGAAGGACTAGAGAGTAAGAAAAAAAGAGTTCTTATTACAGAGAGAAATAATTTGGGGAAAGCTTCGTACAAGGGATGTCTTGAAAGAAGGATGTCATGGGATATGTCTCAAAAGAAATGTAGAATATGGTCTGGGAACATGATCTCCATCTACAGCCTCCAAACCACCCCCAAATAATCAAACAGTCAAATTAAAAACAAATGTAGCCACAAGACAGGTTGCCTGGCTCCCCACACCCAACCAGCTGCCACCCCTAGGTCCTTGCTACAGAGAAATTCCGGAGCCCCCCATGGGCTGGTAGAGCATTTCAGGGGAGGGGGTAGCATCAGAACTGGTCCAGGGCAAAAAGAAAAAGTGAGTCCATCCTCCCAGATACTATGTACAGTGCATCTTCCTTCCCACATGGTGCTCAAGTCTTTTAGGAACAACTCAACATGCCATGGACACCACATTCCTCTCTGACCTGCATCCCAAGCTATTCTCTATGTCTCTCTCCTATGATGGGCTTCTTTCTGATGCCCATGCCCTCAGAAGTTTCCCCTGCTGTGCATCTCTGTGCCTCTACAACTCAAGTTTGGATTAATAGTACCCATAAGACCTATAGTACCCACAAGACCTATAGTACCCACCAAGGTACTATAGGTACACAAAATGGGACCCTTCACTCTAGCAGCGGGACACTGCAGTATACCAAGCACGCCACTGGGGGAAGACACAGTGGGACCAGAAGGATCTTGGGAGCTACTCAGACCACACTATGTGATTAGCTGAAAAGTCAAGCTACGTGTAATACCCTCCTGGATAGTTCAAGATATAACATAAAGAAGAGAGAGCACGCCACATGGCTATGTCAAAATCGAGAAGGTTGAATAATGACATTAAGACCACATCACAGAGACCTTGTGGGGTAGGGTGGGCTCTGTCGCTGGTAATGGCTCGAGCATTAGGGACACTGTATTTCGTCATAACGTAATGTGATAAATGTGGTGCTTTGAGAAGCGTGGATGAGAGAGGCTGGGGGAATTACGGACTCCCCATAGGCCTGGATTATGAGGGCACCTGCTACAAGCTCACTTTTCAGACACTGTAACCATTTCTACACACACCTTCTAGACCAGAGTCTCTGAAATGAGATGTCACATGTGAGTTTCATTCTGCAAGCTTTCAGAAGGAACCACTCCAAAATCTACCCCCTTTTAAACAAATGGAAGCATGTAGTTCTTTAAAGATGAGGTTCCATCATGTGGGACAGAGATGAATTTTTTTTGGCAAATAAACCTCTGCTCATGAGCACGTTGCTAAATATGCAGTCTAGAAAAGAACACTTTTCTGTTGATGGATAGAATGATATCCACTTATTACAGACGACAAATTGAATGGAAGAATTTGAAAAGTAGCTTTATTGTGATTCCAACAACAAAACGAGGCTCTGATAATTTTTTCAAATTCCATTGTATCATTCAGATTCTATTTGGGTTTCAGGGGAAGAAGGTGGTGGGTGGACGCCAATCTGCCTGGGATGAGAGATGTGGATGGACTTTCAGGTGTCCCAGTGACAGCTGACAATCCATGTTTGACAAGTCAGAATTCAATCTCTTTACCTTTCAGTGCAAGATCGTCACATTAAAAGCCCAACTTCTGGGGGAGACAGGGAAGAATAAATCAGGAGTTTGGGATTAACATATACACACTACTATATATAAAATAGATAATCAACAAGGACCTACTGTATAGCACAGGGAACTCTACTCAATATTCTGTAATAACCTACATGGGAAAAGCATCTGAAAGGAATGGATATATGTATATGTATAACTAAAGCACTTCAGCTATACACCTGAAACTAACACAACATTGTAAATCAACTATACTCCAATATAAAATAAAAATTAAATTTAAAAAAAGCACAATTTCTGGGCTATGAAACACAATGGGAAAGGAGTGAGGGTCAGAAGAGCAAGAAATCGCCTTTCTAGGAAGCAAGGACTGGGAACCAAGGCCACCAGCTCGCGCAGTGAGTGCACGACTGCTTGTACCTCAAGGAGACTTTGAGCATTTCTTCCAAGTATCATGTATGGACTAGGGCAGAACACAAGCTTTAAAAGCTTTTTGGAGATTTAGTCATAACAGTCAAAGAATTGAAACAAGGACTTGGGGCTTAACATAATAACCTCACTCAACACTTTTTTTTTCCCCAGACAACTCTTGCCCAGGAAGGGGAAGGGATAAAGGGCAGGTTTTTTTTCCTCTCCATCAATTCTCCATGTTCCTTTGCTGTTTGCTGCGGGAAGTTAGCCTGAGCCCCTTGGAAAATTAATAGATTTGTTTAATGAAGGCAAAGGGCAGAATTGTAAAACTTTACTTGATTTGGTTTTATTTTAAAATAAACACATTTTTACTACACTTTTAATCCTATACATCTTAGGTTCTCGACACTGGTTATAGATTAGGATCAGCTGGGTGTTCTTTTGTTTTGATAATAATGTCCCTGCGGGACCTGAACATTAGTATTGTTTAAGGTACTAATGTCAGAACTTCTGGGAATGGAGCCCAGGCAAAGTAATTTTCAACAGCTCCCCAGGTAATTCTAATATGCAGCCAAAGTTGAGAATAACTGCTATATTGAAAAAAAAAAAAACTAGGTATTGGTTATAAGGATTTCAGTTTTAAAATATCTGTCTGGCCTCAAAAATAATGTCTCACTGGAGGAAATTTCGCCTTCGAGATTAAAGAATGAAAAAGAAAGTATCAAGGTGTAGAGAATCCTTGTGGTGGGTGTGTGTGTGTGTGTGTGTGTGTGCATGTGTTCTATAGTTAGGGTGTTGATATAATTCAGTAGTTATTAACAGCCTTGGGAGCAGAAGCTTTTCTGATAATCTGATGAAGGCTGTATCTTCTCCAAAACAATGTACATAAATGCAAATTTTGCAGATTTTAGGACTATCACTCTCTTCCTAAAACCGATGTTAAGGACCTCTGATATAGTCATAGACGTTTATAACTACCATAAAAGAAACAAATAAGCAGATAAAAATAATCAGCCATAAGAATTGAGAAACCTGAGTCTTGATTTTTCCCCCTAAACTGCTGTGTGATTCTAAATAAATTACTTAAGCTTGCTAAGCCTCAGTTTTTCTATAAAATGAAATGTTTATCTGCCTATAGGGCAATGTGGTTAGTATTTTTACAATTTTGTAAAAAAAAAAAAATCAATTCAGAGTAAATGAATACATGTAAAAGTACTTTGAAAAGTTACGATTTATTGTCAGAGATATTCAGAATTAATCTAAGAAGAAACATACAATCTCTTGGGTAACTGACATGTATGTCTCGCTTTCACTGCTATGTACACCTGCCCTGTCAGCAGACCATCAATTATAAGGAATTCAGCAACTCTTGAGCTAACTCAGAGCTAACTCTGTATTAGATGGACGGTGAGTCCCAGCCCCAGTTGGCCTATATATTCAATCTCTCTCTCCCTGTGGTATGATGACCAGCCTTTAGTATTCACTTTCTGTCTAACTGCTAGTAAATCCATTCTTATAACTTGAAAAAATTCAGCATGTGTTAAAATGCAAAGGGAAAGTAGTAGTTTCAGGGGAAATTAAACCCATGAACCAAAATTTGGTCTTTTTCACGGAAGTCCTGAGGTATTTGTTTCTTTCCCCTCCACCTCCTACCTGACCTGAGGCCCTGGGGATTCCCAGTGGTTCCCTATCAGAGGATCTCTCCCTAGTAAATCAATCTTCTTATTTCCCAAGGAAACACTGTCTCAGAAGTACCTTCAGTCCCAAAATATTAAAGTGTAAAAATCTAGGATTAAGAATAAAGCTTGCTTTTCACAGCCAGTGCTACAGGGATAGGGCCATTTATCCTGACTGTGGTAAGATGTTAACCAGAAGTGCAAATGTTATACGCAAAGGCTCGGCAGGGCTACCCTAAAAGAAAGACACCAGCCAAAGCCTTCATGTTCCTGGGTGGCAATGTTTCCTATTATTTCATTGTCTTAGTCTGAATAAAAAGAAATAAAAATGAGCAAGGAGGATCCAATACTCATACTGAATTTTGATTGCTGTTTTCCAGTCCTCAGAAACATATGTTAAACAAAATGCAGAGTCACGTAGCTCAAGCTACTGTCTGTTTGTTCATAAAAGAAAATGCTTTATATGCAGAAATTTCAAGCGAGAGGAGATCTCAGGTCTCCAAAAGCAGCCATTATCAAACAAAGCAATCAGAAAATTAATGCGCTGCAGATGGCTGTGAGCACAATCTTGGCTATCAGGGAGCGTCTTCATCTCTCTTGGTAGGAGCTTGTTTTTGAATTGCTTATTGTACCCACAAAGTCTATCTAAATGTTCTTTGCCATAAATTCCTCCCCCTCTTTTATAGAGTATTGCTTTAACTGTCTAGGTATTCTTTCCCTAAACCCTTGCTTACCATCTACTATGAGTAAGACACTGAAAAGAACGGTATTTGAGAGCATTCAAGATATTTTTGTTACATATAAAGAGGAATGGGCCATTTAAAGACCTAATCAGTTTGATTCTGTCCCTCCAAACCAAGGTCTCCCTAGGAGATGACCTACCTGTGCCCTCTTGCCCCAGCTGCTTTAAAGTGTCTCTTCATCCCAGGGAGCTAATGGAGGAAGCTGTACTTCAGTGAAATGGCTCCATCATCCCTTTTCCTCCCTGACCACAGAAGTTGGGCCATTCTGGAGGGGGGTGTGTGTGTGTGTGTGTGTGTGAAAGAGAGAGAGAGAGAAAGTATGTCTTCTCCTCAGACAAGGGCACGGCACGTATCTGAATTCCAAATGACTGAAATTTGGTGTTTTAGATAATCCTATATTCTGGTTAATTGAGAATTGCCACTTATATAAATTACCAGGTCACAAACAAATAGGGTAAAAAGGCTCTCAGGGTGGTGACTTCCTTTGTATTAATCAGGAAAATGCACACCCAAGAGTTGAATAACAAAATCATATACTTTTTTCTTGGACAGTTGATATTTTGTTTCTGTATATCATGACTAATCATAATGGCTATAATTCATCACATTAGAAAAGCAATCAACAGTTCTAGCTGTACAAAACTAAAATTGATTGAGACCCTTTGTCACCCTGGCAGAAGATAATAATTACATCATTATTTATTAACTATAGAGCCAATAGCCAAAAGTCTTTTTAACTTCTTTTGATTTAAGATCTATTATACATTATAGTCCAGCATACGCAAACAAAGCAAAATAGAACAAAATTAGAGAAAAATCAAGTTAGTGTATTTAATCTGAAAAATCCTGCAAAGAAAGCTACTCTCATGTTTACCTACCATTGGTAGAACATCTACTGTGCACTAAGCACTGTCCTAGGTGCTCTGCATATTGATTCATTTTCTCCTCACCACATCCATGGAGGCATGTTGGTTGCATCCGTTCTAATTAGTGAATAACTACACTAACAAAGATCCTGTAGATTAGTACAGGCAACACCTTTCACAGATAATATGTTCAAACATTAGAAAAGCAAAACACTCTTCTTGGAAACCATGTCTTAACTTTTACAATCAAGAGTTTTTTGAAGGATAAGCAAAACTGACGCATATCCAGAATCTCAGAGGATGTCCCTCTTGGAGCCACATTTCTTCCATCTCTTCTTGGCCCACAGAATGTTCCCAGAAACAGGCCAGGGACAGAGGGGAATGATGGAAATGAAGAGTCATCAACCACACTGAGTGTCCTTAAGAACGGCTCTGATGTCATTTGCCTCCACCTTCCAAGAATCCTGGGATGGCCCTGCACAGACAAGTGACAGATATTGACAACTCAGTCTGTGAAGATAGTGGCGAATGTCACTGAGGGAGATTTGTGTTAAGCATTACATTAACTCAAGCTAATGTACCCTCCTTGCAAGGATGGCCAGCGTGAGGTGACGTGAGGTTAGGACAGTCTGATCCACAGTTGGATGGAGATGAGCTCTGTTCTGAGTATGCAGAAGTTAGAGTATAGATCCTCAAAGGAAGTTTTTCCATGGATAGCAAGAGTCAAGCAAGCAGTAGCTCCCACCTCTGGAATGAACCTGTGTTCCTGGCTGGATTGTGACCACTTACTAGACTCTAAAGGGTGGTCAGAAGCAGGGACCAGGACACTCCCTATTATACAGTTTCTGAAGAAAACATGGGCAAGAGTTAGGAAGACACTTTTTGCTGACTCTCCCAGGGTGCCCCTGTGGTATCTACCCTTCACAAAGGAAGCAACCTTAAACTAAGTTATAAAGAGTATTTGATTCATGTTTCCTCTCCTTTCTCCATCATCCTGATTCTTCCTTTATGACAAACACATGATTGCCTGGCCTGACCAGTCCCGGGCCAGTAGAGGAAGAGATTCCCACTTCCCCTCAAACTGTACAATGGTGGTTGTGGCCAGCTGGTCCTATCATCATGGGGGAGAAATTAGCATGATTAGAGGCCAACTGTTGCCTTCATTCCCTCTGCTCCCTCCTCTGCCTGAGCCTAAGACCTTTACAGGTTCCCCAAATTTGAGTGACAAAGCAACTGACCATGGACTCATGTTCCCATATATTTGTCTCATTATGTACCCAAATTTGTATTTGTCAATAAGAAAAGTCTGTGGCTGCTTATTTGTTTGTAATCCACCCTTTGGAATGCTCTACTTATAAATATATTATTAAAAATATATAAGGACTTTTATGGGACATTGGAAATGTGAACACCAACTCTATATTTAATGATATTAATGAAATATTAAATTTCTATTTAGGAGTAGGAATGTTATTGTGATAGTATTAGGATTTTTAAGAGTGCATAGCTTATATATATGTGTGTGTGTATATATATATATATATATATATATATATATATATATATATATATATACTAAAATGTTTACAGATTGAATGATATGATGTCTGGGATTTGTTTCAAAATAACATGGGAGGGTTGCAGCAGGTAGGGATATGGGTGAAACAAGATTGGTCTTGAGTTGATCATTATTGAAGCTGGGCAATAGGTTCATTGTGCTGGATTTTGTTTTGTTTTGTTTTGGGTTGTTTGTATATGTTACAATTTTTCCATAATAAAAAGTTTTTTAAAAAAGAATAAAAATTGGTTAAAGTTACTTTAAATTCATGTTAGAAAACATATGTTTCAAAAATACTTTAAGATATGTGCAATTTTATGATTTAATGTTAAATGGAATAAGAAGATATAAAACTGCACATAAAATATTGCATGCACATATATATATGCACGGAAATGGAAGAATAAAACTACACAAAAAATAAATTATGGTTGCCCCTGACTGGCAAGAATACATGTTATTATTCTTTACTTGTTGTTACTTTTTTGCATTTTCCAAATTTTCTAGAAAGAAAATATATTATGTTTTTGATTTTATGAAGTTATTTGTATAAACCATGCTCATGATATGTAAGGTGAAAAAAAGTGTTATAGAACTGTATATGAAATAGAATCTGAATTTGTTTTTAAATGTGCGTGCATGGTGTGTGTGTGTGTACCTAAAATAAACATCATCAAATTGTTAATGATGATTATCTCTAGGTGGTGGCATCATTTGGTCATTTTAATTTTTTTCTTTGTCTCAGTATGTTTCTTCTTCAGTTAATAAGTATAATGTTATAATCAGAAAAATATAGCATGAAAAAAATTAAACTTAGATTAATTGTATTTCTTTATAAGTAAAGGATTGTCTATATAGGGCAATGTAAATATAAGGAACTATGTCATATATATTTATAAAACAGATAAGTAAGTCCAAGGGAATTTTAATTCTCTTTGAAAGCATATGGGTTTTTTTTTAGATTTTTTTTTTTTTTGACGTGGACCATTTTTAAAGTCTTCATTGAATTTGTTACAATACTGCTTCTGTTTTATGTTTTGGTTTTTTGGCCACGAGGCATGTGGGATCTTAGCTCTCCGACCAGGGATCAAACCTGCACCCCTTGCATTGGAAGGCAAAGTCTTAACCACTGGACTGCCAGGGAAGTCCCTGTGCTCAGTTTTGAACAATGCTGACGTAAAATCCTGTGAACAGCCATTATGTGGCGATGCTCCTGCCTTCATATACTCAATTCCTTAATAACCATGTTTCATTTTCTGTCCAACTCCAGGTATATCCATGCCAATACCAGTCTTTGGGCTCCAGGATGATTCGAAGGTCTTTAAGGAAGGAAGTTGCTTACTCGCCGATGATAACTTCGTCCTGATTGGCTCTTTCGTGTCCTTTTTCATTCCCTTAACCATCATGGTGATCACCTACTTTCTAACCATCAAGTCGCTCCAGAAAGAAGCTACTCTGTGTGTGAGTGATCTTGGAACACGGGCCAAATTAGCTTCTTTCAGCTTCCTGCCTCAGAGCTCCCTGTCTTCAGAAAAGCTCTTCCAGCGGTCCATCCACAGGGAGCCAGGCTCCTACGGCAGGAGGACTATGCAGTCCATCAGCAACGAGCAGAAAGCTTGCAAGGTGCTGGGCATCGTCTTCTTTCTGTTTGTGGTGATGTGGTGCCCCTTCTTCATCACCAACATAATGGCCGTCATCTGCAAAGAGTCCTGCAACGAGGATGTCATCGGAGCCCTGCTCAATGTGTTCGTTTGGATCGGTTACCTCTCCTCAGCAGTCAACCCGCTAGTGTACACACTGTTCAATAAGACCTATAGGTCGGCCTTTTCCAGGTATATTCAGTGTCAGTACAAGGAAAATAAAAAACCATTGCAGTTAATTTTAGTGAACACTATCCCAGCCTTGGCCTACAAGTCTAGTCAACTCCAAATGGGACAAAGAAAGAATTCAAAGGAAGATGACAAGACGACAGATAACGACTGCACTATGGTTGCTCTAGGAAAACAGCATTCACAAGATGCTCCTACAGATAATATCAACACAGTGAATGAAAAGGTTAGCTGTGTGTGATGGACTGGTTGCCATGGCAACTGCGGAGGGCACACTGAGCAATTTTCCCCCTATATGGGAGGAAAAAGAAAAAAGAAAAGAAAATAGGGAGACTGGAAAAAAATTAGGCCAGTCTAATGGAACCAACAATAATATCTATATGCCTCATTTTATTATGTCAGTGAAAAGCAGGGTCCAATGCCACAAAACGTGCACTTCAAAAATATTCTGACAGCATTTCAGCTGTGAGCTTTATGATATTATTTTTAACATTGTAAATTATATGTCTTTAAAATAATTAGCTTTTATTGTGTAATTACAATGAGGCCCTAAATAAATCTAAATTATCTTCTATTTGCAAGTGTAAAACTTGCTACTGTGTTGTTAATTGATGGCATGAGTTGGTTACCTGTCGCTGTAAACAAAAGTAGCTCTAAATAGTGAAACATTGGATGACTATAATGGCCTCTTACATAAAGAAAAAATTCTCTTTAAAACTTACCATGATACACGTTTTGGATGACAACGACAAAAAGACACTAAAGACGGTGTTATGAAATCTGTATTGCTAAGACACTTAAAAGAAATACTTGACAACTTTTTCAATCCTGCTTTTTCATAGATGCCATTTTGCGATATTCACAAAGTTGCTGGCATTTGCTGCACTTCAAATTAATTCTTCTCAGAAGTGAACAAGATTTTAAGTGTTATTTAATAACTATTGCTGCTTTCTCTTCTACTACTTGTGCTTTATTCTGAATTTCCAGTGTGGTCTTGTTTAGTGTTTGCTCTATTAGGTAAACTATCAAAAGGATAATCAAACATTACCAGATACATTTCTAGAAATTGCTTCTCCTAATAGCACCAAAGAAGTGTTTGGTAACTTGCCCTTTAATGACTGCATCATGCCTGCGCTCCTCTGAGCAGTAAGTGGTATTGATGTAACTGTGTCAGGATTGAGGAATAAAGTCAGGTTTTTGGCTACTGACAGAAGTAGAGTCTTAGGACATCTCTGTAAAACGCAGGTGACCCACCTGTTGGCACCCATCAGATAAGTCGATGCTTTCAGATCAATCTATATTATTTACTAAAACTGTTCGGCTTTGGATTCACAATCATTGATTGAGTGTACACCATCTGTGAAGAAATTTCCTAGGTACTAAGGATATAAAAATAATTAAAACAAGATCTTTGCCTTTAAAGAAAAGGACCTAATTTGAATGGCACTTATCAAAAATAGTAATTAACAGACATTTGGAGAATCAGCTCAATTTATTTCCTTCTCACCTGGCTCAGAAACAAGTTTATTTCAACTCCAAGGGTAGTTTTCTCAGTAAGTTTCCTGACTGGTTGCCAACGAATACCAACCAAACAAAGGAGGGGGAAAATAGCACTTGAGGACAAAATCTGCAATTAATTTAGGAATATGAGCTTCAACCTGGACCCCAACTATGACTACCATAGTTCTGAGCAAAATTTTATTCCACTTTCCTGAAAACAAACTCATTTATTACTCACTGACGCTGGACATCCCACCCCCCAAAAAGCAGTAATATAATATTTCATAGAAAAGTTTGTTAAGGAGACAGAGATTAACAGCAGTTAATTCACCTTGATATTATTACTCTAGGTTAAATTGCACATTCTTATTGGAATGGATGTTGATATGTGATTACAATACTGAAGCATTTCTATTGAATGAGAAATCGTTTTTGCTGTACGCCATTAGAAAAAACTATATATTTGAAAACTAAAGAATGTGGGAGATTCTGTTGCATAATTTGGAAATGCATTAGGTCTGTCCTAATTATGTCCTTTTAGGTACATTGAAAGGGGTTTTTTTCAAAGCTAGAATTTATAATAAGCTGCTAGTATCTAGGCTGCATTTGAACTAAACTATTTTCATGATTATACCATACTAACTGATACAAATGTTAAAAAGTCTCTACTCTAATGTATTTTGCCTTAGTTTATAACTCTGCCCATCTCATTATATATTAGAGAAAAGACCACAGATTCTACACCCATATACTCAATCTTGATGAGAATGAACATAAATACTGCCTGATAAGTCTTTTGACTACATATATATTACAAATGTGTTATGTTTTTTCTCTCCATAATTATCTATTCAAGTGTATATAGACAAACATGTATCTGTATTCTTGTACAGACATGTTCCCATGCACTTTATTCAGTATTTATATATTTATATGGAGGAAAAGCAAGTCATTAATGAAAACACAGTATATACACATGTGCATGTTTGTATCATGTCAGTTTAAATGTGAATTTCATGTTCTAATGTTTCTATGACCTTCATTGCTGTCAAAGCAGATTAAAATGTAACAGAAATGTCAGCTCTTTAAATAAACTGGATGTTGACCTAATTTTGTGGGAAGACTTTTAACACAATTCTATGAGGGTGGTGAAAACAATGCTCCTTTTACATAGTTGATTGATCCTAAATAAAATGGTACCTTTTGGCCCTTTGTTTAGTCTGGGGACGTTCTGATTACTAAGGCTTTTGTTTTTTCCTTTTTTTTTTTTCTTTTCTTCTTTGGCCACGCCACGCAGATTGCAGGATCTTAGTTCCCCAGTCAGGGATTGAACCCGCGCCCTCGGCCGTGAAAGCACAGAGTCCGAATCACGGGACCCCCAGGGAAGTCCCACTAAGGCTTTTTAACACACCCTCACTCCAGTGAAACAGTCCTTGAATTATTTATGGATCTGTGATCAAAGGACTCACTCCTAGTCAATATTGTCAGAGCGACCAACCTTATTCTACTTTAAGTTGAATGGTAGATTCTTCTAAGTTTAAAGAATAGAATTAAGTGCCATAATTAGGGAAAACTTTCAGGTTCAAGCATACTTAATCTACTTGGGCACAGCACCATCTCATGGTCATTTTTTAAAATGCTACCATAACCAAATTGAACTGTACTGCAAGTAACAGTAAGTTACTGTACTGCTTTTGCACAAGGTGCTTCTTCCATTTGTGAATCAATGAAACATAAAGTGTTAAATTATTCTGTGCCATACATAACAAATACAGCGAAGATTTTTATGTCATGATTTTAATCAAGGCTATTCTAAAAGATTTCAAGAAAGAATGAATAATTTTAAATAAAGTATACTCAAAAATAAATGCAACTTTTTGAGTCTATAGCTGTGTCTGCTAAAGAAAGTTGCCCGAAACCTCCCATGTCATCAGGCTGGGAACTCCAGGTACCATCCAGGTGTTTTGAGAGTACAAAGCCTGTGCTTCTGGAGCTTGGTCATAGAGCTAGGACCCACCTGGTTGAGTTAGATTTACATTAATGATCCCGTTTCTAGTTATCTGTGGCAGACAAATGTTCCATGTTTGATCACTATGTCTGGTTCCATCTGTGGGTACATGTGTACAGGTGTACCTGAAGACATTCACAGATACATTTATACACACACACACACACATACTTTTGCAGGTGCTAGTTTCAAGAATTAAAGTAAACCAAGGAGACGCTATATCATTGAATAAACAGGAAAGTTGCTCTGATTCATCATTTCACCTCTAAATGTAGGGAAAGGGAAATAGGGACAGTACGTATCTTTTCCAGGTGTTTACAGCTCCATGTATTGAGTACCTATCATGTGCCAGGCATTGAGCTGGTTGCTTTGCTTACTGTACCTGATGGAATCCTCACAAGTCTACAAGGTAGGTATTATTATTCACTCTTTTTCACAGATGGAGAGACTGAGATTCAGAGCAGTTCGTAACATGCCTGAGGTCACACAGCTGGCAAGAAGAGTGGCAAGTGCAAGCCTGACTCTGAAGCATAAACTCTTTCCCCTGCTCAGTTCAGTACAGAAGAGAAAGCACTGGGCTCAGAAGATGCAAGTTCCCATCTTAGCTTCCCTGCACACTGGTTCCATGAACTTGGACAAGTCATTGAATAACCCTGTGCCTCAGTTTCACTGTCTCTAAAATGGAACTACTAGTACCTGTCCTGGCTAACTAACAATGTTGCTTAAGTGAGATCATGGCTATGGCTGTGCTTGATAACCTGTAAAACACTGTATAAATGTTGTAAATGTGTTGTTATTAAAAAGAAAAAAAAAGCCTCTATACATTATTAGCCATCAGAGTAAATTCTAAACAACACTGTGGGATAAGCAACATTATTATTCAACAGCTTCTATCCTTTCTCTGAATGCTTCTCATTTTTTACAACTATTTGCTTCTGCTTTGTTCTCACCATAATGTAGAGTTCCCTTCATTGGTTCTCTGCTGCTTAACATCAAAACCTATTTACTTTATGTGCCACTCCCTCAGGTTTCTCCTCTTTGCTAGATCACTAATAAGTGATTCAAGCTGGTAATCCATTGTCTCTCACTGAGATCCCTTTAGCTGTCCACCATGAAGATAAACCAAAAGGCAGGAACCAAAGGCAAAAATTTTAGGCACCAGAGACACAAGTGAGAAAGAAATTGGGGGGCAAGAAACATCCTCCTGGTATTGCTCAAATGACCCGCAAAAACACAGGTGCCTTCAGACACTTCATAATTTATATAAAGTTTTGTAACTTAACATTGAATTTTAATCCACAATAATAACGATGATTTTGAAAGAAATATTTGTGACTTTAAAGATTTCATTCTAAACTGAGGACGATAATAATATTACTAAGCTTTCTTTCAATGGATATTTGCCCCAGTAAATATGCAGTAAGACAAAACTTCTTTGTTAATTTTTGATTATCTTTGCAGGCAGCTTGCAAAAACAAAGAGCTTCCTTATTTTCCCTTAATAGTATTCATGTGAATCTTAGCTCTGTTCTTCCTTTTTGATGTTTAACACCAGTATGTACACCTGAGCCAACACATTATGGGAAGTTTTCACATCCAGTTGGAGCCTCAGGATTTGATGCGATCCCACTGGAGCAGAAGCCTGAGGCAGGAAACCTAGGTCTGCTGTTGCTGTCTGACACTGGACAAGTCAAAACCTGTTTTCCCTCAAGAGTATTGTGAAGGACTTAGAGTCAATGATCCTTTCAGGGTCTAAGTCTATGCTTCTTTGAGTGCTAGGGAGTCCAGTCAAGACAGCTTTGATGAACCTTGCACATGAAGACAGCTTCGTGTGCAAGGAATATTCTGGAACCCACAATTCTCACATTTTCTTAAATTCTTTAGACGAATTTCAAATAAACGACAGCTTTAATTTTATATGGGAATCTTATGAGAAAAATCAAGTTGTTAGTGATTTAAGGAGTTTCTAAGATATGAGACCAAGAGTCAGATATCAACAGGTGGGATTCCTGCTGTGGCGTTTTTCTCAAGGTCAGCCTTCCTTTTGTAGTTTCTAGCTGCTCCAAGATATCGGGTTACTCTTTTTAACAGCCTCTAGGCTTGCTGTAGAACAAATGTTCCCATTATCTGAGTCCTTGAGCAGTTAAAATTTAAAAGCCCAAATAGATTTAGAATGCACACTGCAGAGAAAATCTTTTTCAAAAGCTAAATTTTTGTTGAAAGTGAGCCAAGGTTATTTAAGTTTTTATTTATAATTAAGATTATGAGTTCTTACAGGGGTGTTTATTCTGGCTTCTCGAGAACAGTACAATTTGTACTTCCTATCCTACATTTATTTCAAATGTTGAAAGGTAATAATATGTTATTATTCAGATGATCTTGTCTTAGTTGGGCTGACCCCAAGTGCAGAGCTGAGACAAGAACTTGAGCGCAGATTATTTTATGTTGGAAGTGATCCCAGGAAGCAGACAGAAGTAAAGAAGATGTAAAATTCTAATTAAGGGTGTGGTATCAAGGGTACTGCAGACAGTTAGGACCCAATTCCACCAGCAGTAGGAGATGACTTGGAACTCTGCACCACGGGTACAACTAAAATCAAAGGTGAGACAACAGCACCTGGTCAAGATCTTGCATGAATGTTTTATCCAGTTGGTAATTAATCATGGTCTCAAAAATCATTATGCTTCCTTAACAGAAAGTGGTATTATTATGGTTAGTAACAACTTTTAAATAAACATATGTTCGTATCACACAATCACATCTAAACTTACTCACATTAAACACTTAAACACAATCACATCTAAACTTATTTCTCTGATCAGCATACATGTTTCATACAGAATCAAACTCAGAAGCATGCTGCAGATAATTCTTTTCAGCTCTGCTGAGATGGTTATGGTCAGCCAATATCATTCCTACCGGAGCTCTAGAAGACCTAAAAAAAGCACTGTATAGTCTGAACATGTAAATGATAAATTCTTTGTATGAGTTCTATTTATTTATCCTAAGTGATCGATCTAAACTATTGAAATGGAATGAATAAAAAGAAACATAGTCAGTATATTTAAGAGCTAGAGGAGCTTAAACACCATTTAGTCCAGGCTCTTCATTAGTGGAAGTGGTGATGAAGAGCCAGGAAATTTAAAGAAATTATCCAAGGTCACCTGGCCTAGTAGCATCCAAGTCAGCTATGGGATTCAGACCTCCCTCATGGTACCCAATCTCTACTTTTCTCCTTTTATATGAAAAATGGGTCTAAGAAGGGCCCATTGGTTTATGGACCATATGGCTTATTTGGTCATATCACCAAATATATATTTGAATCAGGTTGAGAGACTGGGATTGCAAATTCACTTATTCTCTCAACAGGTTTATTAGCAAGGGTCTACTATGTGCATGTTATACCTAAGACATTATTAAGTGTGGGAAGTCTGGGGATGTGGGAAGTCTTTTTTTAAAGAATAGAAATAAGATGTTTCATGAGGAATTCTCCTGTCTTCTTTCTAAAATTCATGTTGATTTTGCTGAACTCACTACATTTGTCAAAAATTAGCCTAATTAATATGTTGGTAACTTGACACACCTACCCAACAATGCCTCTTGAGAAACTGCATCTGATAGAGGTCCCCTGAGGCAATGCCGCCACCTTTGGCAAAAGTGTTAAGAACATAGCATTTGGAAATTAGTTTTAAAGGGAAAAAAATTTTTAATTAGATAAAATGTTCAATATCACCATCTCCAGGCTCCACTACTAAAGTTCTGCATTCTAAGACCCAGGGTTCACAATGGGGTCTATAAAAAAGAATATCCAAAAGACAGGAATTAAGTCAACATAGAAAAGTAAACCAAGAAGAATTTTTTAAATAGAAGAAAAAAAGAAATTAAAAAACAATGATAAAAAAATCAAAACTAATTTGCTCAGCATGCACACATTTAATAATATGCCTCTCTGACCTCTAAAAATGGGATATATCTACATTTCTAAAAATGATGTGGTTTTTTTCTGAATTAGCAGGAAAATAGGAAGTAGTTATTCATGAGCAATTTTGAGTATGACAAATCTAGGAAAACTAAACATTTTTAAGACTGAAGAGAAAGAAGAGTGATTTGCATGAAAATGTCACGTTATAGTCAGCCTTTAAATATAATCACCAGAGAACTCGACTATGATTAATTCATCCCTGCACTTGTCTGCAGTAGAAAGTGGAAGCTATGACCACATTTGTTCCTCTACCCGTTCACCAGATGGATCAGACCAAGTCCAGTAACCCATTAGGACCACTCAAAAGGAGTAAGTCTTGTCAACCTTAGAATTCTAATCATAACCATGATGCAAATATCAAGTTATCTCAATTTATATTAAGCATAATGAATAAATATTGAAGCTATGGGTGCATTTATCTAATGTTCTTTATGAAATTTGTTTTAATGACTTTGAAAGACAAATTATTTTCCCCTTGGAGAAGAATATTTTTAATTTAAATTTAGTAACAGCTTATGCTGCTCATGGCTTTGAGCAATCCTACTTGGTTCTAAGAATTCAGATGAAGTACAACTACCCACTTATAGGTAAATGATAATGTGTACATAAAGCATAAATTAGCAATGTTTTGACCTTTTTTTTGGAAACAATTAAATTAAACCCAGAACCATCAGCCTACCTTCCTGACTATAGGAGAGAAATGCAGAAGGAATGTAAAAAGAAGATAGGGATGTAAATATTTATATACATTCCAACAACCATATGTAATCACAGTAACATCTATTTATGTCTCATTGTAACCAATGAGGAAACTGAGTCTCAGAGGAAAACTTGCCCAATTTCACCAAACGAAGGGGTAGAATCAGAACTCAAGAGCAGATCTGTATGACTGTTAAGTTTCTACTGTTTCTTGTTTCTACTAAGCCAAAGATCAGGAAACATTTTCAGTAAAGAGCCAAACAGTATATATTTCAGGTTTTGTGGGCCATATGATCTATCACAACCATTCAACTCTGCTGCTGTAGGGTGAAAGCAGTCACAGACAATAAGCAAATGAGAGGATGCAACTGTCTTCCAGCAAGACAGTATTCACAGAAACAGGCCAGACAAATCCCATGGGCCATAGTTAGCCAATCTCTGGACTACACTAATAATTACAACTAATACAACACTATAACACATACAACTACTACCTTCACAACTATGTATCTGAGCCCTTATTGGATGCCAAGTATTGTGTTAGGTCCTTTTATATATCATTTTATTTAATTCTCACAAAGCAATACTACATGCTTAATACTACTATCATCTCCATTTTGTATATAAGGACAGTAGAGATTAAGTGATGTGCCCAAGCTCACACGTAGTAAGTTTTAGAGCCGGGTTTTGAATCAACATTCGTATTCTCTGTCCCTTGCCCTATTTCTTGCCTCATTCAGAGATGCAAGAGCACATCACCATCAGGCCTGCATTATGTCTGAGTCTGCTTTGCCTCAGTTAAACTGAAGAATGAAGTTCAACAGAACTCTAACCTTGTGAAGGTACAGTTTCTCCCAAAGTCCCTAACTTACAACACAGGTTAAATTAGACTTTGCCGAATAAACATAATTTCAACCCATAAATATAGTTCACCGTCAACATGATTAATTCTCTCTATAAAGGAGCATTCCTGATCTTATAAGATACAGTCATGATAGATTGATTGCTGTCTTTTCTCTCGATTCACCTTCTTGCCCGGAGAATATAACTAACATTAAGTTCCTCTTAAATGAAGGGAAAAATGAGTAAACTCTATGCCCTTCATCCAGTAGAATTATGTTCAAAAGTAAATTTCTGATATATCCTTTCTATTTCTTGCACTAACAAATAAAAGAATAAATGTGGGCTGAGGGTACAAGGTACCATTTAAAATGAGTGTTAGACCTGCTGATTTGTTGAAAAATCTCCGTCAAGTTCCTCCATCAATAAATGGAGTTTATTGTCAGGATATACATAGGAACGAGCAAGTAGGAATCACTGATGTCAAAGAGGCCCCACAGAAGCCCAGAAAGAAAAACACAATCAGCTCTGTACCAAACCTAAGGCCGCCTGAGGTTACACAGGCCCAAGTTCCCCACTTCTCCATGGGATTCAGCTACTCTCTCCCAGCCCGTTCCTCTCGGTGCCCCTCTCTCCTCCTGCTCCTACCCATTGGCTTCCCTCATTTTCTCCTTACTTTTCACATCCTCACTCATGGTCCACCATGACCTCATTCATCTTCTACACCTGCCACTCACTACTTGATCTTTTCTATGCTCCCCTGTTCAGACTTCTAAGAGAGGGTAGTCAGGTTGGTCCAGGTTCTCTCGGTCTGGGCAGAGATTTTGTTCTGAGCCCCTCTTATAGTCTTCTCACCAGATTATGGCCAGTTGCTGCAACCCAACCAGCTGTGGTGAGCGGGGCAGAGTGTTCCCCCTGCTGGATCCCTGGACACAAAGAGTTTTCACACAAGGGGCTAAGAAGGGTCAGCACTGTGTCTAGTCAACACCTTGTCAAAAAAAGAGAGAATCTATTGACTCACTCTTCTGGTAAGGGTTGCTGTCTCTTTCAAATAGCACTCCCATTTCTTACTTTACATTATTTTCCTTCCAGTACAACTATTTCCAGTTTCCTCTCTGTTACCTAATCTGTAAAACAGAAGATTCACACTTTAAAGAATGTCACCAAAAAGTGAGCCAGCCGGTTTTCTTTTACGGCGCAATCTGCAAAAGAGTCATTGCTTTTAAATACAGAAGCTTAAATATGAAATCCGGGAAATACAATGGACAGGAAATAAACCAAACTCAGGTGACGCTTTTCCAACACTTGCCCTGGGAATCGTGATTTGATGACCTCAACAAGCAATCACAGTGTACTGTGATTAAAATAGCCATGTTACAATCTAAAGAAAATTAGACAAATCAGGAGGAAAAATCTGCCAAGCCTGAGAGAGAAGAAAATCATTTAGTATTTGAACTAGAAACATTTATGTCATGGGGCCGACATAGGCCTCCAACCACTTGATCCCCCAATGTTATGAAGATATACCTAGGAGAAGAAAGGCACAGAATGACACATGTACCTGCAGCTCTCAGGAAGATGCTCAATTTACACCTGTAAGTAGAAAAGAGCATGGATTTAATTATCTACAAACCAAAACTCTAAGAAGAAATGAGAGAATTAACTATAGGACATAAGTAAAAATAATCTAATAAAATACTTCCCCCTGCAGTGCAGCAAGAATTGTTTGAGTTGTTCCATACTCCTTAGATTCACAAAAACAAGAAGTTACATAACAGAGCTTGTGAACTTTATCTTAGTGAATTTTGCAATGGGTTAAAGTTCATGGTAAGGCCATTAAGGGAAGGTTGTATTTTAAATCTCATACTAAAAGATTTAGGAACATGCTTGAAATTTCATGGGCTTTCAAGAGTTACATACACATTACTTCAAATTCTGCCTCTGCAGGACATTCCTGGTGGTCCAGTGGTTAAGAATCTGCTTTCCAATGCAGGGGACGCAGGTTCGATCCCTAGTCAGGGAACTAAGATCCCACGTGCTGCGGAGCAACTAAGCCTGCACACCACAACTACTGAACCCGTGTGCCACAATTACAGAGCCCACAGGCTCTGGAGTGCCACAGCTACAGAGAAGCCCATGTGCTACAACAAAGAGCCCACACGCAGCAACAAAATATCCCGAATGCCACAACTAAGACCCAACACAGCCAAAAATAAATAAATAAATATTTCTAAAAAAAGAACAAATTCTGCCTCTGCTATTTACTAGAAATATTAAAATGAAAAAATTACTTAAACTTTCTGAGCCTCATCTGTTAAACGGAGACAATAATATCTTCTGGAGTTGTGAGAATTAGAGGTAGATCCTTGAACAGGATTTGGCCAATTATAGAACACGTGACAACTATTAACATTATTAGCTAAAGAGCAAAGAGGTAACTGCTTGTTAGGAGGACCTGCGTGACTATATCCCACAGAAAGGGGGACAAAAATGTAGGCAAAGGAATGTCCAGAGTTAAAAACCATAGGCAGGACTTCCCTGGTGGCGCAGTGGTTAAGAATCTGCCTGCCAATGCAGGGGACACAGGTTCGAGCCCTGGTCCGGGAAGATCCCACATGCCGCAGAGCAACTAAGCCCGCACACCACAGCTGCTGAGCCTGCGCTCTAGAGCCTGCGAGCCACAACTACTGAGGCCGCGTGTCACAACTACTAAAGCCCGTGCACCTAGAGCCTGTGCTCCACAACAAGAGAAGCCACTGCAATGAGAAGCCCACGCACCGCAACGAAGAGCAGCCCCCGCTCGCTGCAGCTAGAGAAAGCCCGTGCACAGCAACAAAGACCCAACGCAGCCAAAAATAAATAAATTAAATAAATTAAAAAAAAAAAAAAACATAGGCAAAATTTACATGTGAGGTCTGGCAGCCTGTCAAACTAATCTATCCCCATTTTGGTTTTCCCTTGGTGTTCATATAATAGGAAAAAAACAACAATCTACTATTGTTTGGGACTCTTTTACCAATATGGACTTAAACAGGAGGCATCTCCTTTCCTTACCTGCACCTGTCTCTAAAGGTCTGAGGTTTCTTCCCAGAGGGGGCTGGTCCACAGGCCTGTTTCAGGCGCACTGAGGGTGTGTCACTTCACATGCAGAGAGGCTGGGAACGAACGTTTTAAACTGCAGTTGGGAGTAATGGCTTATGCCAAGGTTTTCCTGAAACTCAGAAAGTAAAGGGGTGAGTACTTCTACAAGTGCGAAAGATCTGCCAGTTAGTAAGGCCTCTGTTAGGCGCCTTGCCAAGAGCACTCCAAGCCTGATGCTGGCATAGAGGGAGTGAGCTTCCCAGCCTCCCTCCACTGCACAGCCGTAGACACGAGCATCTCAAAGTTTCTGGACTAGGACCTGGATTCCTTTAAAGTAGGGAGATTGTTGCTTCCTGGCATCAGTGACAAAACTGGGCTCTCACCAACTTCTGACAGGGGAAATCAGGCCCAGATTTATTTTTATTTAGAAAAATAGGTGATATTTTTCTCTCAAATGTTATTGTATAGAGAGGTAATAAGAAGGAAGAATGAGGGAATGTTACATTTCCTTTTCAGATCTGCCTTTTGATGATAGACTATCAGTCCTGCCTTCCTGTACAGAAGGCGGCCTCATTCTGTTCTAGGTAAGCCGTCCCTGGGCAGAACGATCCTATTCTAACAGGGAAATTCTTACACCACGGCTGACACTTTCTTAGCATCGGCTGTCCAGCAGTCTCATCATTCTAGAGCAGGGCTATGAATAGAAATGACTAAAAAGAACTTCTGAGTAGCCATAGACCAACTCTGCCCTTTATTCCATAGAAAATGCCCTCAAACCCTGAAGCAGAGTCACTCGATCGAGATAATGGGCAAAATTCTCTCACCCACAACTTTTATAAACTTGAAGTCCCAGGCACCTCGAGATTGTTGTGAGGAGCAGGGGATAATCAAAGTCTACTGGTCCCTTGTTACAAAATAGGTAAGAAACAAGAGATGGGGAGATAGAGAGGAAGTCGGATCTAAAGAACAGTTGATGAATTGGGAGATTGGGATTGACATATATACACTAATATGTATAAAATGGAGAACTAATAAGAACCTGCTGTATAAAAAATAAATAAAATAAAATACAAAAATTCAAAGAAAAATTAAAAAAATAATAATAATAAAGAACAGTTGAGGTATGGGACTGCCACTGAAAAAAGTAGGCAGAAAAACTACAAATTGGTGCCAGTGGAAAGCCCTCTGTGGAAGGTGGAGTTGATGATGGTTACAACCGAACAGCCCAGTTTTATCGAAAACAATGGTAGCAGAGGTGAAGAAGCACAAAATGTGGAAATTGTTTGCTAATATAAGGGATGAATCGGAGATGGGAGAACTGTAGCATCAAGCCCTCCGGAAACCATTACACAACAGGCTCACAACCTTTTAACCTCAATTCCCAAATCCTTTATCCTCAATTCCAAAGCCCAAAAGTTCTGGACACTAAAAAATAATTCTTAATAACTGATTTGGTAACAATACCTGACCTGATCTAAAGTCTTTTGTGGCAAAATCTGCCCTGAGCTATGAAACTATGCATAATTTTTAGTTACCCACTTGGTGTGACTATTCACATGTTTCACTGCAGAAATATTAAAGTATATGATTCCTGGGAGCTGTTCTAGACCCTGTTGGAGACATGTTTTCGGGAATTATAGGGTTTAGATTACCTTTCTAAAGCCAAAACAATCTGAGTTTACAAATACATAGCATCAGAGAGAAGAGGAGATCAACAAGACTTAGCCGTGAACATGATGGAGAGGAAGACATTTTGTTTCTGGTTTGGGTTTAAGACAATAAAGATGATCACTATCCAGAATGAGGAAGAAGGAGCCCCCCAAATTAAGGAACCTTCCCCTGGAGTTTAGGAATTTTCCAATTCAAATTATTCATTTTTTAAAACCAGTGTTTAAATGCATCACTATACATATCTAGAACACCATGTGTCTGGAATATCTCAAACCTCTTCAAAAGCAGATAAGTGAGAAGGAAAACAATGCCTTACATCACTGTAGTGCTTTAGAACTTACGGAGCACTTTCCTATAATTATTGCACTGAGTCCTCTGAACCGCAAGGCATTTTTGTATGCATGTGCTCACACTTAGCTAAATCTTAATTTCAAAAAAAGCATTCAGTTTATTTTTACATATGTTATGTTTCAAAAAATATATTCAATACCAGAAAAGCCCCTCTGTTCAGAGAAAGGCTTGATATTCTGGGAAAAAGAATCTACAGAGCCACACTCATTCTAATTAGTTGTCCTTCCACATCAATATGAAAAATGTGGAAATCTATACTGAATTTATCAAATAATACTGCACTATGGGACTGCTGTAAAAAAAAGGGGGGGCGGCCTGTACCTCTCTCCCTTCAAGCATTCTAACATTATGGTTTGACCACTATTTTCTTTTCAATCAGTAAACTTTTCTCCCTTCTAAACAAATGCACCACGATCTATAATCATGTATCTGTTAACCTCAATTGTATTTACATCTCAATCTCCTGAGTCAATAACAAATATAATTGTTCCATTCTTGATTGAATTTTTCTTTCTAATGCTATATTTATCAGATGGTTCGATGGCACTTTGCAGTGCCCTTGCTAACTGTAGATGCAAACTATTTCTCTTGATTAACCTGTATATCTGTAAAGCTCATGTTAAAATGGCATACATGTTGCGTAAATGAAGAGAAATGTGTCCTTGGTAAAAGTTGTCAGTCTTACCCATAACTTTTAAAAAACCTATGCGAGTAACATAAAGCTATATTGTTGTTGTAAAAGATTCAAATATACAGCTGCACACAGCAAAATGGGAAGGTTCCTTTTACAGCTGTTGAGGCTCTCCTACTTCACGCCATTGACAAAGTTTTGTGTAAGTCTCCACGCCCTCCGCAACTGTTCCTATGCTCCAGGAGTAGTTCAAAGGGAGAATTCAATTGTTTTTCCTTTTATATTTACATTTAGAGAGAGAGAGAGAGAGAGAAGAATACATTTAATATCTTCTCCATCAGGAAATACCATTGGCTCAATCTGCAAAATATATCCATCACCCCACACTGCTACCACCTTTGTCCAAACCATCATCTGTCACCTGGATGACTGCAATAATCTGCTTCCTGGTCTCCTGGCTTCTGTTCTTACCCCACCCTAATCATCTGTTCACACAAAACAGTGAGAGGGATCCTTCTGGAAACAGTCTTCTGCTCTCAAGCGTCCAACGGCTCCCCACCTCATGCAGAGTAAAAGGCCCAGTCCTTTGGGGCCTAGAAATTCCTGTACAACCTGCCCCAGCCCTGTCTCTCTGAGCTCATGTCCTGTAACTCTCCTGGCTCTGTCCAGCCACACCGGCTTCCCTGCTGGTCTGGGTCCGAATCCACTTAGGGTCTGAATCCACTTAGGGTCTCCAGAATAACGCATCTCCGCCAACACCTCGATGTTAGCCCTGGGGGACTCATTGCAGATGTCTGACTGCCAGAACAGGAAAATAATAAATTTGTGTTGTTTAAGCCACTAAATTTATGGTAATTTGTTACATAAGTAATAAGAAACTAATACATAATCTGCCCTTCATTTCATAATAGTCACAAAAAGCACTCCTTCTACACACAAGTGGTAAAAGTGCTTCCAGGTGCAAGGCTGAGATGAGGAGGAGAGTCTCTACACACAAACCAGCATTCTTCTCAACAGTCCATTGTTAACTTATGCATAAGAAAAGACATGTTTCTCGGTACTTATGTACTCTCTTGCTAACCTAACATGCAGAAGAACAATTCATTCAAAAAGGTTAAAGAGTCAAGGGAATAAAAGACCTGGCAATTGACAAAAATTCATAGCCCAAAGTAAATCTATTTCCTTCTTCAGTAATTGGTAGCATTCATTTCCTGAATCAATCATTCATTTTCTTTGGAGAGAATAAAAAGCTGGGATACAAAGACTGGTTATTTAAAAGCAAAGATGAAAGAGAGGGGATGTATGTTCATTTTCATCTAAAATAGAAAAGCAAGTGGAAAGCTAAGTGGCAGATAATTTTAGCAGCACAAGGCCATCTTTAGTCATAGCCCTTGATTCAACTATGAATGAACAGAACTTTTAAATAAATGATATATTTGTTTTACAGCTAAGTACAGAATATAAATGTTTTCATTTTGCTTTAAAATTCATTTTATAGTTAATAGATTCATGTGTTTCAAAATCAAATGAATGTAATTAGGAATCTCACTGCTTCCTATTCCCTCATACCACTCCCTATAATTTATTTATAGTTAGCACACCTTTGTAGATTTGTGTATTCTCCCAGTATTTCTTTACACAAATACAAATACGTATTTGTATTTTTTCACTTTTAAATACAAAAGTTAGCATACTACATACACTGATCTATGCTTGCTTTTTCTTTGAACTAGAGATCATTCTACATTTGTACAAAAAGAACTTTCTCATTCTTATATAAGGCTGCATAGTATCCCATTTTGTGATGTAACATGGTTTACTTAACCAGTCCTTTACTGACAGAGATTTAGGTTGTTTCCCTTGTTTTGATATTATAAACAATACTGTAATTAATAACTTTGGATGTATAGTATTTCATACATTTGCAGTCATATCATGGGGTTTATAATGTATGTAGATATAATATCAATGATAACAAGAGCTAAAAGGATGAGGAGTGGGGAAATGGAACTATACTGTTACAAAATTCTTATATTTTTTCATAAAGTGGCATAATATTAAATCAAGATAGGCCATGATAAATTAAGAATGCATATCGTGATTCCTAGAAAAGCCACTTGAAAAATATAAAGAGGTAAAAGTAAAGGGCCAGTAGAGGAATACTGACCAAATAGTGAAAATGGAATACTGAAAAATAGTCAACAAACCCAAAAGAAATCTGGAAAGAAGAATTAGAGAAATAAAAAAACAGGACAAATAGAAAATAGATAGCTAAAGACCAAAATCTAATCACATCAATACTTACATTAAATATAAATAGACTAAACCTTCCAACTAAAGGACAAAGACACTTCATAATGACAAAGAAGGTATAATAATAATATCAGGAAGGTATAATAATAAGAAATGCTTACATGCTTAATACCAGAGTTTCAAAATACATGAAGCAAAAACTGACAGAACTAAAGGAAAAAATAGATGAATCCACAATCACGGTTATACATTTAAACATTCTTTTCTGAATAATTAATAGGACACTTCTAAGACTAGACAAAAATTAGTAAAGATATGTAATATCTGAACAACATTATCAACTAACTTGACTGCATGAATATTTATAAACCATACAATCAACAACCCCATGATACATATAATTTTCAAGGGCAGATGGAATATTCATGAAGATAGACACTATGCTGGGTCACAAAAATGTCTCAGTAAATTTCAAAAGATTGCAGTCTTTCACAGTATGTTCTCTGACTGCAAGGGAATTAAACCGAAAATCAATGACAATAGATAGAGAAGATGAAAAGGAGAATTACAAGTATGGAAAGGGGGGAAGACTAGACCTATTATGTCGGATAGGAATTGGGGATCTCAGTATGAACCCATTAATTTTAATATGTATAGAGAAAAATATAGAAATAAGTATAGGAATAGATACATACAGGAAAGTGTGTGTGTGTGTGTGTGTGTGTGTGTGTGTGCGTGTGTCCATCCTAGTCTGGTCTCCTGAAAGGACCCAGAAGCTATTACATACCAGAAGCAACAAGTACATTTAGCTCCCAGATCTTAATTTATAGATACAGGCCTCCTTGGAGAAAAGTCTAATTCTAGCTCCGGGACAGGGATAAGCCTACAACATCTTGTTACTCCAGAAAGTAAGGAATTGCTTAAAGAATGATGGGAACAAATCAAAAAGACATGGGAGCTGCTTGCAAAATCTGGCACAATTCAAGCATTAAAATAAATAATCTTAGTTGTGGATTACATAATCCACTGAAAAATAAAAATTAATGAGTACAATATGATAAAAAATAGTGAAGGAATGAATAGACAAATAAGGGAGAAGGGAAAGCTTTTCTTTACAGTAGAATGGCAGCTAATAAATAGAGAAGAAATAACAGAGTTAGAAAAGCATCAGTGAGTACTAAAACTAGTGACTAAAAGCTTAATAAGAGGAATGTTACTCTGGTGGATGCTGTGATGTGCCTCTCAGATCCTACTTCAGGTGTGAAGGACTTTTTACCCCAGCTGCTGGAGGTCTGTGAGCAGGCCCGACTCCAGCTGTCAATAAGCCCTTTTTGGAAACTGCTCCAACCAAAGAGACCCATCTCACCCAAGGTCATACCTTTTATTTTGGGCACCTGACAATCAATATCTAATCAATGCAAGTGTATAAAAAGCCCAGCCCTCTCATCAACTCAGGACAGCACTTAACAGTCATCCCATCTTCAGAATATCCTGTAGGATCCACTGAGGCCCGTTTGAGACTGCACTGCAGTTTGACTTCTCTCTGCCCAGTCCTGTATCCTTCCCTTCCTTTCCACAAGTATTATCCCAAGAGCATTCTCTGTTAAAACTTTTGCAGGCTAGTGTCTATCTCAGAATCTGCTCCCTGGGGAACTCAATCTTTGACATTTACATAGTCACAAGGCATACATTATTTCTTAATTACAAAGGTAAAATGATTAACTTCATAGTCGAGAAACTTGGAGAACACCAACTTAACGACATGATCAACATTAATCACTGATATTGGAATAAACAAACACTATGTGCCTCTGTGCCTTCTGGTATGATGCTCTAAGGATACAACATTATTTCAGAGAGAGTTCTGCTGAAAATAAGAAGAAAAAAAGCCTGAGTATAATCGTGACATATCATCAAAAAATCCAAATTACAGGATATTCTAAGACTAAAGTAACTGGCCTGTATTCTTCAAAAATATCAGGATCAGAAAAGACAAACCTGAGGAACAGCTCTAGATTAAAGGATACTAAAGAGATGTGGCAGTTAAATGCATGATACTGGACTGAGAGGGGTAGATACACACTCACACACACACACTCACGTACGTACATGCATACACACTTGGAATAATCAAAGGGAAAATTGACAAAATTTAGATGTGAACTGTGGATCAGATAATAGAGTTATTATCAGTGTTAATTTCTTGATCTCAATAATGGTACTAGGTTATTTCAGAATTTAAGTACTAAGTGTCCTTGATAAAGCAAAAGGAGTAAATGATACACAGGAGTTTCTTATATTAATTTTGCAATTTTTCTGTAACTTTTAAATTATATCATAACAAAATATTACCGAAAAATGAATCCCAAGTTGCTAAAATTCTTTTAAAATCTCTTCTGCCGCTTTTGCAATGCACCTCCTTGAGACTGGTTTCCCCGCCATGGTGCCATTAAAACAAAACATAAAAATAGTTTAGACATCCACTGTCCCCTGTGTGTAACATGGTTATCAATTCATCCTAGATTAATAAGGTAACACACAAGAAGCAAACTCACTTGCCACATTGAAACTTTTAGTATTGATATGCATTATGTTCATTCAAAGTATGCATATAAGCAGTTTACATATGGAAATCACTATTTGATTCAACTTTTAATTTACTTATGATTGTGGAATAAAAAAAGTTATTAGTGATTCTCTCTATTATCCACCTATAGCAACATATTCAAAAAAGAACATTTTTCATGATTATTTTCTTTTGGGCTCTTTGTTGTTCTGATTATATTTACTGAAATGTAATTTACATCATTGAATATAATAATTACAAATTAGACCATGTATTTTGGCCTTTGTGGGTTTTTTGGTCTCATTTTACTAGAAAGTTATTTTTATTATATTGGTCCATGACACTGGAAGTTATATAGGCATAGTTAACCACAGACAGTTTCAGAGGTACTGGTTGGTTAAAGGGCTGATTAATGCATAAACAAGACAGCCTCTCAGGGGTATTTGCTTTCTGAAAGGACCTGATCTCATTCACTAAAAGGACAAAGCATCCAATGAATTGGTAAGGATTTTTATTTGTTTATTTGCTTGATTTGAACAAGTATCCCCACTATAACTGAATTATGCCGTCAGTAGTGTCCATTTTAAAGAGCGGTGCTAAAAGAGCCCAAATGTGTGGGTTTCATGTTTTCTTTTTTAAATTAATTAATTAATTTTATTTATTTATTTTTGGCTGTGTTGGGTCTTCGTTGCTGCATGCGGGCTTTCTCTAGTTGCAGCGAGTGGGAGCTACTCTTCCTTGCAGTGTGCAGGTTTCTCGTTGCGGTGGCATCTCTTTGTTGCGGAGCACAGGCTTAGGCACATGGGCTTCAGTAGTTGTGTCACATGGGCTCGGTAGTTGTGGCACATGGGCTTAGTTGCTCCGCAGCATGTGGGATCTTCCTGGACCAGGGTTCAAACCCGTGTCCCCTTGCATTGGCAGGTGGGTTCTTAACCACTGTGCCACCAGGGAAGTTCCAGATTTCATCTTTGAAAGAATCAGCTACCCTTGCTTACAGAGATATCGTTCAAGACCACGAAATGTACACACACCTGTACAGCCATATGCAGTTATTATCAGGGGACTGTATACTTAGCTCAGTATTTGGGGGCCTGAGGAATGAGAAGTGGGTTACTGTTCAGAGGTTAAAATCATAGACTATTTAAATCTACATGGAAATTTATTTTTAATTTTGTTTAACTAGAAAAAGTTTTTTCTTGCAAGTTCTCATTAAAAGCCTTAAAACTCTTAAATCCAGTGGTACTGTGCTAGGCCTTTGCCCTGGCAAGCTAAACCCAGTGGAGACTGGGTATTGTCTAAGGACACTCTGGGTATTATCCTATTTCATGGGGATGTGCATCTGTGATTGATGTTCTCTTGACTAGGCTGTTTTACAACCCTATACAGGTAGAATTTAAACTATAAAAAACTTACAGCAATGCAAAGAATTCCAGTTAATAGCAATGCAAATGATTCCTGTTCATAGTAATTAATATGAATTGATTTTATCTAGCAGAAAACATAAATCTCTGTAACTCAAGCTCCCATTTGAACAGTTTTAACATCTTACTGGTCCCTCATTTAATGAGTTGAATAAAATCTTTGATTCATGTGCAGTTTTTATTTGTATAGGAATCATGCACATAACCTTCTTAAAATTACATGGAAAGTACTATAAGGTAACAAGTGTTTCCTCTAAGGAAACCAAGGACAGCAGCATGGTTGAAAGAAGAGGGAGGGGTGACACCTTTAACAGTAACAAAAAAAAATTTCCATGCAGAGAAGTTAGGCTTATTGAAAAGGCTGAAACAGCCTAAGCATGTGTTGATCAAAGCCCCTAGATGAGGATGTAAGTCCAGAAAAATAAAAAGTGAGAAATATTTGTGAAATTCTGTGAAAAAAATGCATCATGACTTGCAAATTGGTGGGGGAGGTATTGATAGAATAAAAAGCAGTCAAATGTAAAATTGCTTGGAGTTTCTTGTTTGAGAAATGGGTGATACTATGGTATTGAAAACTAAGATAGAGACCTCAAATGACTAAGGGAACGTAAAGAGTTAAGGACTTTATTAACAGAAAAAGATTATGATTGGGTCTAATTCAATGGGAACATGACCAACCCTAAGCTAGATCAATATTTCCCAAACTGTGTTCCAGACGACACAAATCTATCAGAATGCTCTGCGACAAAAATGGTACCATACCTCTCAATGGGAGATTCATAATGCACACAAGCACCTTAAATTTTCAGGGAATCCTCCCTTGTTTAGCCTACCATTCTCATATTTAATCACAGAAACATGAATCTAAATAAAATCCTATGGAATTAGAGTTTCTTAATGTCACTTTGAGAAATGTGGGACCAGATTTATAAAGAAAGTCTGTTTATTAATCAAGTTTTATCAAGTGATGATAAAATTTAAAGTGAGATATAAATTCTTATGTGAGCTCTGACTTCACCTAAGTGTATTCCTGAAACATCCTAGCCTATAATTTTATATAACTAGTTTGTGAAAATACCAGAAATCTGTCAGTTTTGCAGGAATAGTCTTTTGTATACCAGGCAATCCAAATGTAATAATAAAATTATCACTGTTTTCCTTACCATTTATAATAAGTTCAAAATGGTCCTGGCATTTTTCTAGTTCTTTCATTTTGAATCAGGTTTCAGTCTATAAAAATCTCTCCTATTCACACGTCTTATTCTCTTATTACCCTTATTCTCCACTCACTTATTTTACTCACAGTTTTAAAAACTCCTCTCTTCTTCCCTTGTTGATCCCAGTAAAAACAGTTTTAGAACTGGCTCATTCCCCCTGTTTCCTACTCACAACATAATGTTTCTAGAGTGTTTTATAACATTGCTGACTTCCATATTCTATGGTTTAATTTAGTTGGAGGTAGACTGGAAAAAATCAGAATTTAAAAGAATCAGGAGATACTGGCTATGTCTTCTCAGATTCAACTGAGCTAGTCTGGGCTGAAAGCAATGGTCATTTACAAACACTTATCAGGTTTCATTCTGTGGGATTGATTTTTCCTTTCTTGTAGATCTTGGTCTGCTCCAAGCTAACACATACTAATAGAAAGATAAAATTCCAAACACAATAATGTTTCAAAAATATATATTTCAGGATGTAAACCTAGGATTGCTAGATCTATCACTGTTATAAATGCAAAATGTTAAAATGTGCAAAACTTTCTTCTACAGATAGTTTTGTGTTATAAAAGAATCCATTAGATGTTTTATTAAATATAGTTTATGAAAACAAAATTAGATTAAACCTAAAATAAAGCCTTTTATTAATCCCAAATTCCTATATTCTTTTGCCAGGCATAGAAAGGTGAATAGCAAAATAACTCACACTCTAACTTTTTAAAATTATATTTTTATTGGAGGATAGTCACTTTACAGTGTTGTATTAGTTTCTACTGTACAGCAAAATGAATCAGCCATACATATATATATATATATCTCTTCCCTTCTGGACTTCCTTCCCAGTCAGGTCACCACAGTGCATTAAGTAGAGTTCCCTGTGCTCAACAGTATGTTCTCATTTGTTATCTATTTTATACATAGTATCAGTAGTGTATATGTGTCAATCCCAATCTCCCAATTCCTCCCACCCCCCTTTCCCCCTTGGTACCCATCCATTTGCTCTCTACATCTGTGTCTCTATTTCTGCTTTGCAAATAAGATCATCTATACCATTTTTCTAGATTTTACATATATGCACTAATATACAATAATTGTTTTTCTCTTTCTGACATACTTCACTCTGTATGACAGTCTCTAAGTCCATCCACATCTCTACAAATGACCCAATTTCAATGCAATCCCTATCAAATTACCAATGGCATTTTTCACAGAACTAGAACAAAACATTTTACAATTTACATGGAGACACAAAAGAGCCCAAATAGCCAAAGCAATCTTGAGAAAGAAAAACGGAGCTGGAGGAATCAGGCGCCCTGACTTCAGACCATACTACAAAGCTACAGTAATCAAGACAGTATGGTACTGGCACAAAAACAGAAATATAGACCAATGGAACAGGATAGAAAGCCCAGAGATAAATCCACGCACATATGGTCACCTAATCTATGACAAAGGAGGCAAGAATATACGATGGAGAAAAGACAGCCTCTTCAATAAGTGGTGCTGGGAAAACTGGACAGCTACATGTAAAAGAATGAAATTAGAACACTCCCTAACACCATACACAAAAATAAACTCAAAATGGATTAAAGACCTGAATGTAAGGCCAGACACTATAAAACTCTTAGTGGAAACATAGGCAGAACACTCTTTGACATAAATCGCAGCAAGACCTTTTTTGACCCACTTCCTGGAGTAATGAAAATAAAAACAAAAATAAACAAATGGGACCTAATGAAACTTAAAAGCTTTTGCACAGCAAAGGAAACCATAAACAAGATAAAAAGACAACCCTCAGAATGGGAGAAAATATTTGCAAATGAAGCAACTGACAAAGGATTAATCTCCAAAATATACAAGCAGCACATGAAGCTCAATATCAAAAGAACAAACAACCCAATCAAAAATGGGCAGAAGACCTAAATAGGCATTTCACAATCTAATTTTTAAAGTGCTTCAAAGTTGTTCTAATACAAAAACTAATACATATTTAGCCCAAACTCCAAATCATTTGTATTACTAATTAAAGATATAATTTTTACCAGTTGATTTATAATTTGAACTTCCCTCTCCATCTTCTAAAAATTATTGAAGGTAGATTAATTGTAGTCAGAGCCAAAGATTCCCAAAAGAGAGAGAGAAATAAGAAATAAAGGAAAAGAAAATAACATCTGTATTTACAAAAATCTTGATTAAAGTAAACAGTGCTATAGTAATTGGGTAAAACTTAGTTATGAACATCCTAAAAAACAGGACAAAGAAGGAAATAAAATACATAGCTCTTACTGATGGACAGAAGTATAGTAGTTTATTGGGGAAAGCAAATTTTATTAAGACCCCTAGTGCTAAGAGAAATACTTATAGGAGACTTTGTAAGAGGGCATTGAACTGCTTTATAAATATTATATAAAGCCATTTCAAATGTTACATGTTTTCATTTCAGCTATCTGTATAAGAAAATAATGCCAAAGCATCATTCTGAAAATGCAGCTATAGTGGGGGCAGGGAGATAATGACAATGGTGTAGTCTAGGTATTAGGTTTTCTAATTTTTTTAACACATGGTAGGCAGCAAAGAGACACTCTATTCATCAAAACATCCCAATCATAAAGAATTACAACTAGACAGTTATTCTATGTGATTTCTGAATTCACATTGGGAATTTGTAGTGAAATGTGCTTTGGGTTATACATTACAAAATGCAAAATATCCCACTGTTGAAGAACATTGCCTAATGGGGGAATTCCTTGGTGGTCCAGTGGTTAGGACTCCGTGCTTCCACTGCCGGGGGCAAGGGATCGATCCCACAAGCCGAGCAATGTGGCCTAATGAAAGGAGTATAAAGAGAATGGAAGATGTTGATGGGAATGTACAATGGTATAAAAGTTCTGTTATTTTGGCACTACATATCAAGAGACTTAAAAAGGAGAATAAATTTCGACTTAGAGATTCCACTTCTAGGACTGTGTCCTTAGGAAATAATTAAGAAAGCGGGCAAAGGTTTACTTACAAGGATATACATCATCAATTCTTTTATAGTAATGAAAAATTAGGAACAATCTAAACATGCAAATGAGAGTGGTAAAATACATTATATGGAAAACTGTTTACCCATTAAAAATTCCTTGATAGAAAAATATTTTTACCTTGGAATGTTCAAATACAGGTTGGTGTAATAAAAGGGATAGGGAAACAGTTTCTTTCATATGCTGAAGGGTGCACAAATTTGGCAAAGTCTTGTAGGAGTGTTATCAGGTAGATTTATCAAAATTCTAAATGTCCATGCCCTGTTCATGGGAAATACACCCTGTAGGAATCCTTGCAGTGTGCACACAGATATGGTATGTACACGTGCATTGTTCTACTGTTGTAATGAACAAAACCATAAAGAGTCTACATGTTCATGATAGGTGTGGTGGTTTTAAAACACATCCACAAATTCTTTGACACATCAAGAGATGGGGGTCTATGTCCTCTCTCCCGAAATTTAGGAAGGCTTCTGACTACTGTGACCAATAGAATGCAAAAGTGGCCAGAAAAGGGGACGCAGCTTCTGCCTGATTCTCTCAGGACAATCACTTTTAGAGCCTTCAGCCTTCAGTAAAAAGTCCAACTTCCCTCTAGTTGTCATACTGCGAGGAAGTCAGACCACATGGAGAGGCAGGAGCTCTGGACAAGAGCCAGCACCAGCCACCAGGCATGTAAGTAAAAACGTCTACTGGTGATTTCATTCCCCAGTTACTGAGTCACCTCAGCTGTTAGTTCTCCCCAGCTGAGGCCCCAGACATCACGTATCAGAGACAAGACATCCCCACTGTGCTCTGTCTGAATTCACAGAGTGAGTGCAACAAAATGCTATATCGCATGACTAAGTTTTAGAGTCATTTTTATGCAGCGTTGATAACCAGAGCAATAAGGTATTGGTTGAATAAAATATGGTATATGCACAGAATGAAACACTATACAGCTGTTAAAAAGAAAAGATGGGGAATTTTAGAACAGTACATATAATATGACCCTGGTCTGTTTTTTATTTATTTTTATTTTTTTCTGACTTTATTGAGGTATAATTGGCAGTTATGACCAATATATGAAAGGGAGAAATAAAGATAAACAAACACTGCATATAAATCTTAGGAACTTTCTAGAAAGCAATTTGGCAGTATATTTCAAGAATAGTAAGAATCTTCAAAATAGTTGACCCAATAATCCCTCTTGTGGGAATACATTTTAAATTTCCATTTAAAAAATTCATACACAAATCTAAGTATTGTTCTTTGGAAAGGCCAACTAAAAAGAATCATCTCTGAATGAAAGAAGCAGGCTAAAAAAAGAAAGAACCCAAACACTCAGCACTAACAAGGGGAAAAGTGTGATAACCACAGGTGTGGAGATTTTTATTTTTTAAAAGAAAATGCTACAAAAAATATAAAATCTGGATAAAAGAGATTACCTTTTTGGAAAATATAAATTATCAAAATTTATCTTAAAAACTTAAAAAGTCTAAATATTCATGTTAGAAAGTGAAAAAGGTGTCACTACTGCTTCCAAAAATTCGTCAGCCACAAAAGTTTTGCAGGCAACTGTTTTCAAACTTTAAATGATCAGATAGAGACAGGCCGGGACCTGGGACCCATGCTGCAGTGCTGCAGGGCTTCCACCTGGACACACCTCTCTTCAAGCAACAAAATACAAAGAAACTATATGGGACTAAAAATAACTGCATGCAAGCTGCAGCTAGGGCAAATTTTGGACAAAAGATACAAAGAGACCAAAAAACCCAACTGCTACCTTTGAAGAGTCTGGAACAAAAGCAGGGGGTTGGGAGCAAAAGCAGGGTACTGCGCATGCCCCCTGCACACAACACCACCTAAGCGGTGGGCAAAACACCTAAGCCACCCCTCCAGCCGACCCCTGGACACACCCCTGCCCTCACCCCATATAAGGAACAAGCTCGCCTCCCCAAGCGAGGGAAACCATTGTTTGTTCTCACTCTCCCCTGCTGCAGCAGGGGCCCCAAAAATGCCTTGTCTTAATTTCTTGTCTGGTCTCTGATCAATTTCTATTAAGAAGGCCCAGAAACCTGGTCCGTAACAAAGTGACCTATCAGAAAAATTAAATGAAGTTCTCTCTTAAATAGGATTATTGGTGATTTAATTTTTATTAATTTCTATATTTTAAGTGTTCTTTTCAAATATATATTTGTATTAATATAATCAATACTGTATTTAATAATATAATTAAAATTTATTAGACCTTGGGATGAATCTAACTGAAATCATGAAAGTGGGAATATGTAATTTTTGCTTTGTGAAGCTTTGAAATTAGTGAAAGACAGGTAAGGTGAAAGTGGTATCAATTTGAGAGGAGAACAGCATTTTGGCTCTCATGGTTTTCAAAGCCAGATGTTTGGGAGACTCATTTCTCAGATGCAGGTCTTAAAAGTTGGAGTGCCTGAAGCAGGGGATAACCCTTCACTCCTGGGGAGAAGCTCAGGGTCTGTGAGGTCCCTTGGGATTGCGGGCTGCCATGCCAGGGGTTGGGTTTATGGCGAGACTCTGTCTCAGCCTTTCCTACCTGCTTTGATGTGTTTGCTGATGTGAAGGCGTTACTCAGCTAATTTTCACGTCATTTTCGGAGTGAACTGTACCATAAGTAGCTGTAGACTTGGTGTGTCTCTGGGACGAGGTGAGTTCAGGCTCTTCCTATGTCATCATGTTGAACTGCTTTTTAGAGCCTACATATAAATGAAATCATTCACTATTTGTCTTTGTCTGATTTATTTTTAGCATAATGCCCTCAGGTTCATTCATCTTGTAACAAATGGCAAGATTTTCTTCTCTCTTAAGGCTAAATAATATCCCATTGTGCACATATACATAAAATCTCACATTTTTTCATCCATTCATCCATCGATGGACACTTAGGATGTTCCCATGTCTTGTCTATTGTAAATAATGTTGCAATGAATATGGGGGGGGGGCGCATACTTATATCTTTTCAAATTATATATTACAAAATTATATATATAATATTAAAGAAGAAACAGAAATTTATTGGAGCTATATATTATAATTGTATTTATGTTGGGTAAAATAAATTTTAAATTTTACTTCTGGTTGTCATCACACTGTATCAACACAAGAACGTTTCAGTAGAAGACTTCATCTCACAGTTCTTAGGCTAGTCTGCACCCCACAGCACTCAATTTATTAAATAAATCCCCTTTAAGTTTCTCCAAATATCTCCTATCAGTTCTAAGTAACTTGCAAACTTTGGTATTCTATTTTAGTTGTGAAACTCAGTTTGAAGAAAATTCCGTTTTCAGTGATTTGTATTAAAAAACAGCGCACCACAAGGAAGAGTAGCCCCGTATCGCCGCAACTAGAGAAAGCCTACAGGCAGCAACAAAGACCCAACGCAGCCAAAAATAAATAAAATAAATTAAATTTTTAAAAATAATTAATTTTAAAAAATAGTAGAAAGTAAAATGAATTTTTCACTTCAATGCTTCCTCAGAATAAAAATATTATTTTGATTAAATAAATACTATCTTCAGCCCGAATTCCAGTCAATCCACAGCTCCAAAGATTAGTTCAGTCCATAGGTCACTATGGCCAAATGGGCCTGGGCCACGGGGACAAATGCTGACAGGTAGTCTCCTGAGTGTCATCTATGTTTATAACATCGGTTCCAATAGAGGTCACTTCACCTACCACTCCTTTCAGAAGATCGGCCACGTCATTTGCAGGGCCCAGTGCAAAACGGAAACATGTGGGCCCTTTCAGAATTTATTAACAATGCGGCATAGGAAAGAAACTAGGACCTCAGAGTCCTTCCGAGGTCCTGTTCCACTGGACAGGTTGCATGCCCACAAAACCGGCCTTGTCTTTCAGAAGATGTCATTTACAATATGTCTGTCTAGCTGTTGGTTAAAAAAAAATTTTTTTTTGTAATCATGTTTAATTTTCTCAACAGGCAAAGTACACTCACAATTAATTTCGTTAAATCAAGCAACGGAAGCAAAAGGGCAAGCATTTGTTGTTAAGTCAGCAACCAACAACTGTATTGCTCAATTCAACTAACAGTGAGAGAAGGGAGAAAAGAGGACACTGGGGAAGCTTCTACTATGTTTCCAGCACAGGAGATTTTCAAATGGCTCCTATTTCACTCCAGCTACGAAGTAGGTGAACTGGAACGACTGGGGAGGCGGGGGGGAGGGGATTTGAAATTATGTCCTGGTTTCTAAATAACTTCAAAAGGCTACGTGGAAACATATTCCACGAGTTAGCGGGGCCAGAGCTCACGTTCGTTCAAGGCTGGGCCTTATCCTGCGCCCGCTGGTAAGAGTCTGGGCCAACGCAGCTGGCGGCTCCTTGACGTAGGACTCGCGTCAGGAAAAGGAGGAACCGCCCACAAAGCGCTGCGGGGAAGTGGGAGGAGACGGAGGGGGCGGGGACTGTGGGGGGCGGGGCCGATGGAGGGCGGGGCTGAGGAGAAGGGACTCGGGAGTTAGGATTCCGGAGTGGGCGGGTCTAGGGGGGGCGGACCCTAGAGGGGCAGGGCCGAGACGGTGGCCCTGGCGGTCATGTTGAGGCCCCGCCTTTCCCTTGCGACTGCTGCTCCTCTTACCTACGAGGCCCGAGGTAAGACTAGGTCTGGATAGAGGCCGAGATGTCCTCGGCCCGTCTGGGTCTCGTGCTGCCCCGGTGACACGGCGGGGCCCGGTCGGGGCGCACGCTGAGGCCTGCGGCGAGTCGCGTGGGTGCGATCGCGAAGAACGCGGCCCCGGGCCCAGAGCGCGACGAGCCGCGGCAGGAGGCCGAGGGAGGGGCGCTGAGCCGAGGACTTTGTCCCGAGTCTCGGCGCCTCTTCCCGAATCCCTTTTTCTCACTGAGCTTCCAAGAATGTGTAACCCGGGGCGCTCGGGCGTGCGGTCTCTGAGGGCATCTGCCGGTTTATCAAGTACCCCACTACGTTTGCGTAGCTGTTCCTGCGTCAGGTGGATGGGTACCTCGCTCGTGGAGGAAACAGACCCCAAAGCGTTCGCAGCCTCCACGGGCGCCTGGGTCGGGGCCGGGCACCTGGGGATCCCGCTTCTCCGCACACGCTCGCAAGCACTTTGGAAGGCTGATCGTATTTGTAAATGCGCTGTCAGTTGTGTAGAGGTCTGGAGGTCGTCCGTGACTGGGTCGTCAGGGCGATGGCATTTGCGCGGACCTTGGAGGGCATTCGAGGTTGCAGGAATAACAATAGCTAACATTTGTGTGCGTATCATGGCCAGCAGTGTTCGAAGTACGTGAATTAACTCAGTCCCGGGAACAACCCTATCAAACTGATCCTATTAATATCCTTACTTTACAGATGGGGAAATGAGGCATAGAAAGATGACGTAGTTTGCCCCAAGTCACTACCACTACCAAAGAACTACCGTGTAAATAGTACGTGGTGAAGCCAGAATTTGAACCTGGAGGGTCTGGCTCCACAACCTGCTCTAAAACCATTGTACCGTGGCACCCAGTAGAAACAACCGGGCTATTCTAGAATCATACATAATTGAGTTTGACTAAATTAAGATAACAGAAAACAAGGCCAGACAAATACTGTGGGACCACTGAAGACAATTTTGAGAGCTAAGTTAAGGTGCTTGGAGCTCATGGATGCTATGTTTTTCCCCAGGGTGGATTAAAAATTCATCTGTGGGCAAGCCATGTGAATTTTTATGAAGGAAAAGCGATTATGCATAGTACACAGTTAATAATGTGACCAAAGTATATATAGAGTTCTGTTCATCCTTTTTGTCAGTTCATAGTTTCAATTTTGTGAAGTTTTAATGGCATCAAGCTTTTAAAAAAATCACATAATTACTGACACTATCTTCCATTTCAGTGACTTATTGGTTTTCAACTTCTGCCCTGACAGCAGAGTGGGATTAGTTCTGGACACCTGTAGCAGCATCCTGGAAGTGGGCAAGCATTTTTCATCTGCTAGTTAATGTGGGCAAGCTAACCAGGTTTTAAAATTGACAATGTGCTTAACACTACTGAACTATACACTTAAAAATGGTTAAGACAGTAAAGTTTATGTTATGTGTTTTTTATCACAATTTTTAAAATAAAATTATAAATAAACTTAAATGACTGATAACTCCAAGTAGATCATGTTAGGCCTGAAGATGTGTCGTGTATAGGGATCCATTGAGCAGTAAGTTAAATGGATTAAAGCCCTAGGCTTCCATGCAGGATTGATTTTAGTGAGACATACAAGAAGGAAACAAAGTAGGAAGGAAAATTTAATTTCTTGCGTATAATTAGGATGGTGGCAGTGGGAATTCAGAGACGGGGTAACTTTAAGACATTTCAAATGTAGGTTGGCCAAGACAGGCATAGATGAAAAGAGAAGCAAAAAAAGGAATAGAAACACTTGGTTTGAAGGTAGGAGACAGAAGCTTAACTTTAGATACGTTGAGTTTTACTAGCCTGTGGCACATCCTGTGAGAAGGTTCCAGCAAGAAATTTAAATTCTGGCACCAATGCCTGAGAACGACTGAATCAAGAGAGGCAGATTTACATTGTTTCAACGCAAAAATAGAGCAGAAACTTAGGGAATGGAATCCTGTTTTTTCACTGAGGAGAGGATTTGAACAAAGAAGTGACGGTCAGCAGTTCCATAATCGGGTGATGTTGGGAAGACGTGTGTAGGTCATTGAGAGCCAGTGGGGTGGGACACATTGCAGATGGAGAAATGGATCAAAGTCCATGAGAGAATGAGAACAAAAACCCAGGTAGAGATAGATAGAAAACTTTTGAGGCTCACGGGAAGAAGGAAAGAATGGGTGAAATACAAAGAACACAGACTTCTGGAGATAAATAACACTTAACTTCAATAAGTAAAGGGAAGAAAAGTAAGATTTGACAGTTTAGCCTTTTGGGGGAATGGATGCTTTGTGAATAAAGATGACTTTAATACTTTTTGCCTCATTGGCTTTCCATGTACCATGCACTGAGAGAAACTTTGTTCTCTGAAGAATATTGATGTACATTTCATTGACTTTCTAGGAAGACTGGCACTGTGAATTTTTTTTTTGCCTTTGTTTTTGGTTTTTCTCGGGGGAGGTGTTTTTTATTATTCTATTCTACTCTGTAATTTCATTTCTCCCCCAAAATCTGTTCTAGAACCGAAATGAAATGTGTCAGACAAATGACACATTTGGTGTCATTTGGTGCACACTACTACGTACATTTCTATTTATTTGTTTATTTCTGTGTATCAGTAACTTCACCATCATTCATAAGCCCAGTCAGTTTTCTCACCAGTTCATCCTTTCTAGCCAGTCAGCCCAGTAGTCCTTAAACCCTCATCTCTTCCCTTCTTTATCCTCCCCGCATTACAAGTTTGACCTACAACTCTTAGCTGATGAGTCTAGGCTTCTTATCTTTCTCTACTTTTCTAGTCTCCACTCCTGTTTTCTTCACTCAGTAGTTGACTATATCTCGTACTTTCAAATTACAATCTAAAACTTTTTCTATTTATTTAAAAGAAAAAAAAAAACCTGTGTTCGTTGGACTCTTATTCCAGGAAAAGTTTTTAACCAAACACAAGGCCTTGTGGCAAAATAGGTGTTAAGGTACTTAGATTATGGGCCAAGGTAAAGCGATGGTGCTGTTCCATCAGCTGCCCTTTTGACACTGCCATACCCAGAGTAGATAGTCATCTACCTCACAAGGGGAAAATGTCTCCGTTGAGAATGTGTAGTGTACTATACATGTCTGTATAACCTTTGTTGTGAAAAGTATGTCCCATTTATACACCATTTGATCTTTTTTTCAGGATCATCTACCCTTCGGTGCAGATAAAAAAGCAAGTAGCAGTTGGACAGGTACATTTAAGTTTTATTTTTATGTATTACTTTGGAAGTTGAATGAAAAATCTAGTAACTTGGTTTAAAATATGCTATTTTTCACATAGAAAAATTTTAGTGAAAAATGTCATCACCTAGTATATCATTTCATATATCATAGTATATCATATCTAGTTCTTAGCTTATGTCTTATTTTTTATTGAGCCTAACTTTCTTAATTGACAATTGAAGATAGTTTCTAAAATGGGTAGTTAGGGGGGAAAAAAAAACTAAAAGCTTTGATTTTATTTTTATTAATTCATTCTACCAATTTAAAAAAACAGTATTTTAACTTCGTTTTCTCTGGCCCAGTGGAAAGTGTTTGATTTTGAATTTTAATTAAGAACATTCAAAGAGCAGAAGAAATAGACTAGTTACGGATTACCAAAATAGATGAATAACAAAGTATAAAAACAATAGAGGTAAAGAATAAGCTAATTTTTAAAACTTTCACATAATTGGTAGTTAGAAGTTAAAAACTTATTCATTAGTTCAACAAATAATTATTAGGTACCTCTCACGTACTAGATATATGCTCAGTGTACCATGTTTTGGGAAAGCAGACATAGTCCCTGCTAGATCTAAAAAAATAGGATTTCCTTTAAGAATAATTCAGGTAAATTTTATTCCTTAACACTACTGTGTATATATTTTGTGTGTATATTTTGTGTGTGTATATTTCATGTGTATATATTTTAAAAGTATACATCTATCTCTGTTAATTCATTATTTAAGATAGTGTCATAAACAAGAATAGCTGAAGTTAATATTCAATAATTAATAACATTTTGTGGGCAGTTGTTTAAAAATTGGTCTTTTAAAGGTTAAAAGCATAAACCTGTGAATAGAAGGTAATGCTACCTCTGTGTATAATTGTAATACCCTAATGCTATAAAATTAGTGAATCTTTTCCGAAAAAAAAATTTTTTATGAGTATTTAAAAACCCTCTCAGGAGGCAGGAAAGCATAGCAGGAGAGTAGGGGCTCTGATGTCAGACTTTCTGGTTCACATCCCAGGTTTCCAATGCAAAGCTCAGTATTTGGATTTACTGAGGAGATTACTTAAGCGTAGGATTGAAACTAATCTTATTTAGAATTTTGCAAAGACGTTTCCAAAATAAGCTTTCTAAGATTATTGCTACATATCTTTTTAGAGTAACCTTAACACCACAACTGATCAGCGTACAGTAGAACATTCACTGAGAAGACCACCAGAGAGGTCATACCTGTTCCTGGTATCTGAGGATTTTTTATTTAGTGTGTATGATTTAGTGATTTGTAATAAGGAGAGGAAGGGAGTCCTTCCTCGAGAGATACAAATCAGAATCAGTCTGGTTTCTCTTTGCTCAACAGGTATTTACCATAAAGATGGTGTTCCAGTTTTTTTGGTATTTATTATTAAAAATTAATAATGTATGGTATTTTAACATTTAAGTTTAAAATTATTTATGAACACTTTAAAGATGTGTTAGAGAGAAAAGAATTACCAGACTTCAAAATTTCCCCATGACAAACTGTACTTTTAATTCACTCAGCACAGGCTTTTGTTTTACTTGCTGGTTTGTTTTAAAAGGAGAAATGTTGATCTGATAATTGTATATCACTTTCTCTGAAACACTCCTAGAATGAGTAATTTGATCTCGTTCAACATGTAGGAAAGTGCCTGTGACACTGTGTTCAGTAAATGTTACCTGTTATTATTATCAAAATCATTATTGTTGCACCATTTTCCTCCCATTTTAATATCAACCATAATGTCATACCATTGCCTCCTTTGTTACAGTTAACAGGTAAACTATTAACAATTTTTAATCTTCTAAGCTAAAGTTAATAACTTATTTATATTCTGCCTCTTTCTGAAAAGAATTTGGAAAAAAGTAAAAAGGAAAGGGACTTCCCTGGCAGTCCAGTGGTTAAGACTCTGCGTCCATTGCAGGGGGCATGGGTTTGATCCCTCGTCGGGGAACTAAGATTCTACATGCCACGCGGCACAGCCAGAAAAATAAATTAAATAAAAATAAAAAGAATTTGGGGCAGTCCACAGTCATACAGACAAAAAATCTTGTTAATAAATTAGTAATGACATTCCAAAGTACTAAAGTTTCCTAAAGTGAGTACCAAGTGTAAGTGTATGTACCAAAATTAGTCAGTTTCATAATATTATTTATGAGAGTAAATTAGCATGTGAAAAAAATTCAGGGTGGCAGACAGTTGCATATTTAGATAATTTATCCCCAAAACAGTTAGTTTTGTTTCAAATTTTTTAGGAACTGATTCTCTAGAAATTAATGAGATTAATCTTCACTAATAGGAGAAGAATGGCATTGAAACAGATTTCCAGCAACAAGTGCTTTGGGGGATTGCAGAAAGTTTTTGAACATGACAGGTAACTACTAAGAAGGTACAATTTTAGATATCTCTAATTCTGCTTCCGTCTAGTTGATTCTTTAAATAAGCCCATGAAAGATCACTGTTGCATGAATTACTGTGTACCTGTAAAAAATACCTGTGATTTTTATCAGCTTTATCTTATCTAGTTTTGATATTGGTGATGGTAATAAACTCTTAGTGATAAAAAGCAAATTAAGGATGTGATGCATTTCAGTGCCCGTGAACAAACATGTAGTTTAAGAGCTTTAGAATTCATTTTTTATAAAAGCTGATTTATTATCTCATATATCTCTTTAGAAACAATTTTTGTTTTAATAATTTTAGTGCTACGTTGAGGATGTTACATTTATTCTTTTAATTCAGCCTGCTCAGAATGACTGTGTACCATGCACAGCCTAGGCTCAGTTTGGTTAATATCAATAGATCAGTATGCTAAATTGGCCTCATTCTTTCTTTAAGGGCTATGGTATATTCCTTAAATGTTGGTGGAATCACTTACTTTGGACATTAAATCACTTATTTTATGTTTCTGTCTTGACTGATGGGGGGCAACTGATTTTTTTTTTTTTTTTTTTTTTTGTGACTGTTAAAATTACAGTGTTGAACTGAAATGCAAAATGAAATTTGCTATCTATTTACCACCAAAGGCAGAAACTGGAAAATGCCCTGCACTATATTGGCTGTCTGGTAAGTGTTACGCATTTGAGTTTTATAAAGGAGTTTCTTTTTCTTTTTAACTAGCTTATCTTATTCTTTAATCTTTACTTATTGGTGTGCTTTCTGAACCATTTATAAAAGACTTTAGGAGCCTGTCATAGTCTACTCTTACTTTATCCTGAGAATAATTTCAGACCTACTGAATTACATTTGTTATACTTCTTTTTCAATTAGGCCAATTAATTCAGCAGAGAATATAAAGTTCTCGACTCAGTGACAAGAGCTTAGAAAAGTTATTTACTTTGTACCTACTCAAGCGTTTCTTAGAGACTTTACCACTCAAATAGAACAGTATCAGGTAAAACCAGGACACCTGTGATATGCTAATTAGAAACCACAGCCAAGTAACTTCTTACAGTGTTCTCTGAAATATTTTAATTGGACTGACCTTCTCTGGCTACAATCTGGAACATCACAAAAGAATACTAATGCTTCTAAATCAGAGGTGAATGTTAAAGATTCTTGAATGGATTGCGAGAGAGTAATTTTGAACCTCTGTGCTAACTTTTCTTTCACAAGATGTTGGCACTTCATCTTTAGAAGCAGACATTATAAGAGACTCATAGGAACCAAATTATGTCATAGCGTTCTATTTTTGTTTCTTTAAAATTGCTTCTTATAACTTTGATTTAAATCCTCCCTTATGTATGTTTCCTCGAGGATATGCCCCAAATACCAGTCTTTAAAAATGAGAATATTTCATTTTAAAAGGTAAAAATTAAGTGCCTACCTAGTTATTTTTTTTAACATCTTTACTGGAGTATAATTGCTTTACAATGGTGTGTTAGTTTCTGCTGTATCACAAAGTGAATCAGCTATACATATACATATATCCCCATATCCCCTCCCTCTTGCGTCTCCCTCCCACCCTCCCTATCCCACCCCTCTAGGTGGTCACAAAGCACCGAGCTGATCTCCCTGTGCTATGTAGCTGCTTCCCAGTAGCTATCTATTTTACATTTGGTAGTGTATATATGTCAGTGCCACTCTCTCACTTCATCCCAGCTTACCCTTCCCCATCCCCGTGTCCTCACGTCCATTCTCTATGTCTGCGTCTTTATTCCTGTCCTGCCCCTGGGTTCTTCAGAACCATTCTTTTTTTTTTTTTTTAGATTCCATATATATGTGTTAGCATACGGTATTTGTTTTTCTCTTTCTGACTTACTTCACTGTGTATGACAGACTCTAGGTCCATCCACCTCACTACAAATAACTCAATTTCGTTTCCTTTTATGACTGAGTAATATTCTGTTGTGTATATGTGCCACATCTTCTTTATCCATTCATCTGTTGATGGACACTTAGGTTGCTTCCGTGTCCTGACTATTGTAAATAGTGCTGCAATGAACATTGTGGTACATGACTCTTTAGGAATTATGGTTTTCTCTGGGTATATGCCCAGTAGTGGGATTGCTGGGTCGTATGGTAGTTCTATTTCTAGTTTTTTAAGGAACCTTCATACTGTGCCATAGTGGCTGTATCAATTTTACATTCCCACTAACAGTGCAAGAGGGTTCCCTTTTCTCCACACCCTCTCCAGCATTTATTGTTTGTAGACTTTCTGATGTGCCTATCTAGTTTTAATTCAACAACTAATTTCTTTGATTGAAAAAAGCGAACCAATTTTGCTAGAAGAGCAGGGTATTGCCAAAAGCAACAACAAATTACATGTTTGTTTTAGAAACATAGTATTGTGTAGCTAAAGATGCTCTTAGAAATCATGTAACCTGTAGAATAGGAAACTATTCTATAGTACCAGGGAAATTATATATTACCCAGGATCACATAAAAGAGTGAACAAGTTTTCTGATTCATGGTCCAAAGCTGTATTCATTCTTTTCTCCTGTTCTTTTTACATTTTGTTTCTGGTGAGAGCTACTGCAGTCATATCTCTTGTTAAAAGAATAACACACCATTAGGGTTGTAATAACATTTGTTTTATGCACCATATTGCCATTCTACAGTTTGAATAATTCTAAATTCCCAAACACACCTGGTCCAAAGGATTTCAGTAATTGAAATTTTAGTGAGTGACTTTCAAAGGACAGCTATGGGAGCATTTAACCTAAGACAGTTCTTGGATTAATACTGTTACATATTTTATGAGAAGGGAAACTTTAGTGTCTTTTTCAACATTATTTCTTAAAACAAACAAACAAAAAACTTTTTAATAAGTGAGCTTTTTTTCCTGTGTTATAAGAAGATTAAAGCTTATAAACCGTTCACAGGTCACAGCGTTATCATGAGATAATATTTTTGATCTTTAGGTTTAACTTGCACAGAACAAAATTTTATATCAAAATCTGGTTACCATCAAGCCGCCTCGGAACATGGCCTTGTCGTCATTGCTCCAGATACCAGCCCTCGTAAGTGTTCTTGTTCCAGAGGTCCTGTGTAAAAATATAAATCTTTAAGACTTAAGTTACAATATATACACAATTCATTTCATATTTTTGCTATTTATTAATCTTTCAAGCAACATCATGTCTCTAAAATACCATGCTGTAATTTTCCTCACTGAATTTTACTTATAACGTCACCCTTATGAGAGGGGACAGTTTTGCTATTCCCATTTTACAGATTAAGACACTAAGACACTTTAAAACAGAGACTGAGCAACTCAATTAATAATGTATCATATTGGCACTAGTGCCAAAATAACCTACAATGCATAGGAAATAATTATTTTTATTCCTTGGGTAAACTGCCTTGTCACGTGGTAATTATCTTTTCTCATTTCTGTTAGTCATCAAATAGTCGTACAGTTAAACAAGTATTAGTTTTAATGTAAATGATTATAATGTTTACATTAGAGAAATGAGAATATCAAATATTTGAGAATTCAATCCATCAGATAGTTGAAACTTGTTTTGGGACCCTATAAGGGTCAGGAAATGGAATTTAAATGGTAGCTAAAACTATCTGGAAGTTGAATGGCTGGCCTTGGAAGTAATGCATTTCCTTTCACAATCCATATTATGTAAAAGTAAGACATGTGTCACAGGAAATGTAATAAAATGTTTAATTCAGAAGAGCATCAAAAATATAAAATGCCTTGGAATAAACTTTTAAAGTATGAAGATTTATTTTAAAAGAAAACGTAAAATTTCCTAACTGTTGTAAGTGGAAGAATGCCATGTTCCTGGATGGGTAGACTGACTATTATGAAGAGGTCATTTCCATCAAATTACGTATCACTATAATTTTATTCAAAATCCCAGTGGTTGGCTTTTTAACTGTATGCAAGGATATAAAATAAAACGTAATCAGTTAAAATAGAATATAAGAAAATCCCATTGGGGGATGGGTAAATAGGGGAAACGTGATGGAATGATTCCAAAGTACATAAGGAGACATCTTCAGTTCAGAATAGTGAATTGAGCACAAGCATTTGTTCCCCTTCCCTTCTAAGATCACAGTGGTACAGAGAAGTAAAGAAGTGTTGGTAATGAAGAGGGTCATCAGAGAAGGAATCTTAACACATTTCTGAAAGATAAAAAGAGAGTATAAGCCCTTTGACAGGTAAAACAGAGTGAGGAAGGATATGTTCAGAATACATAAGGAGGGAGCTTCGTCAGTGAAGAAAGCCAGTGAATACCCCAGCCTGGAGGGCCATTCCCTCTCTTGCCTCATTGGCTAGAACTAGTCACGTGACCCCACTCAAGGGGGCAAGGAAGTCTGTGCCCCAAAACGCAGAGAGCCCACGATACTTGGTGAACAGCTCTAATGCAAGTGAAATTTCAGGTTCATTTTAAAGTGTGTTATTAAACATGGGCCATTACGACAGAGTAGATGAAACCACAAGATTTGTCCTTCATAGGTGGCTGCAATATTAAAGGAGAAGATGAGACCTGGGACTTTGGCACTGGTGCTGGATTTTATGTGGATGCTTCTGAAGATCCTTGGAAAACTAACTACAGAATGTACTCGTATGTAACGGAGGAGGTAATTTAATTTACAGTGTAATTATTAATTGATGGCTGCCAAAAGTTTGATTTTGGACACAAAGTCTTTCCAGTCCCGAGAATTTTAAACTAGGGTATGGTATTGATGAATCTATTTGGTACATATTTATTAATTATCTTAGTAAAAATTCCAACGTTTACAAGTACTATAGTCCTATTGTCTGCAATTTAAATGAACACTAAGTACAATTTTAAAGAGTTTAATAATTATATTAATACCTGTATACACTACCCAGGTTATACAAAGAAAATAGTATATGAAAAAACTGTATTTTCTGGCAGCTGGTTGGTTCATCCAGATATATTTCATAGTGATTAAAATCAAAAAGGATGAGTGGTAAAGCATTGCTTCTATTAATAACATTTGTGTGCAGTTTATGCATTTTTCTATGATTTTAATTGTTAATGTGCACATCATAGAAACTCAGAAATGATAATATAAAATTTTAATCACCCATAATTCTGTCACCCCAAACAACAACTATATTTTGGTATATTCCAGACTTTTTCTAATGACTAGTTTTCATATAATAGTAAAACATTTTTATCTTGTTCTTTTTTTAGTTGTATAAAGTAAATATTTTCTAATATTCTGATCTATTTGTAACATAATTTTAATAATTGTATAGTATTCTGTCATATGCCGTGATTTACTTTTTTCTAATGGAGGCTATTTATATATTTACATATATTTTTTTTACCATAATACGTATTACTGCATTGATTATCTTTGTTTATAATTTTTTACCCATAAGGACTTTTCCCTTAGAAGAGATTCCAGGAAGTGAAATTTCTAGATCAAAAGTTTACAACATTTTAAAGTTTCTTTCTGCATTATCTTCTTAGAGTTGCTTTCTAAGGAAGATGTAACATATATTCTCCAGTGATATATTAATGATCATTGTCTAGCTGACTTTCTTTTTTTAATCTTTACTAGTGTAAACCATTGTAAGACTGTGAATATGGAAGTATTGATTATTTTTAGATGACTTTGAAAAAGTCTAAACTTATTTCTGTCATATCTCTTGTCCCACTATTAAATTCTCTCTAGCTTCCACAACTCATAAATACCAATTTTCCAGTGGATCCCAAAAGGATGTCTATTTTTGGCCACTCCATGGGAGGCCATGGAGCTCTGATTTGTGCTTTGAAGAATCCTGGAAAATACAAAGTAAGATTACCTAAGCTTCTAGTGACAAGATATTTCTCTTGAATAGTATAATATTAGGAACTTTCAAAGATTGAAATTAAGATACTGTTGTTTTAGTATTGGGACTAAACTTTTCTAGTGTTGGGAATTTCAAGGGGTTTGTGGGGCAAGAGTATTAAATTTGACCACACAATATATGCTACAGAATCAGAAGTATAGGAATTTTATCCCAGTGGTTTCTCATTGGCCTATGAGAGGTATTATAAAGCAATTTTCATTGCTTCTATTCAAACTATAGTTTTCTAGGCTTTTTTTCCCTAAAAGTTATTATTGATTAATGTTATTGTGACAGTATGTTATCATTTACTTTTACCGGGAATATTCTTGTAAAGTTGACTTTGATTTTTTAAGTGGAAAAAATGAGTAGAAACGCTGAACATAAACTTTCATTTGTGCCTTATTTAATGAAAATGTAGCTCTTTTAATAGAACACACAAAGGATGTGGTATCTTGGAGAGGCATATAATCTAAGCCCATAATATAGCAAAAGGAAAATTGTTCACAGGGATTTTCATGGCAAGTCAGAGTTTTTAAGCAAGTTGTAAATACCTGTTCATATTCAATTTAGCAAAATATAACTTGTTTTTAATTTTTTTTTCGTTTGTTTCTGAAGTCTGTGTCAGCATTTGCTCCAATCTGCAACCCAGTGCTCTGTCCTTGGGGCAAAAAAGCCTTTAGTGGATATTTGGGAACAGATCAAAGTAAATGGGAGGTAGGTACCGGATGGCGGTCTTCATACTCATTCTTAAGTTTTCAAATTTGTTAAAAAAGCTACACACTACAGACGTTACGTTCTTAACTTACTCAAGTTAAGGATCCAAAGCAAAAAATAATTAACTAAAGTGTATACATATAACAATAACAACAACAACAGAGAACAATTTTTCAATGCATTGAATTATGGCAGATAGTTCTGCGGCTACATTTTGTTTCTGCTAATGATTCATTTATATGTTTATTTTCTAAATTAACATTACAAAAAATACCCCATATTACTAAATTTAGACTTACCTCATATTAACTGTGTGCTTAATTGTATGATAAGAACCACGAGGCCTGGCTTTTCATTTCGTGTATCTGTTTCAAAGTCTAGCATCGCTCAGATTTGGATTTTAAATTCTAGACTTAAAAGCTCTTAAAAATAGATATTGTGTATGTAATATACATTTATGAGAATATTTCCAACAGTAAGATTGCTTTTTCAAGCATAGGAGCAGATGCTTCTAAATGAAAATAAAAATGGTAAAAATGGCCCTTTTTTCCTGAGACTGATTTGCTCTTGTGCAGAAATGGGCTATTTGAAAACTCCACCAAATGTCTGAATATTTTGCATATGAACTCATCATCATGTGCATGTTAGCAAGTAGAAAATCGAGTGGGAAAAAAAACTTTTTTGTCTTATTGCTGTTTATTCAAAGTAATTTACACGTGGACCCCTATTTTATTTAAGATTGGTCATTGAAATTCTGACAAATTGGAAGGTTAATCTTTTAGTCATTAGAGTTTTGTTTTGTTTAGGCTTAGATTTTTATTATATTGGAAGAATGCTGAAAATTATTACTATTAGTTACTTTGGGGACAATGCATTGACAATGCTTGTGCCTCAGTGTTTTGAGTCCTAACCATGTGCAGAGTTTGTGTGGGGTTTTGAGATCTTATGTCAAGAAGGTGATGACCCTTTCCTGTCCACAGGGGCCTTATGGTCTAATAGAAGTTTTGAGTAAAAGACCAACTGATTGGGAGAAGTAGGGGAGAGGTCCCCTACAAAGGAATCTGTATCATTTTTCTCCAAATGGCAGTAGATTTTACTATTTTAATTATGCAGTGTTTAGGCTATCATTTAATTTACTCTTGGAATAAGGAGGCCATGCAAAATTATGAAATCGTGGAACTTTGAACTAGCTGGACTTTATAGGTGTCCTTCCACTCTCTCCTTTTAAGATTAAAGAAAGCAAGTCTTAAAAAGCATGCTACTTTAGAAGGGGAAATCTTTTGGTTTTTGTGTGTTTTGATCAATGCATAGAAGTTGTCATTAGTGAATATACATGAATAATCAATATTTAAAGATGGATGTAAAATAGAAAATTGTAACTAGCGGCAGCTCCTCACATAATAAATTTGAGTTGTTAATATGATTCAGATTGTTCAAATCAAGTCTTCCTGAAAGTTCCTGGAGATAGTAGACATTTGGTGCCGTTCAGCCGATAGCAGAAGAGAGATTTATGTCTGGAATTAGTCAAAAAGAAGGGACAAAAAATAGACTATTTATTTGAAATAGAGAATATTTGGAAATAGAAAAAGATAATGGAGTTAGAAGAAATAGTCAATTTGTAAAAGGATTTACAAAGAAAACAAATTAGTTTTCTTGGAGTTGAGAGGTGATTAAACCTTAAAGGTTTGGAAGAAAAAAAGCTATATACAATGAAGAATACTTGAGATATAGAATTCTTGCCATTGGTCTAGGACTGGTTGAAAGTAGAGAAGAAGCTGTAATTGAGGATAGAATTCTGAAGGCCTTGTAAATAAAAACCAGACAAGCCAACTTAAAAGCATATTCTCAATTTAATCAGTCTTAGAGCTGAAATGACTTTAAATTTCTATTCAGTTCTAGTATAGTGTATTCTGAAGAATATCTTTCTGGGCACTTTCAAATTTATTTTTCATTATTTCTCCCCTTTTTATAGGCTTATGATGCTACCCATCTTGTGAAGTCGTACCCAGATACTCAGCTGGATATACTGATTGATCAAGGAAAAGATGACCAGTTCCTTTCAGACGGACAGCTATTACCTGATAACTTCATAGCTGCCTGTACAGAAAAGAAAATCCCTGTTGTTTTCAGATTACAAGAGGCAAGTACTGGGAAACCTTAGCTTGTTCTAAATTAACTATAAAAAAAACAAGATTCCATAATACTTTCTTAATTTTATTTTAGAATTTGAAAAGCTACCTCTAGTAAGGTATTTTTTAATTATAATAAGACATTTAAAGTGAAAGCCTTCCTATTAAGTTAATGATATCTAAGACCAAATTCCATAGAAATAGGAAAGCTTTTGACAGTGAAAAGTATTTACAATTTTCTGTCCCACTGTAAAATCAGTAAATAACACGAATTTAACGCTTGAATAGTACTTAATTGTCAACATTATGGGGTATATCTTCCTTGACACATGCGGCTATTGTTGCAGTAAAATAAAAGGACAAGCTTCCGCCTTCATTACTCTTCACTTTAGATACACATCTTAGCCTCAGAAGCTGTGTATTATTTGTCTTACACACACACACACACACACACACACACGCACTTTATATTGTTTGAGTTAGATGCTAATCTATTTGTTGTGCTACTTGCTAGTTGTTTAAGAATAATTACTGAATTTCAATTGGTTCGCAAATTTTCCTTGACTAAAATACTTTTGACTATTCACTACTCACCTAACTCTATGCTAATACAGCTATAATTAAAGAAATTCTACCTTTATTTTTTTTAAATTATGTATTCATAAGCTTCAGAACATAATAAAAACAAAATTTTTATTTCAGGGTGAAAAGTGAACACTGAAAAGTATATATGGTTGTGATTTTTTAAAACATTTTTATTCATGTTTAAGGGTAATATGTCAGGCACATTGATCTAAAACCTATACTTATGATGATAAGTGTTCAAATAAATCTAGATCAATGTGTAATGTGGTATATTTCAATTTACAAAAATGTTTTCACAGCATGAGCTCATTTTAGCCTTATATGACCAGATGAGAGACCATTCCTAGCCTATCCACCTGTTTGGGTTTTTTTTTCAACTTTTTTTTTTTATTGTGGTAAAATACCACAACACCACATAAAATTTACCACCTTAACTATTTTTAAGTGTACACTTCAGTGGTATTAAATACATTCATAATGTCGTACAGCTATCCCCACCATTCATCTCCACGATTCCTTTCATCTTGTAAAATTGAAACTGTTTCCATTAAATACCAACTCCCCATGTCTCCCTGCCCCCAGCCCTTGGCAACCACCGTGTTACTTTCTGTCTCTCTTACTACTCTGAGGATCTCATACAAGTGGAATCATACAGTATTTGTCTTTTTGTGACAAGCTTATTTCACTTAGCATTGTCCTCTTAAGGTTCATCCGTGTATCATGCGCCAGAATTTCCTTCCTTTTTAAGGCTCTTCATTGTATGCATATACCAAATTTTGCTTATCCGTTCGTCTGTCAGTGGACCACTTAAGTTGCTTCCAAGTCTTAGCTATTATGAATAACGCTGCCGTAAACATGGGTGTACAAATATCTCTCAGGATTCTGCTTTTAGTTCTTTCGGTTATATACCCGGAAGTGGGATTGCTGGGTCATATGGTTGTTCTATTCTTAGTTGTTTGAGGGACCTCCCTACTGTTCTCCAGAGCGGCTGCACCACTTTGCAGTCCCACCAGCAGTGCACAAGGGCTCCAATTTCTGCACCTCCTCCCCAACACGTCTTTTCTCTTTTTTCTTCCTTTCTTTTTCTTTTCCTGGATAGTAGCCATCCCGGTGGCTGTGAGGTGGTAATGTGGTTTTGATTTAAATTTCCCTAATGATTACTGATGTTGAGCATCTTGCCGTGCTTATTGGCCATTTGTATATCTTTTGAGAAATGTCTATTCCAGTCCTTTGCCCATTTTTCCATTGGGTTGCTTTTTGTACTGAATGCTATTTGTATTGAGTTTTATGAGTTCTTTATGTATTCTGGATGCTAATCCCTTATCAGATAAATGATTTGCAGATATTTTTCTCCCATTTTGTGGGTTACCTTTTAACTCTGTTGATGTTGTATCTTGATGCACAAAATATTTTAATGTTCACGAAGTCCAATTTGACTGTTTTATTTTGTTGCATGTCCCTTTGGTGTCGTATCTAAGAAACCACTGCCAAGTCCACTGTCCTGAAGCGTTTGTTCTATGTTTTCTTCTAAGAGTTTTATAGTTAGTTTTATAGCTTTAGGACCTACATTTAGTCTTTAATCCAATTTGAGTTAATTTTTGTGTATGGTGTTAGGTAAGGATTCAACTTCATTTTTTTGCATGTGGATTCCAGCATCATTTGTTGAAAAAACTATCCTTTCACCATTGAATGGCTTAACACTCTTGTCAAAAATCATTTGACCGTATATTCCAGGGTTTATTTATGGGCTCTCTATTCTATTCCATTGGTCTATATATCTGTCTTTATACCAGTTACCACACTTTTTGATTACTGTAGCTTTGTAGAAAATGTTGAAATCTGGAAGCATGAGTTCTCAGGTTTTTTTCTTCTTTTTCCAAGATTGTTTTGGCTATTTGGGCTCCCTTGAGATTCCACATGAATTTTAGGATGGCTTTTTCTGTTGCTGCAAAAATTGCCTTTGGAATTTTGATAGGGATTGCATTGAATCTATAGATTGCTTTGGGTAGTCTTGACACCTTAACAGACCATGAACATGGGATGTGTTTCCATTTATTGTGTCTTCTTTAATTTCTTTCAGTAGTGGTTTATTCATTGTACAAGTAGTTCATCTTCTTGGTTAATTCCTAAGTATTGTATTCTTTCTGATGCTGTTGTAAATGGAGTTGTTTTCATAATTTTTTTTTCAGATTGTTCATTTTTAGAATATAGAAATGCAACTGATTTTTGTGTTTGACTTTTTATCCTGCTACTTTTGCTGAATTATTAGCTCTAACAGTTCAGGGTTTTCTACACACAAGATCATATTATTTATGGACAGAGATAATTTTACCTCTTCCTTTCCAATTTGGATGCCTTTATGTCTTTTTCTCGCAAATTGCTCTGGCTAGAACTGCCAGTACTATGTTGAATAGAAGTGATAAAAGTGGGCATCCTGTCTTATTCCTGATCTTAGAGGAAAAGCTTTCAGTATTTTACCATTAAGTATGACATTTGCTATGGGTTTTCATACATGACTCCTGGCCATCTGTTTTACAGATGAGGAGACAAGCTCAGAAAAGTAACCTACTTATCTAAGGTCACACAGCTAGTTTATGGTGGAACAGGCCTGGAAGCAAGGTAGTCTGATTGCAAATACTATCCTCCTGTTATCTGTCTAACCATTCCAAAGCAAGGCAAAGCAGTACTCCTAAGGAGCCAAGGGATGGAATTAGAGCTAACATAAGGGGAAGTTGTGCATAACCTGCTACTCGTCTAACTCATGCAGCAGATCTTAGCAATTTCCCTGATGTCTTTTTAATCTCCTTGATATTTTTAACATGGAAACAATACATATATCATGTGGGAAAATAAGTCCAAAACCAATACATTATGTATACCTTGTTTGTGGGTATCCACCATATAGAAATAGATTTTTTTAGATTAATTTGAAGATTTATCATCAGAATTACATGTTTTAGATCAATAATCAACCTTATGAAATTTGATTATAAATATAATAGTATGTTTAACTATATTAACTATTGCTATAAGTGATGTAACAAAGCATGTTTTTTCCAAATGACGTTAACTTCTTGGCTCTATTGGTGGTGTTGCCTCTTCTGCTTCCCTTGTGTCTATGTCAGGAAATTTCATTGTTACCACCAACAACCAAGTTTCAGCCTGCCAACAAAGACTGAAAAAACTCTAGAGTTTGTTATAAAAACAACAGTTAGAACACTGATGAAATTCTTGGGGGGAGAAAATAAATCAACTTATTTCTAAAATGACTATATCCCAAGCAACTGAAAAACGTAGTTGTCTGTACTTAATGAAGAGTCAGTACAAAGCATTCAATTCTTTAAAAAAAAAAAAAAAGTGAGAAAGTATTGAAATCATCAGTCACAATTTTTAGCTTAGGCACAATTTTCTGTTCTCTTTCCTTCCAGCATGGACAGGTTAAAAGTGAACTACACAGTCTGAAGCAGATTATGTTTAGGTTTGTTGTAATTGAATGAGCAACTGAATGGACATACCTGGGCACTGGCTCCAGGGAAGCAACTTTTCAGATTTTCCAGCCAACTTCTGTTGACTTCAGATTACCTCAGGTCTGAGGGCACTTGATTATAAGTACAGTTTATCTGTATTTCTTTATGAAATGGGAGCTGTGAAGGATTAAATAAGCTGAAAATAATAGTGGGTAATATAAATATGTGATCTAGGGAGGAAAAAAAAATTATTGCAATCATGTACATGGTTTACCCAACTTCATTCATTTTCCTCTTTTTAATGATGTTAAATGCTCACAATCTACATTTCTATCAACTGTCAAAAAAAATTGAGGGAGAAGTGTAGTCCATAGGGATATTTATTTGGTTTTTATTATACTTCATAATTTTTCTTTTTCTATTTTCACTTCAGTGAATCTAAATTGAAAATGCACAAGGTAGCAGAATTCTGATAGCTAATATACACAGATCAAGTCTTAGTCTGAAGAGGAAAGGCCTAGTATGTCTTATTGTCACTTATTGAAGTAATATAGTGAAGAAACATGTTCAGTTTCAGACCTAATGGAAACTTCCAGAAACCAACATTGAAGCAAGGCTATAGTACCTTCTCAAGTCTCAGGCCCTTTTTGAAGATTCAGAGGTTGTTTTGGCCTCTGTGCCTGCCTGTTAGAGAAGAGTATGAACATGGCACAGAATTCTAGAAGTACAGGGCTCTCTCACTCATCTGTATCCCCATGCTTAGCACAATTACCTGGCACATAAACTCTCAGGAGGTGCTTATTGAGTAAACAAATGAGCAGCTTTCAGCCATCTTCTTCTTTGTACTCTGAAGAGACTTCATAACTCGGGAATTCATATCTGAGCTTTGCTAATTGGGTCTGGAAAATATGTAGGAAAATACTGCCTGTAAATATGTAGGAAAATACTAGCCGCTGAAGCACTGCTTCTTTTTTTGAGAATTGAGCAAAGAATAAAAGAATGAGTTCGTTTATTTTTATACTCTAAGAGAGTTTTGCTACCAAGGATTTTTTCCATTTCAAGTGTGAGGTAGAAGAGGAAAGGAAGGCCCTTTCAAGTGTCACTAAATGAACGTAGTCACACAAGCCGCTTAACATACAAACCAATTCAAAGAATTTGATGAAAGGAGCTACCCCCATTTAATAAGATTGACCAGCAGAACTGGAAACTAATCAAGAATCACACAGTCAGCTCTAATTATATAAATGTCTTATATCTACCAGAATGGCAGTAATTCAAATGTATTCTCTTGCCTTTATGTTGACATTTTAAAAAATCTTTCTTGGTCCCTCATGATAGGCATTTTCTATCTTCTCATGAAGGTAGACCTTCAGTTAAATATCATTATGGAAGGACATTTGCTTTGTATTTTAGATGAAATACACTGTTATCTTGCAGTACACCCCTGAGAGCTCAAAATTGTCACTTTGGTTTACTCTGGGACTTCTCTGATAAAATAGTAATAATAATAAATAATAACAATAATAATAGTGGCTACCCAGTATGTGCCTGAAACTGCAACACACTGAACATACGTGCGACGAAACGTGAAAATACAACATACTCAGTCGCGTTAGGATTTTTGTTAACAAGTGTTTCGAGGCATCGATTTCCTTGCATCTACACCTGTTTTCAATCAGATCCGTCTTCCATCTGTGAAAAATGGCAGGTACTTGGTACTATATTTCACAGGTTTTGTGGCCTGAAAATCATGGGCATGTTTAACCGCTTAACAACTCAAGAGTTCCATGGTGGAAAATGCTTTTCTTTAACTTTCTTTATGTAAGAAACTGTCCCTCAGCTCTGAATTTAACTAATTTAACTGGGACTGGTCTGATCGTTGAGAGATGTGAAACCAAATAATTCCAAGGCTCAGCCTTAATTTTGACAACATTCCTATCAGATTCACTTCCACAGTTTGGCCACTGAAAATAGAAGACAGATTGCTTTTAAGTTACTTTGATGATTTTAAACTAGAACTCTTAATTAACTGCTGTTCCCAAGATATGCACTGCATACCCCTGCCAAGTAAGAGGTAGAGAACATTTACTGATTCATCAAAACCTTAGGGACTTTACCTTGTTCCCTGAAACCCAGGTGATATTTTTATTAGGTTTTTTTGTTTCTTAAGTGCTTAGAAAAATTCCTTTTTCCTCCCATCAGAGACCATTCGCTCGATCTTAGACTTTCATCTTTCTCAGATTATTCTATTTTGTATTTTAATTGTGTTTTGGCAGGGTAAGGGCTGTCCCCAAAATTATCTGGTTTTTAACACTCTCTGATTCTTCCCACCCTATTTTTCTTTTCTTTTTCCTTTGAGAGCTACTTATTTTGTCCTCAGAGGACACCCCGAGAAAGGATTGCCTCTCCATTTACCACTGATTACCTATCAATGATTTTATTTGACCAGATAGAAATCTGTTTCAACTCAAATACTCGGCACATTTTCTCTCTGCTTCATGGTAGTTTTCAAAAGTTTACTGACTTTTTACCCAGTTTGATTTATTGCTGAGGGATGTCAGAGTGTAATGAATTATTCCTTTTTCCTCAGATAAAGATACGATATGCTTTTACTGTGCAGGAGGTCGAATTCTTAACGTGATTTATGATGGCTGTGTTTAACTTCCCAGTGATAGGGCATTTGGGCGTTCTTCATGTTCTTTCTCTGTATTGTTTATGTGTGCTTATTTTGTATTTTAGCATTCCCTTATTGATGGTGGTGCATTGCTTTTGTGAGTTGAAACTTTTTTCAACTACTCTTTTTTCAGTGAAAATGTTGAAGTACAAGTGTAATAAGCTTTACTTTGATTATAAACCTTCCATATGTTGTGATAGTTTGATTATTTATAAGCAAATTAAGTGACAGGCAAGATATATTTAATGTCCCTAATATCGATTTTTCTGAATAGTAGATAAATGTCTTATCTCTATTTTGTCTTCTAGGGTTATGATCATAGCTACTACTTCATTGCAACCTTTATTACCGATCACATCAGACATCATGCTAGATACCTGAATGCTTGAAAAACTTCGGATAAGAGAATCTCTTCAGGATGATAAAACTGTAATAAACAGACTGGCAAGGAAAAAAGATTTTAAAACATTGGATTTTGTAGTGCTAAAAATGCTTCATTCTGTAGTTGAATCACCCTCTGAATAAATATATCAAACCTGCTTCTGATTTAAAAAGTTACTTTACCATTGTTCACATGGGAAATATTTACTACTTCACAATTTTTTCGAGGTAATTTGGAAATCATTGTTGTGTTGACCTCAGGACACAGAATATGAATATAATCCCATTGAAATCATGAAATGCTAACTCTGGAACAGAGAGTTGTTTAAAGGTAGTTTAGCCTAAACTCCTCACCTTTCCAGACTTTAAGCCCCTGAAGGCATGGGCTGTCTTCTTCCTGTTCATTGTTACACACCTAGTGTCTAGCAGCTGCTTGGCTTCTAGTAGGCATTGAATTGAATAACTATTTGTTAGTTATTGAATAAGCAAGTAGGGTCAGAAAGGTTAAATGAATTCCCCATCATTACACAGTTATTTGTGGGAGAACTAAGATTAGAAGTCATATTTCCGGAGCCCAATGAATGATATTTCTTTTCTTATCTGTTGAGTCAAATAGATTTGTGGACATTGGTTTATGGACCTCTCTCAAGAGACAGGAATTAAATACTAGATTGAATCTGAAATTAGATAAGGAAACTTGTTTCATATGTTACTGTAGAAGATATTTTCCTTTAGTTACGTGCAGAAATTTAGCTTGATGAGCTCGCCAAGAACTTGTAAATACCAAAGTGTGTTCCTTTAAGAACTTAAATGGACACTCCCGATGACCAGGGATGGAACCTGGGACCTCAGCAGTGAAAGCACCGTGTCCTAATCACTGGACCACCAGGGAAGTCCCCTGGTTGTTTTAAAAGAAATATATTTTTCTGTTAAAGAGCACAAAAGTTATACATTTTAAACATTCAATAAGAATGTGTATTACATGGTAATTGAGGAAGACATCAGGTTCTTAAAGTTATAAAATAAGTACTATGTAAATGTGAATTAGACAGTACTAAAATTTTTTAATTCGTACTATTTAAATTATCAGTAGTCAAGGGACTTCCCTGGTGGTCCAGTGGTTAAGACTCCACGCTCCCAATACAGGGGAGCCGGGTTCCATCCCTGGTCAGGGAACTAGAGCCCACGTGCCACAACTAAAAGATCCCACACGCGGCAATGAAGATCCCGCATGCTGCAACTAAGGCCAAATAAATAAATATTAAACAATAAAATTAAATATTAGTAGTCAAGATTGAGCCCTACAGTGAGCTACACACAAAATGGTTCTAAGTCTAAACAGACTTGTGTCCTCTAACAAGAAAAATGTTTTAATTCACAAATTTTTTGCACGTTGGTAATTCCTTTGTAAAGAAAAACAGTTGTGTGATCCTATGATCTTTGTATTAGTTGAGGATTTAACCAAAGAAACAGAACTAGTAGTAGATATGTACGTTAAGAGATTTTTTACAGGGACTTGGCTTATGTGATTGTGAGGGCTGGCTAAGCCAGTCCAAAATCCAAAAGACAGGCCATCAGGAAGGGAAGTTCAAAAGCAGGGTGAGACTCTACGGGCAGGGCTGAAGCTGTTGTCCACAGGTGGAACTTCTCTCTCAGCCTCATTCAGTCTTGCTTTTAAGGCCTTCTAACAGTAAGGCCCACCAGATTATCCAGGATAATCTTCCTTATTTAAATTCAGTTGATTAGGGACTTTGATCATATCTGCAAAATCCCTTCAGAGTAACACCTAGATTAGTGTTTAATTGAATAACTGGGAACTATTACCTTGCCAAGTTGGCACATCATTATAACAAAAGAGTTGCTTTGCCTTTCTGCAGGGTAAATGCAAAAACATTTAAATACTCAGTAAATAATTGCTAACATATAGCCAATGATAACTAATAAAGACAAAAGCCTTCAGTTACAATACAGAATTGACCATTGAGGATATACAGGGAGCCAATAAATTTTAACTTGCTTTTATGTGCCACAAATACTGACCTGGGGAGGTATGAATTCTCATATATACCTGTAAGATGTTTCCCCCACCAGAAAAAATTCTCAAAGTCTCTCACATAATAAGGAACCATCTCAATGACTTTATAATAAACAACAAATAACCTACAAATGAACCCCTAATACTAGTTTTGTTTGCTTCCAAAAGTCACCTGACAGAATCAGATATAAAAGGAGGCAAAGGAATTGACAGATTTCCTGGATCACTATAAATCTAAAACCCTCGTTAAGATCCCTTTAAGAAACAATACGATACAGTAAAGCCACCATTACTAGTAGCGGCAAGCCATGAAGTGGGTGGAGGTGCTTACAATATAGGTATCTGAAAGAACTTGTATCTAGAATATATAAAGAACTCCATAAATTCATTTTTAAAAAGATAAACCAATAGAAAAATGGGCAAAAGATTCAATTAGGTACTTAACAAAATAGGACATAAGTATGATTAATAAATACATGAAAATGTGCTTAACTTCATAAGATTAGGGAAATGCAAACAAAAAATGCCACTACAAACCTACCTGAATGGCTAAAGTTAAGACAACAGAAATCCCAAGTGTTGGCCTGGCTGTCTGATGACCTGCTAATGGGAGTGTAATAGGCAGGGTTTGCTGAGATCGAACATACGGCCCTTCCTAATGATTCCACCCGAGGTTTACCCAACAGAAACGTGTATGTAAAACCTACATGAGAATGTTCAGAGCAACACTGCTCCTAATAGCCCAAATCTGGAAACAACCCAAATGCCCATCTACAAGAGAACAGGTAAAATCAGAGTATTCATACAGTGGAATAGTCCACATTAATGAACACACTAAAACTAGATGCAGCAACACGGAGGACGTCTCAAACACAATCTTGAGTGGAAGAATCAAATACAAAATATAAACTGTATAAATCATTTTGTACCATTTCATATAAGGATCCAAGCCAGGCAAAACTCATCCATGATGTTAGAAGTCAGGATGGGGTTACGGATAGCAGGGGGAGGGGCAGGGCCCTAGACAGAGGTGATTAGAGAGTCACATGCAAGGTCCTTTAGGGGACTAGTGACGCTCTCTTCACCTAGGTACTTGTTGCATGGGTGTGTTCACTTTGAAAATTCATCAAGCCATATACTTAAGATTTATACACTTTTTCATAGGTGTTATACTTTAGAGAAGTTTATGTTAAAAATCTATTAAGTAGTCATGATGTGGAGATCATAGATATACTACTGCGTGAAGAAGAAAAAAATCCTTATGTTATACCAGAATGCTTATTTGAGAGGATACAACTTCCAGTGGCCACATCATTTATAGATTCAAGTAATGTTGTATCTCACTTAGAAACCACTTAGATGTGAAGGTGATGCGTGATGGCTTGTGAGTTCTCTAATTTTGAAGATGCAAGTGAAGAGTCTGGATAAAATTATTTCTTGAAAACTTACAGTGGAAAAAATTCCAAGCTGATATTTTTTAAAATATTTTTAAGATGTGTCATAATAAGCTGTGACAAATAGACACGAATTTTGTATTGAAGTGTTCATAAACATATTTCAAATTAGCCAAACAACTTTTTTTTGCATACTCTCATCAGAAAAATGCAGACTTCCTCCTGTTCAAGGTTGTCTTGTATTTGGCCACGTTGGACATACACATTGGATGATAGTCAAAGGGGGTTGACTTTTGATGGATGAGATCATTTTCACAAACAAGTTCTTTGTGTATATTTTGAGTTGTAAAACATGAATTTTAAACATTAATGTTTAATAAATGTTGAAAGCCAAGAAGATGTAAGAGTGCTTACACCAATCTGTGTCAACATCTTCGTGCTTCTTACTTTCTTTACAGTCTTGAGAATTTAAGTTCTGATTCAAAAACACTTTAAAAAAAAAGAATTATTATAATGATACTTTCAGAAGAAGAAAACCTGATATGTGTCCCACTTCCATAGGTACCTTGGGCAGCTCATTTCATCCTTATCAGGCTGATTCCTCATCTGAAAATGGCGTAGACAAGAGCCCCTTCACCCTCTAACTCACAGGACCGTGGAGCATAGCAAGACAAGATGCCCGTATGAAATCACTCTCTTCCTACCCAGATGTTAGTGACCAGTGCTTTAGTGCCAGTGGACTTCAAAGCGAGGAGTGCTCTTTAAGGAGAGTGCACAAGACCGTCCACGGGAGTGTAATAGAGCTTCTGCCTGTGTTAATTTTTATTTCATTCCCTCCTGCTAAGATGTGTATTTTTCTGCATCCTTTATAATATACATAACACTGTGGTATGTTAATACATACAATTATACAGAAATAGTTCATATGCTGGGGATACATGTGGCAAGTATGAGACCCTCAAAGGTCCCTACCACAGCTTTGTGTGTAAAAGAAAAGAACCTGTGAGGACCAACACAGAATATCTGCTGTGCTATTAATTTGTACTTTGCCTGTTCCCAGGCTGTTTGGCTGTAGAAATAAAATATTTTCCTCCAGGAAAACACAGTTCATAAACTTCTTCACATCTTTTAGTAGCCCTGGCCAATCCAGAGAAAATGTCCTTTCGGTCTTCAAAGATAAGAAAAGGAATCTAGATCCTTGTAGTATTTGGCCTGAGTCCGGGACTCCAATCCAAGAGCACTGAATTTTCCATTTCCTTCTCGTCTCTTTGGCACCAGGTGTCAGTCTTCCGTCACTGGTGATGCTTAATGAGTGATAGTAGGGGTGAAGAAGAGAATCCTAGCACTTCCTCTTTGGGATGATAGCAGTATGTATTCAACCAGTCAAATAAATTAACATTTTCATCTTATTGGGTTTGTTGGACAAATTCAAATATGAATGGAAAATGAGGCTTGGAGGTGGGAACTGTGTGAGACAGGAGACTTTTTTTTTTTTTAATTTATCAAGATGGTATATCAGAAAACTTTCTGAAATCTAGCTAGGGGTGTGTGTGTGTGTGTGTGTGCCCCTGTGTGTTTAACCCCTGCATGCAGAGTTGTAATATTGAGCACAGGTTGTTCAGGTGACAGATTGAAGGCGTATTGCCTTTTCGGTCATTGCTGGATAAATAGGATTGTTATTCTCAGAAGACTAAAACCTAGTCCTTTTGGCTTTCCTCTAAAATCATTTCAGTAAAAACACTGCCACCCAGTGTTTTGATTAGGAGAAGCACAACAGACCACACACTAAAAAAAAGTTTTCCAGAATAAATAGCAAATAGCTCTTTTTTTTTTTTTTTGGTTATATATAAAGAAAACCTGACGGACCATAGAAATTTGCTGTCTTCAATGTAGAATAATGCAGCCCATGTCTTGCTGCATGGTGCAGAGAAGCTGTACACAGCTGCTGGAATGATCCTTTCGATTTTTAAATATAAATTCTAAAATAATCCTCCTAATAGTCCAGCCTTATTCAGTTGTTCTGATCTGGCTCATTGTACGAAGTCCAGGCTGAGGGATTATTGTAGGTGCTCCCTCACAGGGTAGCTGTGAGACTTACAGTACAAACCTTGAGCAGGGCCAGTCAGGTCAGAACTACTCAATAAGCATCAGCTGTTGTATTTAGTTTTCTTCATCACTTGGATCTGTGACTCCTCTGATTATTAAGTTTTCTATAAGAGAACAGATAAATTGTTGTGGGTCTTATTATTCCCTTTTCCCCACTGAAATTATTATTTGTCTAATATGAACTTGATAAAAGAGGTTTATTAGGAAACAAACATTCAACTACAGCAAAATGGATTCTTTTTTCAGGAGTGCCAAGGAGAAAGAAATCATGTGGAGGGGGAGGGGAAAGCTCACCGAAATGAAAAGCATTGGGCCTACGTCTTCAAGCCTGGGTAGCACTTTGCAAAGTCAAGAAGAGGTGAGAAGACATTCTAAGCAGCAAGCACAGCCCAGGAAACAAAGACATCAGAGACCCTGGCAGGGTTAGGGGGAGGGGAGACTGGCAGAGCTGCACCAGACGATGTTAGCCGCAAATGTTAATAGGTTGGAAAGGCATCAATGGCACTGAAACCTGTTGAACAAGTAATAGTGAGGTACTGAAGGTGTTTCCAGTAGGGAAGAGGCATGCTAAGACTTGTGCCGTATTCACATTATTGTGGTCGAAGGGGAAGGTAGTAAAGATGAGGGAGACAGGGAGACCAGATGGACCTCATCTCAGGGAGAGCAGATGAGGGCTGGCACTAAGGCGGTAGGGATGAAGAGAGGGTGCTGGGGCTGAGAGACGTTTCTGGATCTACATGGTTTAGTGACCAACTGAAAGGGACACACCAGTGTCTAGCCTGGCAGGCTGGGGAGGTGGTGAAAACATTGAATCAGGAAATACATGAGAAAAAGAAGAGGTTTGGGAAGGTAGAGAGGGAGTTCAATTTCAAATACATTAAGTTTGAAGAACCTCCAAGTGGATGACCTTCACAAGGACATCCAAGTGAAGACACCCAGAGCTACATCATTCTGGATCTCAGAGAGGAGGCAGGATCTAGAATTGTAAAGATATGTAGATTTATACATCATTACCGCTGTTGATCACCACCAGATATCTCTGGCATGGATGGAAGAGTGCCAAGCATTCCTCCTTAAAGAAAAAAAAAAAAAAAGAACAGAAAGTGGAGACTATGAAGAAAATGGGGAAAAAAAAAAAACATTCTGAGAGAGAAAAATAGCACCAGGAGAGAACTCTTGGGTTTCAAGCAGCAAGGGCTCACCATCCCAAATTCTACAGGACAGTTAACTAGAACAAGGACTGAAAAGAGGCCACTGGATCTGGCAGTTGGGATGGGACCCATGACGTTATTATGAGTGTTTTCAATGGAGTGGTGAGGATGGAAGGGAAACTGAATGGAAAGTGAAGGCATTTGTTCATTTATTCCACAAATATTTATCAAGCACCTATTATGTATCAGGCACTGTCCAGGCCTCAAGGAGAGGGCAGTAAACAAAACACAGACTCCTGTACTCATGGAGCATGGACGCCAGTATTGTTCACAGACTACTCTTCAAAGAACATTCCCTAAGGGTCTGGGAAGACAAGAGACTAGACAGTTTTTTGAGCAGAAAGGTGAAGTCAAGGGAAGTGTTTCTTACAGGCTGGTAAGGCTTGAGCTTGTGGCTGAATCACGATAGATGGAGAGGAGAGGTTGGAGAAGATGGGAGGGAGGAGGTAAGAGAGACAGAGACAGAGAGAGACAATCACACAAAATCCCCTGCAGTTGCAGAGTGGGTGTTTAACCTTGGAAGGGTGAGGGGTCATTTTTTTCCTCCAAGACAGGAAATGATTTGACAGTTCACATCTGATGGCCTCCATTTTCCCTGTAAATGAAGAGACAAGCTGAGAGCAGATTGAAGGAGATGGTAGACAGCAATTTGAAGAACTGAATCAGGAAGTAGGAAAAGAGCCAAAGGACACAAAGTTAACCTTAACTTCCAAGCAGAGTTGTATCCAGTTAAGCAGTAAGAATATGTAGTGGTGTGTTCGTTTAACACACACCTACACATTCATCCTCAATAGAGGCTGCACGGAGCCTTCCTCAGGCAGCAAAGGCGTCTTCTCCTTTATCCCCAGACCCCAGCTCTTGTGACTATAGCAGATATTTATGTAGGGATCAAATTCCAAGAGATCAAATACTTTCTTTTACTTCTCAAAGAAAAGCAATAGTTGTTAGGGAGCGTTTATTGGCCAAGTACTCAATTTTATTTACTTTGGCAGGTCTAATCACACGGGAAAGCAGGCAGCCTACCCCTACCCACTTTTCCTCCCCAATCCTACCCCACCCTACCCGATTTGATCCTGCAGAAATACCAATGACTGCCCCGCCGCACTCTCTAAATCCTCAGCCACTTTTTTTCATGAGTGTTGCTGTACCAATTGACCTTCAAATCCAGCGTTTGAAAAGCACAGAGAAGAGTAGTAAGATGGACTTTCTCCAGGTAACTGCCTCCCATTCCTTTGGTCTCATCACCTGAGTCAGAAAAGGCCTCTTCGCCCTCTTCCTGAGGACGTTTGTCCCGCCTTCTCAGTGACCCTGTGCTCAATGCAATGATTCTCAGCTCCAGACCCGCCTGACAGGACAATGTCCTCTGCCCATTAATATGTGTACTTCTTGGGCTTCCCTGGTGGCGCAGTGGTTGAGAATCTGCCTGCCAATGCAGGGGACGCGGGTTCGAGCCCTGGTCTGGGAAGATCCCACATGCCGCGGAGCAACTAGGCCCGTGAGCCACAACTACTGAGCCTGCGCGTCTGGAGCCTGTGCTCCACAACAAGAGAGACCGCGATAGTGAGAGGACCGCGCACCGCGATGAAGAGTGGCCCCCACTCGCCGCAACTAGAGAAAGCCCTCGCACAGAAACGAAGACCCAACACAGCCAAAAATAAATATTAAATAAATAAATAAATAAATAAAAGATTACTATTAAAAAATATATATATGTGTACTTCTTAACACCAAGATCTTTTGGTTGAACACAGCTGTCTTAGCCCTGGGTGTATATTGACACAGATTTCCAGTACCACTGCGGGAAGGTTCTGCTTACCTATTTAGATGATTCTCCTCAAGTGCCTTTACCAAGTGGACTGATCACCCATTAGCAGGCAGCACTGAGAAGCCTGGGCTCTTGACGACAAGGGAAGCCATCTCAGCCCTGGCAGCTCACCTCTGGTCTAGGACTTCTTTTACATGTAAGAAAAATAAATTTCTATCTTGGTTAGGCCACTTGAGTGTTCTGTCCTTTGCAGCCAAATTTAATCCTTTTATAAAAGGATAAGTCATTTATAAAACGACTGATCGTTTTTGTCTGACTTTAATATAGCTTTATTGGCTTTCTTTTTATTTATGTTTGGAACACAAATACAAATCAATGTGTGGTCCTTTTACTTTCAACTATTACCCTTACATTTCAATGTGTCTGTAAACATCATACAGTTGGGTTTTTAACCTTTTAGCTATCTAGTACATTAATATTTACTGTGACTGCTGATATATTTGGGCTTATTTCTACTCTTATCTAGGGCCACTCTGCTTCTTCTGCTTCTTCTTCCCAGTCCACTTCCTTACTGTGACTCTTGGAAGGGACTTTTTAACTTCATATTTTCTTCTTTACCGATATAAAAGCAATAAACTCTCTTTTCTTACGTTAAAATGTCCACATTTGCATTTAACACAGTTGAGAATAAATCTCTCTACCCTCCTCCAAAGCAGTACCAGGAACTAGAATGTTTGAACCCCCATAATGCTTTCTTGTCTTGTGTAATAACCAGCTGGTACTTTCTTTCCACTGTGCTTTACTTAGCAACCTCCTATTCCAAATTAGACAGTAATATATCATTGTCCTATAGCCAGTGTGTATTTGGATATGCTTACATAGTTATATATTTATTTATCAGCCATCCTTTTTTGAATTTTAGACCTTTTTCTCCCTGAAATACATAATGCAATGAAGGTGAGCTGATGGTAAATTCAGTTTTTGTCTCAAAATATGACTAGTTTTCTCTCAGCACTTTATAAGGAGTAATCTCCACTGTCTATTGGCTTCTGATTGTACTATTAAGAAGTCTGCTGTCAATCTAATTGGATTTTTCTTCTTTTTGTAGGTAATCTGTCTTCACTTTTAGGATTGCCTTTGTCTTTATCTGTAGTTTCACTGCAGATACAGATTGGTTTTTACTTATCCTGCTTGAAATGTGTTGTCTTCCTCAATCTGAGCATTCAAATGCTTTATCAATTCTGGAAAGTTCTCAATCACTATCTCTTTATATACTGCCTCTCCTATATTATATCTGTTCTCCTCTGAATACTAAGAGGATAAACTAATGTTCAAATAGCTTCTGGCCAGTTCAGATCACTTGCCACCAAATAAGTTGCCAAAAAAGCTTCCAGGCTTCACATTTCAAAGCTTATTTTGTAACACTGGATGGTAAACCCATGCCTGGTTGGGTGTAATCCTGAGGAATTTGTGGGGTCTGGGTGGTGGATACCTTCCTTCAGTAAGGAACTCTTTTTCATCTCCCTGGTGTCCTGGAGTGTGACGAACCTGAGAAACTTTAAGTGAATATTCTCATCTTGGGGTTTCCAGACTGTATTTGTGGTAAAATTCAAATCTTAAATCTATGGTAGATGAGAGCTGTTGTGACAAAGTCACAGGAGATAATATTTCCCCATCTACTCTCAGCCAACAATGATGAATTTTCTTGTCATCTCCCTTTGCAGACAGGCAGATTTTTTCCCTATTCTTTCAATGAACATACAGCTTTTTACAGATCCTAGCTTTGCGCAGAGATGCTTCTAGGTGCTTCTAGAAGAAGCCTCTAAAATATCCTGTTAATGCCTGTTAGTGCCCACAATTTCTTTCAGCAAAGAGTACTGTCCTGGAAAAATGCGTATGCTCTACCATTAACAAGGGGGAGAAAAATGCCAGTATATAAAATTTGTACTGCGTAAAAATGCATAGGAATATCTCAAAGAAAATATTTCAAAAGTTTAACAGTTACCTTAAGGTGGGATTACTGGTGATTTTCCTGTACCTCTTTATACTTTCCTAAGTTTCTATGATGAACATGTATCACTTTGATAAACAGAAAGAAAAATTCCCAAATTAAAAAAAAATTACAGCAATGTTTTATTAAGTTGGGAGAGAAGAATGGCAAGGAAACGAGAGGCTTCTTCCTGGACCTCACATCAAAGTGAGGAATGCGTCCTCTCACTGTGCTTGTCCTGTAAATCTTTTTTTCCTGCACTTTTTGTTCTGACCTTGACCTGTCTTACAGCATTTGAACTGGTCCCAACAAGCTCAGCTTATCAGGTTTTATTATATATATATGCTTTCTTTTGTATCTCCAAACATCTTAAGTATTGTCGACTTTTTTTTCCTTCTAACTCTAGAAACTTCACCTGGGTTAGCTCTGCTGGGAAGCCCTTCTGTATGGTGAAAAGGACATAGGCCTGACATAGCTGAATTTGACTCTGCCTTGCTCTCTCACCTGCTGTGACCTTCAACGAGTTACTTGAATACTCTGAGTCTCAGTTTCTCCTTGTTAATTTGCACTCTTAGATTAGAAGCGATAGAAGCCCAGTTCAAGTTGATTTGGTGCAAAGTCATAGCCTCTTGGAAGCACTCATGGAAGGTTTGACTACCTACGCTCCAGAAATACAGGACTCTTTACTACTGGATCCAGGAATGCAAACAGCAGGGTTTTCTTTGCTACTTCTCCCTGCATGTCAGTTTTATCCTCTAGGTGTTTTCCAGGTTTTATGACTTCTGTCTTCAGTCACCAGGAAAGAATTAAAATCCTGGAAGAGACTTATTGGTCAATTGTGAATATGACGGCTGCTCCTGAACCAGGTGGGCAGCATAAGTTAAGAACCACATAGAGAATGCCCTGGTGGTACAGTGGTTAGGGCTCTGGGCTCCCACTGCAGGGGCCACGGGTTCAATCCCTCGTTGGGGAACTAAGATCCTGCATGCCACGCAGCGCAGCCAAAAAAAAAAAAAAACAAAAAACATACAAAACCTCATGGTATACGATGCAGGGTTAGTTCCTAGAAGCATGTGGTCTTAGGGGGCAACCCCACGGGTGTCTACTACAAGTCCCTTCCTTATTGCATTTTGGTAAGAGTTTTTGAGATAATGTATGTAAAGTTCATTAACTCTTCTAACTGGCATCTCTCCAATGCATACTACATGATAAGTACTGTTCTAAGCAATGGAGAATCAGCAGAGAACCAAATAGACAAGCAGCCTTGTTTTAATGGAGCTTATAGTTCAGAAGAAACACTTGACTCACAGTAACCACTCAATACATACTGGCCATTAAGGTGGCCCATTAGCATGTGAGTGTGGGGAGTAAAGAGAGTTCTTTAGAGTGAAATCCTGCATACACATACCCACCCTCAACGGGACCTGATGTCTGCTAGCTGACTTCCAATGGAAGACGGAAGATTAGATAACCAGTCCCACTGGGGTCACTGCTGCCCTCTCTCTCAGGTTCACTCAGGAAGAACTAGGAAGTCCCCAGATGCAGCTGTTGGCTAGAATCCAGTCTCTGGGACAGTCCCCAGCTGTGGCCTATGCCATATGGTTGAGCTGCATGGGCGATCCTAATGCAAACATGCCCCTGCCCGGCTCCCCCAGTACTCCCGCGGCCATCCCTTCCCTTGTCCTTCACACATTCCCAGTTGCTCCAGCCAACTTACAATGCAAAGTGTCTGTGAAGCACTGGACTTCTGTAATGTGCAGGAGACCAAGAGGGCTAAGCTTTTGGAGGTGGGCACAGTTGCAGCACTTCTAGTCAGAACATCACAGGCAAGGCATAGCTCTTCCTGACTCCGCAGATATGGGTCTTAAACGTAGAGGCCATGACACTGGTCCCTGCTGTCCCTGCTCAGGCTGTGAGTCTCGAGTCTTGTGTGCTCTGTGTGGGTTGGGACGAGAAGGCAGAAACGACATGTCACTGTTTCCCCTTGAATTCCTCAAAGCAGCTGCTCTTCTACCAGAGGTGGGCGGGACGTGTGGGGAAAATGGTAACACCGACCCGGATTCATGGGAGGTATAATCAGGAAGCCACTTTACTCCCTGAGGGTCAGATTCTACAGGACACAGTTGAGAGGGAGGACCAGACCCTGGGGTTTCACAACATGTACCACAGAACCTTCAGGTTTCCTTGAAAACACTTCTGGAGCCACCACCCGAGGGACAGGTGGTGACACCTGATATACACCTGGACCCCACTCCGCCCCCTCCACCACAGCAACTCTGCTTTTGAGTGCTGCTTGTTCGTGGGTCCAGGGAAGATTTTAGTTTGAATAAAAATTGTCTTATCCTATATATACATATTATATGTATATCTCATACACACACACACACACACACACACACACACACACACACACATAGATGATTGCTACAATCTGTTTCATCAGTGACACTCTATGTATGATTTCTGCATCTGATGGGTAAGTCAATCAGAAGATGGTTTGTACAAATTCAAAGTTTTAATGGCTGTCAAATCATAAAAGGAAGGGTATTTGCACTGTGCACATTGTGTTCACTCAGGGCGCTGTCAGCCGGCCATGCGCATCTTATTGCACGTATGAACAATGGATGAAGATCTTGAAGATGTCTTAGCCATACAGGGACTGCATTTCGAAGAAAAAAAAAGCCATTTTACAAAATATTGAAGCCATTCACATTATACAGCCAACCGCAAGAAAATACTGAAAATGAATATCAAAAGAAATATTTTAATTTTGAAAAAAAGTCTCTCAAAACAAGGATTACAGAGCTTCATGTTGCCATATATACATGTAAAAAAAAAATATTTCAGGACCCTGCATTCTCAATGCCCATAAAGGTGCAGTCATCTAAATTCCTATTTCTATAATCAACATTTGACTGTCACTTACGCTGAATACGCTCTTTGTTCAAAGTCTTTTCTTTTTTACATCATTATGCTATTGGACAAAACAGGTATTTGTGCAGTACAGGAAAATATTAAAATATATTTTAAACTCGGTTAAAGTGCACAGTACATTTGATAGGAAGTAACTGCTAGCTGCCAATCCAAACGACTATTTTCAGTAACCCCTCCCTCCTTGCCTAGACCGGAGGGCAGCCTTGGCGTTGGCTGATGTAAGTCTGCGTTCAATTTCAATGCATACTGTCCTCCTGGTGTCTTTTCTTTTGTGTTCATCTTTACATTTGGCTTATAACTTGTGGTTGCTGCTCTAAAAACTTACAATGGCTTTTCACAGAGCTGACGATGCAGTCAGCATTCACAAGATTTTGAAAGACGAATTACTGGGCTATCTGTAACTGCAGGGCGAGTGCACACGCACATAACTGCCTAAAATAGGTTGTGTGTCTGTGAAGTCTTATGTGACTCTCTCAGACCAACACGGACGCCTTTCCTTAGCTGGGTTTTCTCTAGTCATTGCTTTCTTTGAACTTGCTCCCTCCTGGGCCACTCAGCCTCACAAACGCTACTTACTTCACCTTCTCCTGAGCCCGCCTTGCTCTTGCATGCACCTACTCCACCAATTTACTGACTCACTTCTGCGGTTTCACACCAGAGGCTGTGAATCTTGCCGTGTTTGACGGACTACTTTGAAAGCCACCAACTAAGCTGCCATAAAATAAGCACGTCTACATCTCAGAATAGTTTTCTCTTTTAAAACGGGCAGCCGCAGGAAGTGCTGGTTTCCTGATCCAGGTCCTATACGCCTTCAGTTAATTCTTGATCACTCTCCGCCGAAGCTGCCCTTAAAAAACTTTTCGGTTAAACGATAACCTTTTTCTCATCTCCACTTTCCTATACCACTTCCTTATTATCTACCTTTGGTGCTAGACTTTTAATTACCCAAGTTACAGTGCAAAATTACACTACAAGACACAGGATGCCAACACTTGTTACTTCTTCGTGTTAAAACGTGAATGTTTTGTGCATAGCAAAATAAGTATGAACCCAAAAAAATAACTGTTCACATTTTATCTTCAAGTTTAATATGTCTTTTTTTTCTCCATCACAGCTATTTACAAACAACTTTGGGGCGCTCTCTTGATTTCTGTCAGCTCATTATATCAGGGGACAACAGGGCTGCTGGAATGTAGGAAGCTGGATGGAATGCAGAAATATAAATAAGACCAATGTTCCAGAAACCAAAGTATAAATAATGCCTCCCCAGAAAATAGTTGTCACAGAAGCACCTGCTTTTTGCTTAAAAATTTTTTTTTTGAGTCATATACACCAGAAAACATGACTATGGAGACCTAGAACTACTTGCACACCAAAGAGGATAGAAAATAACTCAATATTTATAATATTAAAATAAAGTGTTTAACCACAAAAAAGCAGTAATAAAATAGTTTCCTAATTTACAATTTGCATCCAAAGGATGAATAACAACTCACTAATAAATAATATTTATATAAATATTTTGTATGTCGAAAATAGTTTTTTTAAAAGGCAATGGTCTCAAGAAACTTCTTGAAAAATTTGGTGGCAAAAAACCTGACTGCATGTTCCCCTCCCCACCCACCCCCAAAATACACATCGCGTTTGGTTTTAATAAAACAAATGCATCTTGCTGCGAAACGGTTGTGCTTGGTGTTTTGGTAATGGCAGTGGGTGAGCATGGAAGGGACGAAGGAGGTTGTAGAAGGCATTGATGAGCTTCTTGGTCCTTCACAACCAGCTCCCTCATGGGGTTTTAGGCAAATACCTATCAGGTCTTAATGTCAGAGTCAGTTATGAAAGGTAGAAAAATCTTCTTTTGTGTCCTCCCGTCAATTCAACTAGAGTCGGGGAACTGACAAGCAGTGAGTGGGAGGTTGGAGGGGGCAGGTGCTGAGAGGAGAGTTTAGGATCTCTGACCGGAAAAGCGTCTGAGCCACGACCCAAAGGACAGGAGTTGGTCTCATGTGAATAGAGCCTTTGTTACAGTTACATCTAGCAATGCTTGAACGGTGATGCCCACTTTGACCAGGCCTTTCTCTTCAAGGATGTGATGGGGCAGACACAGTTTTTCCTAAAAGGAAGAAGAACAAAGCATTGATTTTTAGATGACTGGAATCTAATTATAAAATCTCGAGACACCACTGACTGGAGTTAAATCGAGCTCTGAAGTATGCCTATCTAATCACTTCAGACCGTGCTCTCTCCCTAGCTTTCAATTCATTTTGCAAAGACCTCTTCTGTATTTGCAAAGAAAACAATGATTTTCCACAAGTGAGGGTTGTTCTAGAAAGACTTCCAATCATCCTGAAATGTGCAAAAGAGCTAAACATTTTTTAAAAACCTTGACACTAAATAAGTGAGCTACATACCCTCAGTTGGAAACCACCCACCAAGAACATATTAGCTTATATTCTTATAAAGCAAAATTTCACATAACCTCTCACACATTTTAAAGGAACTTGAATACTCATTTATACAGACCACACACCATTCTACTGACCATAAATCTTGATTTAGTTCATTTTATTTCCTGTGATCTCTGGAATGGAGGCATGCTTTCTTCACAGTTTGTGAACAGCCTTGTAAATAAGTAATTTTAACCACAGCATTTAAGAGCCTCCCTTTTAAGACTCTTTTATAAAACTGTCAACGACACAAATATCCTGCTACTTTCTCATATTGTATTTTTGCTCTTGGGAAATGTCCAGCACATACTACTCAAGGAATATAATCAAGGCGACTCACTCCCTGTGTATGGCACCCTGCACGCTCAACCACCAGTTTACAAAAGAGCAAAAACAAAATAATTTTACACTTTTGTCATTTGACCCTGGTCTGATACCATACAAGGGAATCTCCTTCCAGAGTGTGTCTCCTTGGCTGGGAAACAACTCCACAGCGAACACTCCCTCTCATCTACCCAAAGATGGTGTTTTCCACAGTCCAATAACCACTGGTCTTAAGGACAGTTGAAAATGGGAGCTGCGTCAAGCCCCAGGCGGTGGAAACAGTGTTTAACATGAAGCCAATCAGGTCTCTCTGGTCAGCCCTGCTTCCTTGCAGTTCTCTTGCTGGAGGAATCAGATATTCCTGCTGCGTCAATGCACGACTCTCCACTAAGTACCCCAGATGCAGGCACTGTGCTCTTAAAAAGATCATCCAAAGACACATCATGACATCTCCAAGAACCTGTCCCACAACCTCGAAATGTTGGTGGGCTCTACACTCGCAGTCTTACCATCCCCCATCCCTCCCACTTCCCTAACTTATGGTAAATTCAGAGTATCTCAAACTCTGACTCCAGGCCTTGAGAAATGGCCACTTGTCAATATAAAACAGCTGATCCTTTAAAATACAATTTTAACAATTATTTCAAGTGACTGCTGTGTATCAAATAGGATTATCTTGTCATCAGTGGTGTGTTGAGGGGAGGCAAGTTAATGCTGCTTGCCAACTTAGCAGCCAAATGTCAGCCTGAGAAATAGGAGGTTCTGCCTGAGTTGTGAACTGGGCACTAGGCCAGGATGGACGGTGCTTTCTCCTTCTGCTGCAGGTCAGTGGGTACCCTTTCCTGACACCTCCTGCTTACCATGGGCTTGTGAAATCACCTGACTCTCATTTCATTGGTAAGGCTGGTCCCATGGGGGCAGGGATATATTTTCCTCATTCTTATGGCTTCCACAACACCCCAGTAGGATATTATAAATGGCTGCTAATTATGGTTAAGTACCTGGTACAAGGTATTACTTGGGGAGAAAAATAAGTCTTCACTTTATACCATATGCTGAAATCCATCTGAGATGAGTTGAAGAGTTAAATGTTAAAGTCCACAACATTCCTCCCAATAAAATATAGATACGTATTTAATATTTTCTCTGGTAAATGGATGGGGATGAAAAAGTGATATAAAAATCACAAAGGAAAAGGTAAAAACAATTGATCACCTGAAAGTATACAGCTTCTGTGTGTCAAAAAAAAAAAAGAATTAAAGGATAAACAACAAACTGTAAAAATAAATTATTTGCATCAAATTACAAAGGGTTTTATATTGACACATAAAAGCTCAACAAATCGGTGAAAAAAACACTGAGCTCAACAATGAAGCACTGGGCAAGGAACGTGAATAGAAATTTTAAAGCAATAGATATGCCCAAGGCATTCTGAACAACATATTTTGCTTCTTGACCTCAGTGGTCACCTATGTTTAGTCACAAACGTTCCTGAATTCTAGAATATTTGCACAAAGCCTAATCTCTATGCAACATGGCTTTGAGGGGGCTATGCTGAGTCCTGCTTGAGCTGTGACATGTCTCCACTGATGAGTGGCGGCGCCAGTGGTCTGCAGAGTTGAGTTTCTATGCTCACGGTCATGCTTGGGAAGGGCTGGGGCTCCAGAGAAACAAGGATGGGAAGATACCGAGGCCTTAGCCTCCTGCTAACAGGATGTTGGAGTTAGCTTAAGGTCATCCCCTCTCCCAGGTATTTCTCACCTTCCTGCTCTCCTCATTCCTAAACCAGGTGCAGAGTTCAAAATTCTCCCTTCCACCCTTACAGCTGGTGACAAGGAGTAAATAAAAGACATAAAAAGGTATCCCTTGCATCCTTTCTGGCTTTCTCTTTTCATTCAGACTTCCTAAGAAGCCCTGAGGTGCCCTCAGATTACATTGTAGGGTTGGAGGTACCTACGAAGACTAGCGTCAGATCATAGAAACCTTATGAAAACACGGCAGTTGTGGTTGTTCTATCACAGGACTGCGAGGGAGACTGATGGGAATCAGGACTTGAGATGCTGGTTGACAAGACAAGTAAGGGGAGCCTGCCACAAATACGGAGGGGCTTTGAGGATGGCCAGAAGGCCATTTCCATCACACTAGTCCTGTCATTGCATATTCCATGGGGGAGGGGATCCCTGAAGTGAGCTACAAGTTGTGATGGGGAAGGAACTGCTGTGGATTTATAGCTTGATGGGAAATGACAGAGGAGGGTCACCTCACCTTGTATATAATGGACCTAAAGGAGAGAGGTGAATATTTACATTGAGTTTAAATGCATTAAAATTTCATTGTTAGAGGAGATGAGTGGCTTTCATTGAGAATGTAGCAGCAGACTGCTCTAGGATACCCATGAGCTCCTTTTGTTGTGTTTCTTTTTAAAGCACAGAACAGAATCATAAAGTAGTATCCTGCATAAAAAGATTCTGACCCCCCTCTGAAGGACTCGTCCTGTCCTTTGCATTGTTTCTCCAATGGCGGAAACAAATATTCACTCTTATGCCCTCACCCACCCCTCTTCTGAGCCACAACAAGCAGGGTTGGAAAAGGCAGGTAAGCCATAAAGACTAAATTCCAACTTTGTAAGACGTCTGGGGGCACCTCCTACAGGCCTGGCACCAATGCTATGGATTTGTATTGGGTTTTTTCTTTATGACAACTCTGCGAGGTAGATACAATATCTCTACTTTGCAGAGGAGAAAACTGAGATGCAGAGAGTTTAACTTTGCTGAAGTCACACAGCAGGTAAGTACTGCAACCAGGATTTGAACTTGTGTCTCATCTTACAGCTGGGGCCCCTTCCACGACATCATGCTGCTTCCCATAAGGTCCTTGACCAACCAGCGAGCAGGTCCCGTCTGTGCCCAGAAGACAGGAAGAGGCCCCTGGCCCCTCGGAGTCCTCTCCAGGCCAGTCCCACCAAATTCAACGTCAGGTGGGCATCAGAGAACCCTCAACTCGGGGAAGGGCGTTAGCTCTGCCACTTAGCTCATTAGTTTCTCTTCGTAGTGAGGGCCGGACGTCTTGTTCTGGCGGCAAATGCCTCATGGGAGCAGGCAGATCGCCATCACCACCTGGCTCTCCTTTTTCTATAGTTTCTTACGGTCCCCAGCAGTCACAGGCCTCCCGCCAGGCCACCCGCTAGACAAAATGAAGTCACCCATGCAGCACTCTTCATGTTGTTCAGCCTGCTTCTAAAATGTAAAGTCCTGGCACTAACTGATTGAACCTTAAAACAAAACTGTCCGCATCATTTTAATGTAAGAGAACTTCAGTTCCTGCTTTGCCGTGTGAGGGCTCCGAGGAGCAGCTTCTTCCGACGTGAAATGCAGACCATGTCAACCTCTTCCAGACAGAGAGGATTTCTTGTCACTCTTCATTTGATTCTCTGCTTTCCAGCCGTGCTACTTGCTAGTCCTTCTTTCTAGAACACTTATTCTCTACACACAACTACCCCTTCCCTCACCTCCCTAATCCATACACCCTTCACCTGGCTATTCCTACACATCTTTAAGGCCTCAGTGCAAACATCACGGTTCTAGGAAGGCTTCAAAGACCACCCACCCCCATCAGGGTTGGGCCCCCTGTCCACGTGTTTCATATACAGAATCTTGTACCTGACCTACCACAGGACCTTATCACATTGAATTCCTCTTTATTTGTTCACTAGATCCACTACACAGCGTCCAAAAACCTGCAGGCCAATCCAGCCCATAGCCTGTTTTTGTAAATAAAGTTTTATTGAGACACATTTACGAGTGTCTGTGGCTACTTTCACACTATAGCAGCTGAGCTGGGTAGTCCTAACAGAGATGGTATGGCCCACAAAGCCTAAAATATTTACTGGCACTTTACAGAAGAAGTTTGCTGACTCCTGATTTTTGAAGACAGGGTCACGTGTCATGGTCACCTTTTTATCCCCAAGATGGGGTCTTGTACAAACGCTGCTCATTCAGTATTTGAGGAGTGAATGAATGAACACAATCATAAACAAAATCCAGTGAAAAAGCAAGGAACTGGACCCTCATAGTCTTAAGGAGAAAAGCGTACATTCTATTATATATACCTGATAGTTTATTGAGAACTAATTTCAAAATCTGAAGCCTAATTTTAAAAACCTAATCTCCTGAAAGAAAATCACATTAAAATATTTTTCACCTCATCCCGAACCACTTTCAAGCTCCTGAACTTTTAATCTACTGTCCATGACTTTTACCCTGTGGGTGAAACACCCTTTTTCCTTATGACAGAGAACAGCATGGATTTTAGAGAAATAACCCTAGCCACTATGCACTATATTTAATTTCTTACTCACAAGTAACTAGTATCAGGATATCAAGTGCCTTTGCTTATCTACTCATTGATGAAACTCCTACTCAGCTGTCTTGCTTTTGAGTTCTGTAGGGCCCTTCCCACCAGCACCGTTTTATACGTCTCTCCCCAAGTACAATGAGCTACATACGAACCACAAATCCATAACGAGAAGGAACTAATAGAACTTACTTAGTTGTCACATATTTTGGAAATCCTGACATGGAGTGGCAAGTTGCTACCAATTGGAAGAACTGGAGAAAGAGAACTTTCTATTTCAAATAGATCTTTCTATTTCAAAAAGAATACGTAAATAAATACTTGGGTCATTTTTATCAGGCATTGTAAGTACTGAAAAAAATGGTCTTTCTTGTGAGAGGAAGATTTAGTATGCACATATAAATCACCCAACCACGTCTCAGATGACAAGTGGGTTGGCCAAGTATCCCTAGTCATGTGGCAATGGCAGGCATCATGCTACCTATGAGTCGGTGTGTGAGTACCTTGGGGAAGAACCATGGGGAGGCTTAATAATATTCTGAACAGAAATGAGCAGTAATGGGCAAGACAGTTCATTCCAAGCTTTGCCTAAAGGGCTAAATTAATTGTGTTCTGCTTGTTACCAGACTACTTGATGAAAAAATACCACCTAACAGATCCCCAGAGGAGCAACACATTAGGGTACAGATACACTAATGACATGAAAAGTGAAAGTGCATCCAAAAAATACATTGGATGCCAGAACTGAAATATGAACACAGCCAAAGAACTATGTCAAGTCAGCACTGAAAATTAAATCTGATCTCCCAGGATTGCGCTACTCAGTTTTCATTGACAGAATTTTCTTTCAGGTGGTCACCCAGTAAGTCATCTCTCTTCTTCCCCTGTGCCCCCCACTCGCTTCAAGAAGAAAAATCCAAACAGCAGTGATCTTTGAAGGGAAACCTCAATGCGCTGCAGAGCTGGACAGAAGCGCTGAGCGCGACTCTGGATACACACAAATTAACGTTATCGATGGGCCCATAAAAACTTGGATCTATCACCCAAAATGTGTTTATTAAGCAACTTATGGCTCAGGGTGCTCGTTAGACATCGTACAAAGGGATTTTATTGTGTTACAGATTGAAGAGTACAAGATAGCACCAAAGGCAATTCAGTACATCTGCGGGTTACTTATTACACAACTGACGTTGGATAACTTCCACATACCCTGTATTTCACCAATCAACCCAAAATCAGGAGGGAAAAGCTCAGTTAACTCAAGATATTATCATGTAAAGAATGTCTCCTGTTAGAAAATCTGATCTGATTTACCAACAAAGGATCTTTATATAAATATATTCTTCTAACTATGTGAGCTTTCCACAACCTCAAGTCCCCTGGATTCATGGAAATGTTCAGAAAAATAAAATTATCTTCTTAGTAGCCATCTATAAAGACTGTTTCCATGTGAGTAAACTAGAAATTTATCTTGAGGAAGTGAACTCAATCATCCCCCCCACCAATTTAAGAAACAGTATTTGGCAACCAGATGTAAATTGAAGCATAGGAGAGTCTGTCTTCACCTTGGAGCAGGGCTGTCTCATATTATAAAACGACATCCCAGAACCAGGAATATCTTGTCCTAGATGAGATTCTAATGTTTTTTTTCTTTAATTGCAAACTGATCACATCGCTCCAAAAGCAGATATAGTTATTAACATATAAATCCTTTAAGCTTAAACATAAAAGCAGGTTGCTAATGTCACTGGAAATCAAAGGTTAAACGGAAATTTCAAGTCACTGAAGAAACTACATTCTTCTAAAATAAGAGCAATCTTATTGGCTCCTGTCATAGTAACCCCAGCCCTAGGCCCAAGAATGTTCCATGACTCATGGCTTTATTTGAAAATAAATGCTGTCAAATCCATCACATTCTAGACCTGAAGTTATGATGTGATGTAGCAAAAAAAAAAAAGCGAAATGACCCATTACATTATTTAAAAATAGAAACCCTTTTTGGAAAATGCTTTCTAAGAGCCTCGGTCAGAGTAGACCAAACAAGGAATAAGTAAAACTACGCAGAAAGAGTGGTGTGCCGTGGATCCTCCAGGGGGCGCACTCTGACTGCGCCGGACCCTTCCTCCCCAGCGCCCTTCTGCACAGCTCTGTCTCAGGCAGCAGGGCAGAGGGGCTCACTCGGGGTGGAAGTGGGGGGTCACCCTCCCTGGTGCCCTTCACAGCTCCCGCTGCGGGAAGCAGGGAGGAAGCCAACTGGATGGCCATTAAAGCAGTCATTCTCCAGATGGTATTTTTCAACTTGGTCAACGGTGGCATTATTAAAGATTGTTATAGACCAAATTGGACCCCAAATGCTGGCTTTCTGTCTTCCCTCTACAGTTAAATTGCCCAATCCTGAATTAGGAGTCGACTTAAATACTGACCCAATGGAAAGATTTTCATACGCTAAATCCCCTCTGCTCCTGTTCTGGAACCTTCTTCGGCTCTACCCAGGGCAGCAAAGCTCACTGGGAGAGAGAAGAGGCACTGCAGAGCACCGCTGCTGGCACTATGGGGTGAGGAAGCAAGAGGTGTGGATACCCTCTGTCCTCACTGTTTCTCAGCAAGTGAGAGAAACTATCTAATGGGAGCTGCTTTCTATAAAGTTTGTGCTTCTGGAAAAACTGATGTGGAAACGTTCGGCTTCAAAACTCCAGAGATTACTGAAGAGATGACAGGGATGAAAGTTTGCAAGGCAAAGGCCCAGAGGGAGGAGGGACCCTGTCATGGAGCAGGGCGACAGAGCAGTGTGTAGGGATGCACATGCGGGCATTATGCAGACAGAACATTCCAGCGGTAAGTGATATAGATCAGCACTACAAAGAGAATATGGACAAGACAGAAGCTTATAAGGTCCCTGGAGCGGAGGGCAGAAGTTGGTTGTGGGGCTTTCTCCCCGAGTGCCAGCAGAGTGTCAACAGTCTTTCGAATGTGACGAAAATCCAACTGCAGGATGTCATACGGAGAGCAGAGGTCAGCCTATTCCGAGGGCAGCCATCAGAACAGAAAGAGACAGTGCATACAATTAAAAATACACAGAACAACGGCTGAAAAGAAGCACACATTTTTAGTTACTAGCAAATGGCAAGAGTAACCCCTTATTTCAAGCAGGTAAAACCCGTTCCACCACAGATTTTTTAATTAATTACAAAAAGCAGCATACCCAACGCAGTCTATGCAAATAGGACAAAGAAAGTCCTCACCCAGAATCTCACTATCGAGGAATAGAAGGTTCTGTAATTTATACATCCTTCTGGTATTCAAACAGTTTTAATATTTAAGTGGTATCATGAGTCAGCAATGGCATAAAAATAAGAGCTTTGCACCTGGGACATTTAGGTCTTCACTTTACTAAAGGGAAAAATACAAACTTAAAAATTTAATCCCCACCTTTCCTCACCGTTCTCTTAGTGCATTTTCTACCCTTGTCTATGAAGACTGAATATAAAGTATTTCTCTCCGAAAGGTAATACATGCGCCTAATTTGTTTTCCTTTTAGGATTATTGATAAACTCTGGGGAATGCTAGTTTTAATCATGTCCCTACATGTGCCCAAAAACTACATTAAATTTCACTTTTTTACAACTGGACATAAACCAAAAGTTTAAAAGAGGCTTCTTAGATCTGCAGTTAGAATAAAAGTACATTCCTGCATAGAGGAATTATGTAAATTTCTTCACCACTAAACAGGTATGTGCAGGGGGAGGGGCGGGGAGAACAGGCCCCCGTGTTTTGTCTACTTGACAGTCACCATGTAAGGAGGCAGAATTCCTACTTTATCAACTAAACGCACAAATAAGATAGTCCTATGAGTTGACCTCTGGATGCCTACTGCTATCATGAAGCAGACGGTTTTCTGATACCCTGAATTCCTGAACCAGAAATGACCGCAGCTTCAAATTAAAAATGATTATAACTGCTGTGTCAGTATGTACCAAAGTTCTGGCTTTGCTTCCAAATTAAACAAGGATTGAAAATATCTGTGATATATTTCATAAATGCAGCTTTATGTCCAAATTAGGCAAAGCATTTAAAATATATATATTATATATTTTATAATACACTTTGCAACAATATTGCCCTTTGTTTTAGCATCACTGCTAAGCAGATGCAAATCACAGAGCAACTGAAAGATGATTCTAAGATAGAGATTCTGTCTTGCCCGTATCTTCTGCAGTTAGCTTGATGCCCTCTGGTAAAGAGGGGTAATCAACGTAAGTGTGTTGAATAAGATTATAAACCTCCAAATCTTAATTTATGAAGGTAGAGATCCTCTTAACAAAAGATTTTTTTAAGGATATTAATAAATCACGTTATATCTATTCAGACTGTGCATCTTTTCTCAGCGCATTTAGAGGAATCAAGCTACCATGGTTATTTTCTCAAGAATTAAAACAGCTACACATAGAATGGATTTCACTGTGACACAGATGCTGATCAGGAATTAACAGATGGGGAAACATCTACGAGAAGTAGTTTTCTATTGCATTAAGAATTTTCTTTTGCAATGGTGTGCTTAATCAGTGAATTCTGAGCAAAACAGACATAAGACAGAAGGCATAGGCACACTAAAATGTGATTGTCACCAAAGTGGTATCTCCATGTTAAAAGCAAGTCATTTTATCTCCAGGATATATTTCAATACATTTCCCAGAACCCTATGGAAAATGTCTGGTCTGCTCCCTCCCCAGCAACTCCGTCAAAGAACCAAGAATTAGATTGTCTGCAGTCGCCAGTGTATTTATTCAGCAGTACACTTCTCGCATGGGTAGGCAACACAGACCATTCTTCTCATTCTGGAAATAATTTCATGATGCCACAGATTCTGGGCTTTATTCAGATTAAAGTGGGTAAAGCCTAGACTCACAGCCCACAGCGGGTGGTTTAAATTAAATCACGATCTCTGAGGGAAAAAGTATGGGTCTAAGATTGGCTGGGAGGCAAAAATCTTAAGCATCATAATGTGTGGAGTGTGGGCTACTCTCTGATTCTACTCCCCGTCACACAGCCCATGGCCGTCAGATCAGCCCCTCAAGGATGCTGTGATGGGAACCAGGGCTGAAGTTGCCAGGGAAACCTGGGAGTTTTCTGACCCTTGTGCTTTCCAAATTTCAGTCTTCTTATAGGGACTTACAGATGATGCTTTATTTTTTTCTTATAATTAAAACAGGAAAACTCTAAAAAGGAAGGAAATTTAAAGAGGCCAAATTTCACCATGTATTTACAGAGCATTAGTAATTATTGCAAGGCATTTAAAAAACACAGTTAATACGCTCAGCGTCCCGAGAGGCAAGTGCAGATGCTAATTCCTGTTACAGTGAACAGAAATCACAATCGCCAGAAGTTAACTGATTCTCATACAAGTCAACACAAGAGCGTGTGACTAAGATTACTATTAAAGATTAACTCCGGTTCCCCAAATACTACAGATAGAAACAAAAATGTACACAGATCTATCAAAAGGTCTAATTTACAGGCATTCTGAGTATAATACAGACTAGATTCTAAGAAATTTAGAATATATTGTTTATTTAAATTTGATTTTGAAAGGCAGTATGCTTACAAAGTATTTTTAATCTAAAATGTCATAGCACAAGAATGTTGATGGTCATTCTGAAAATGTAAAGCCCTAACTGACAAGGTGTAATTTGGCCAAGAGTGGAGTGAGGTAGGAAAAGGTTTCCAGAGTTTTCCCCAGATATATAAGAACTAATCACCAATTTTATGCACTTAGTAACTCTAATATCAGTAAGCTAATTCATCTAGAAATGCAATTTCAAGCTCTTTGAAGATGCTGCTTCGAGAAAGTATTTGTTCTCAACCATATACCAATGTCAGACCATTGACTGGAAGTGGCTCTACCACCGGGAGACACACAGGGGGAAAGGATTCTTACATGAATGGTGATACACACCTACTAACCATTGGAGATGACTGGTTTTACAAGCTAGAGACTGGCTCTTCTTAATGCATTAGGGATTTAAAAATTTACGTTAATAAAATAATAACTTGGTGTCAATCTGCACCTCTGATCATCCAACCTCGGAAGTAACCAATGTAAATGGAAACTTAAAATAAATCTTGTAATAAGAATCTCACCATCCCCCAAAAGTGTTTATTAGTTATGACTTAAATTGATACTAAAGTCATTGATTTGGGGGATAAAAGAGACATAAGGTTCAAAGAGGCAAAGGAATTCATATCTCCTATTCTCAAGATTAAAACAAACAAACAAAAAAGGTAGCTTCAATTTATAGAACGCCTTTCAATTTAAAAAATTCAGATCATTTACATAAACTGTCCTAAACCCTTACAACAGGTATAAAGTAGGAAAAGTTTTGCAATTACTTTCAAAAATATCTCCTTATAAAAGTCAACAAAATACAAATATGAAAGGCACTGAAAAGAAGACTCAGCCATAATCCCACTTGTATCAATGCAATCATCGTTAGCATCTCAGTGTACTTTAGGATTTTATTTTTAACTCCATCTGGCTGATGCAGAGGCTGGACACCAAGGGACCTGTCCTTGTAGATATGGAAGGAAAACCTTCCACGTCCCACAGTCTAGTGAGGACCCCTGGCCTCTGTGCTATCTGGCAGGCAAGAGCCCTGTACAGCTGATGGAGTTGCTGCCCTAACCCTCCTGCCCAATTCCTCTCTGGAGACAGTAGCGAACAGGAGGGGCTGGGCAGCTAGAAAACAAGGTGCATTTCTATTCCATGTCCCTTCCTCCTCTAAACAGGGCAAGTCTGTTAAATTAAGGACCTCGCTCCTTACAGAGGTTGGAGGCCAAGGCTACTTACTTAACATCGAGTAGACAGACAGAGACCAGGGGGTCTATTCTCAGACAGAGACCAGGGGGTCTCCCCTCAGAAAGGGACCAGCACATCTTCCCTCAAAGACCAAGAAGGGACCAGGGCACCTCCCCTCAGACAGGGACCAGGGCAATTTCTCTCAGAAAAAGACCAGGGTGTCTCCTCTGAGAGAGCGAGACCAGGGGATCTCCCTTTAGAAAAAGACCAGAGTGTCTTCCCCTCCAAAAAAATAAAAAAATAAAATCAAGGTGAAATACTGCCCTGGTGAGTAAAAAAATATATATCTATTTTCTAATACTTTTGATGCTTCACAAATGAGAGATTTCTCTCCACCTGAGACAATACTAATAAGAGCCCTAAAATAGCCCTAAATTTGGATCAAACTGGAGACCCCCAGTAGCCAATCGTAAATCCTCCACATCAAGATCAGAGGCCAGGAATGACCAAGCTGACTCAGAAAAGGCAAAGGAAGCCTCAGTATGTCCACAAATAGCCTCATGACCCCAAGGCTTAATTGAAGTCAGATTCCTGGGTGATACGAAGAGTATATAGTGAAGAATCTGGAAGCCCGCCAAGGGTAAGCCTGTGTTCGAGATCAAGTTGACACTTGCACCAGAGGTCAGAGACAGCTGCACAGTCTGACCACCGGCATCAACACTACAAGGGGCTATGGGATGGTGCCAGCAATATCACCTGACCCCCAGATTTTCCAGGGTGCCTTGAAGCACGTGGGGTAATTTTCCTGCCTCGGAGGAGCTGATGGGGGAAAGCAGTCATGGCGCTGCGGGATGGAGCTGAGCGTCCACGGACTATCAGCTCAAAGAAACCTTAAGGGTCTAGTGGTTTTCAAACTATAATTAGCAACAGGACACTTTTCCCCCAAAGGAACTCTTAACTGGAAAGCCGATACATGCCACAGGCAAAGGAGAAACTGCCGGGGCGGAATCAAGGGGGTAGGAGTGATCTGCAGCCCCGGCTTGGCTTCCGAAAGAATCAAGGGCTCTGGAGAATGTGGTTTAATCCACTGCTTAAGTCCAACACCTGCAGTTTTGCAGAGCAGGGAACTGCTCACATACCGAGAGAGCCCCTGTGTGTGCCAGAAAGAAGGCAGGCGCTGGACGCGGACGGACCGGGGCTCGAACGCCAGCTCTGCTGCCTCCCAGCTGCGAGCGTGAGCTTAGGAAATTGTGTAACGTCTCTGGGCCTCATTTTCCTCAGAGCATGGTAATAAAATATTGGCCTCCGGGCCTCAACCGTGAGCATTTGAGAAGATGATGCAGCTGCAAGAAGGTCCCAGTGAGTGGTTCACGGCTCCAGGCTTTAATGGGCTTGCCTCAGGGCACATAACCAGTTAACAGCACAGGTGCGGCTAATTCACCCCAAACTTCGTGTCCCTCGCTCTGCTCACAGAGCCTTCGCACTCGCCCTCACACCTCTCCTTCCAGGTGGCACTCAATCTGTCCCTTTAGTTGAAGAACTGGCCCCAAACAGAAAAAATCAAAAACCCCAAGGCACTGGAAATGGGCAGCAGGAAGTGACCCAGGCTGAAATAACTACCTGAAGAGATATTAACTCTGCCACCAGAAAAGGAACTTGCCGGGGCGGGGTAGTGGGGGGGCGGCATTTCTGATTTGTTTTTCAGGATCTGCCCTTGGTATTCTCATCAGCAAACCTCTACCTCTTCCCAGAATCCCTCACAGATGATGGCAAATACGCCTACTGTCGCCCTAACAGAATTTCTCCAGAAACCCAACACCGACTTCTTTCTGTGATGTCAACTCCTTTCTATAGGTGGCGTTGACTGCCAAGTCCTGTCTGCGCCCCTTGACTAAGAAAGGTATAGATCTAGCCTCATCCAAACGTCAGGAATAACAGACAAGAGGTCTAGAGTCGCCGTATCCATCTACTCTTGATGCATACTCTAACATTCTGCAAATAAACTAGGCCACTTACACGGTGTGCAGTTCTGAATGCAGCCAATTCGAAGAAGCCACATTTATAGGGAAGCCACTCCACTGGGCACACAATAAAATGCTTCATGAACCTTGACCAACCCTGAGGCAGGTACCTGGGATTGGGTTCCTGGGGACTTCTAGAGAAAATATAATAAAAACTATAACAACTGGAACAATTTTAAAATTGCTTCCTTCCCATCGTATTAATTTATATGCAATCATTTGACTGCTCAGTGACCACATTCCACCCAGATGAACCTGATAAAACTAAGCTGCTGACCCTGACTTTGGGTTGTAGTTTCAAACTGTGATTCTATTACAAAGGGCAACAAACTCGGGCTGAGAGCACAGCTGTGACTTCTCAGTCTCTACAGGATGATTTATCGTTGTCAATTAGCTATTTAGCTTAAAATAATACAGAATTCCAGATCTCCGTGACTTATCGGTATGTGTATGTAGATAAGTTATGGATGGAGAAGAAAGCAGGGCAAGCTTGCAAATCAGGAGGAATTCACTAAGCTGCCGGGAAATCAGTGAGTATTTTGTTACCCAAATATTAAGTTTGAAGCAAAGAAAGAAAATGTAACGTTAAAGGTCCCCCGCTTTTAAGTACCAGGCTTTTACGATGTCTGACTGCAAGGGGAGAACTGCAACTAGAATTGCAGTGTGCCACATATACACTCAAATCATCAACCTTCTTAAGTAGTGGAAGAAGGGGTTATTTCCACCCCTCCCCCAACTTAGTATCGCATTCCTAGATGAAAACATTTCCTCATTTCCAATAATTTATGACTCATTTATTCCAAGAGATGAAAGCACGTTCCTTTGAGTATATATAGCAAGATTTGCCAGCTGCACTCCAATTGCAATTTCTGGTTTTCCACTAGAATACTCCTCCCTTCCTTTAACATATCTCATTAAAGAAGTTCAACTGCTAACCAACCAACAGACTTTTTCTAGTAGCAATGAACTTAATTTAACTCTAGTCACCAGTAAGATGCTATTGGATTATCCATCAGGATGGATATAGATGTACACACAATCACACACACACATACACAATGCAAACTTGAAAATCACCTCAAATCTTAAAAATCGTTTCAAAAATAGCCTTAGTGATATATTTCTTACTAAGCATAGTTAAGTTGGGACACTGGCAAAAAAGATGATTTACTTCTTGTAATTCAATTGTCTCCGGAATTATCAGTTGCCTATTAGTGCTAGGGGCATAATTCAGATATTATGATAAAATTTTCTCTGTTTTGATGCTAATTTAATTTCCTTTTCCTAACTTTAAAAGGAAATCATAATTACCAATCTTTACTCACAAGAAATGGTTAAGGGCATTTCCACTTCATTTTGTGTCATTATAAGCCAAGAAAAATGATGAGTTTTAAAATATCACAGGGGATTGGTCATAACTCATCAGCGCTTTTGAGTACAGACACAAATAATTTACAATCTGAAACTTGGTGTGATAATTTTGATTCACACATGGGGAATCTTATTAACCCATGACGGAATCAAATCATTAAAAATGGTAGGCGTATGAGAATTTCACGAACATTTGAAGCCAAGAATGTATGGGCAATAGTGAAATGCACATATACAATACAGATACACAGATTAACATTGCTGAAAGACATTTGGATTGATCATAAAGACATTTAGTACCATATATAAAGATTACACTCTATTTAAAAACGAATTTGAAAGCTTCTTTTAATTGGTACAGTTTTGACTTAAAGATGCTTTAATAATTCTCTCCTTTTCCTCAAATAAGATTAGAAGCCTACCACTTAACTCTCACCTTCAAATGTCACCAAGCTGAAAAATAGGAAGGAAGGAAGGGAGGGAGGGAGGGAGGGAGGAAAGGAGGGAAGGAGGGAAAGAGGGAAGGAGGGAGGGAAGGAGGGAAGGAGGGAGAAAAAGCCTTACTCAATTCCAATAACTAACTCCTATCGATGAGCAGAACTACATGAAAATGTAATTCCTTCACATACGCAAAAACAGTATCTCATGATAGAGTTTGTAGTTACTTTATTCCTGGAACATTAGAAAAGACAGAAGAAAATTTTAAGAAATGTAGTTTCTGTCTATTTCCCTTTATCACAATGATGAAAAGCTTGTCAACTTATCCCCAAATTCTGAGTGATCTATCTTTTATCTCCCTAAGAAATCCTTTTATGTTACTGATAGTAAAGTCATTAGAAGACCCAAATCAGCTATCTGGCTGAGGCTAAGGCTGGGCCTTAAGCTTGGGAGAAAGAAAAAGTAGCAAATCATTGCTGGGCTGGCTACAGGGAACTGCCAATTGGGTCTACAGTGGACTAAAGGGGAAAATGTAAATGCAAACAGTTAACAAACTATAAAGCAATATACAAACATTGTTATTATGAATGGTTGTGATTAATGATAATAATAATAATTATAATATTTTCAATGCTTATTATTTTGAACTACATATCCCAAACCTACAAGGAGCGCAAATCAACAAATTAGTGGTCATCTACAGGTCTGCTCTGCTTAAGAGCTTTGGATAGGGAAACAACATTACCTCCAAAATTCTACCCTATGTAACCCACAGAAGGCTCACTGAAGCTTCAGCAATTTCTGCTCTTTGAGAAGAGAATCAAGCTGACTAAATTTTTTTTTTAAGTTTGGAATTTCGTATTTCAAAACCTTAAAAAAGTTATATTCCCCTTTTCTTCAGAATTGACCATACCATTTTAAGCCATTTTTATTTCACTGCAATAGAGTAATTGAAACTAAAATTTTATATAACTTATTCAACATTATTCCTCAAGAAAGACTGAGATGAAAAAGGATGGACAAAGGTGTATATCTATTCAATAGGTTCAAACACATATATTAAGTAAAATTTTTACTCAAACATAGTTACTGGAATTAAGTTTGATGTTACCTCTGGTACTCCTAATTTTCGGCATGCTTCCAAAAAGTTTTCCACGTTTCTTCTGCATTTGGCCATGCTAAGTTTAGGCTATGAATGCAAATATTCAGAAATAAAGAATTATTAAGAGAAATACTTGTAATAACAGGTTAAATTTTAAACTTTCTAAATGGCAGAAGTACTACACGTTTATTGGAGAAAAGTAATACATAAGCAAACAGAAGACAATAAAAAATTATCCAGAAACATTCACCTAAATAAAGAGCTGTTAATATTTTGGATTATATTCTTCTAGACACTGTGTGTATACACAAAGATATGCATATATATATATATATATATATATATATATATATATACACACACACACATAGATATGTGTTTATATGTAGAATTTCTGCATACATGTATATATGTATATACATGTGTGCAAGATTTTCTGCACATGTATGTGAATGTATATGTGTGGATACACACATACACACACACACAGTTTTTATGAGATCATACTGTTGTGTAACCTGCTTTAGTTTACTTAAAAGTACACCATAAATACCACCTTTTCCCATCAGCAGATATATTTCTATATGAAGGGTTAAATTCACCAGGCCAATGACTCTCTTTCTCGCCAAAGCAATCGGTTTTATTAGAAAGCTGGTGATGCTGCAAGGCGAGGAGATTTAGAGGCAGGGTGGGGAGCAGGTTAGAGTGAGCAACTTGTGCAAACACGGGAGTGGACAGTGAAGGCACAGACTGGAGATGGAAGCGGGTTCTACCGCTACGCCGTGGCTGGTCTGGTGAATGGGAGCTCAAGATGCTCAGTGAAGAATTTCTGAGAAGTGGACATTTAGACACATTTCTAGAAAGGAAAACTACAATATAATAACATAAGCTAAAATATTTCACAATTGTTCAAATGGATATTTATGAAGAGTTTTAATGACTTGGGGAAATACTTAGGTTTTCATAAATTTTAAAAACTACTAAACAGTATATATGAGAAGCTCACAATTCAAAAACAACTTATATGCAGGAGGAATGTTAGCAGCATAAAAGCCAAAATGTAAACAGTGGTTGTCTTTGGGTGGTGGGATAGAACATGATATATTTTCCTCCTGCATCTCTCCATTTTCTCCAATCAAGCATTATTCCCATTATATTTTCAATTAGATTTTTTTATTTGAAAAAGATAAAAGGTGACAACCAAAGAATGTGGCATTTTTTTCCTGAAGAGTTGATCAAATATACAAATGTGTATAGATACATGATTCATAGTGTCCTGATACCTTATAACACAATAACTGTATATTTAAACTGGAGGCTGAGGAATCGTACTTTCTTTCTTGTAAGTTGGGGAAAAACACTGAATGAGAATCTGGTACACAGCTGAAACAACTTAACAGTAGTTTGGACTTCAAAACTTTTTCATATTCGATTATAGGACAGAATTTACTGCCCAAACTAAGGCAGATAAAGCAGATTTGAATCAGAAGACAAACTGTTTTGTTTTGGTTTTTTTTCCTGTGTTTTATGAGGCAAAAAAGTGGTCAGTCTTTGGAAGGGAAAAATATATTCAACTGTATAGAAAGAAAACTGACAGTTGAAATGCAATCATCAGCTAATTTTTCCTGCTGCCAAGAGAAAAGAAACTAAGAAAAATAATGCCACTATGATGCTTTCCTGGGTGGGGAGTGGGGCTTCACATGAGGCTTTCACTCCACACAGTCTTCATATGGTATTTTATGAACACTGTGCCTTGAGGTTGGGGGCTCTGGCTTTTGAAAAATCTGTTCATAAACACTAATGATCACAATGGCTCGCATTCACATTTATATCACATGTAGGTCCTCATTTCATCCTCATGGGAGCAGTTCCATGACAGAGAAGAGCCAATCAAGTTAAAGAAAGGTTAAATAACTTTCCCAAAGTCGTACGGACTATATAGATGTGGAATTGGAATCCAACCCCTACATTCTTAGCCCCTAAACTCTTCTGCTTCACCTAATAGTAAATAGTATGGATAGAGGTTCTTCTCTACTTGTCTGAACCCTACATAGGCTTCAAAGACCAGCTTATCTTTGATTCCCCCTCCCTCATCTGAATGACCATAAAAGATAACTCCATAGCTCTCTTCTGGATGGTAATATGGTCCATGATGTATAGGAAGAGGATGCCAGTGCCTGCTTTATCTCCCCCACATGGAGACGAGGATTTTTAGGGACTAATGGCATCTCAGTCGGTCTCTTTCATCTTTCCCCGGTGTCCTTGGTATCTCCAACCTACCCCTGAGCACAGCTAGTGATCAAGGAATTGTTGAATTAATAACCAGCTGACCAACCTCTGGCCTGACAGGTTACTAATGATATTTTATACAGAATCCACATCTTTTCAGAGCTATCCTAAAATCCTCAATAGTTAATAGAGGAAAGAGTTTCCATTTAGAAGAGAACTCACCAACCAAAAGAAGTTTTCCAAAAAGACTTCTCACTGTTTAAATAATTCCTTGTGAGGAATGAATCTTTGTGTCTCTACAGTCTTAAAGTTAGCACCCCAAGCATTTCTTTAACGTGTTTTGCTTTTTATTTGAAGTAAGTTCCTTTTCTGTCATTTACATACTTACTTTAACTATCTTCCCTTTTTACAGTGAAAATGTTGCTTCATTCAGAAATGCTATTCCTTTTCTGCTCTTCTAGTTGTTTGGGGCCCAACACAGAGGATTTGAGCAGGGTCCTAGAGATCCCATCGGTATCTTTAACCAGCAATACTGTCCCAAAGGCGTTTGTTTGATGTAAGAGTTAGTTTCCCTTATATGGTGTTACTTACGACTGCTGGTGAGGGGACATGGATGCTTGCGACGGATCGCGGGCGGATGTGGTTGACCAGATGGCAGAGGACGACGCCATCCATGAGGGCAGCCCCCAGGTCTTCGTGCAGGCTGACCTTGAGTCTCATCTCGATGCTCTGGGAAGGAATCAGAAGGAAGCCAATTGCTCTCAGGCAACTGAGGGTAAAATACAGTTATGGGTATTTATGAATTGAGACTTAAGTTTCATTATGGAGAAGGATAAGAACACGTGGAAAACACTGACATGATTTCAACCTTTTCGAAAGATATTAAAATAAAAATCCCTCTGTAGAAAAACAAATTCAGTTGTGTCTAAAATTTTTAATTAGTTGAATTTTTTAAAGAATGGGCTTCCTGGGACTTCCCTGGTGGTCCAGTGGGAAAGAATCCGCCTTCCAATGCAGGGGAACGTGGGTTCGATCCCTGGTCAGGGAACTAAGATCCCACATGCCGCGGGGCAACTAAGCCCACGTGCCACAACTACTGAGCTCGCGCACCTCAACTAGAGAGCCCGAGTGCCACAAACTACAGAGCCCATGTGCTCTGGACCCCACGCCACAACTAGAGAAGAGAAAACCCACACGCCACAACTAGAGAGAAGCGCATGTGATGCAATGAAAGATCCCACATGCCACAGTGAAGATCCCATGTGCCACAACAAAGACCTGAGACAGCCAAAAAAAAAAATGGACTTCTTAAGTTCAACATTGCCTCAGTCTTAGCAATGAAAATAGAAAAACAGAATGAGTTGAACAATAAAAGCCAAATCCATATGATCGTTTTGCCATGTGTAAAAATATCACATCACTATGTCGTACACCTGAAACTAAAATCATATTTTAAGTCAATTATACTTCAATAAAAAATAAAATAAAATAAATTTAAAAAAATAAATTAAAAAACCCAAATCCAACTGGTTCAGACAGACTGCAAGGGGCAGAAAAGGGATTAAGAGATGCTTTTCTCTGAGACCATGTTTTAGTTCAAAAATCAATTTTTCCCTCTTTTTAAAAAATTAAACACTTTGAGATAATTATAAATTCATATGGAGTTATAAGAAGTAATACAGAGAGATCTCATGTACCCTTTACCCAGTTTCCCTCTAAGGTAACAACCTTCAAAAATATATACTACAACTTCACAATTGGGACATTGGCATTGATAGAACACGCCCATCACCACAAGGGTCTCTCACAATGCTGTTTTACATCCACACCCACTTCCCTCCCACCCCCAAGTACCTCTTTGGCCCTACTCCCCTTCTCCTCTCCTTCCAGGACTCCCATGACATGAATGTGTATCACCTGTTACACTCCCACAGGTCCCTGGGGCTCTGTGCGCATTTATTTTCAGTCTGTCTTCTCTCTGCTACTCAGGTTAGGTAATCCCTATTGTTCTTTCTTCCAGTTCACTGATTCTTTCCTCTGTTACCTCCATTCTGCTGTTGAGCCCACCCCCTGGGCTTCTTCTTTTGGATAATGTATTCTGCAGTTCTAAATTTCCATTGGTCCTTCTTTATGTCTTCTATTTCTCTGCTAAGATTTTTTATTCCTTTGCAGAGGCATTCTATTTTTTTCTTCGTTTCACCTGTGTTCGTAATTGCTTGTGGAAGCATTTCTATCACGAACAGTATAAAATCTTTGTCAGATGATAACATCTCTGCCACAATAGTGTTGTCATCTGTTGATTATCTTTTCACATTCATTCTGGTTCTTGGTAGAATGAGTGATTTTTTTGGTTGAAACCTGGACATTTCTGGTATTATGAGACTCTGGATCCTATTTAAACTTTCTGTTTTAGCTGGCTTTTTTGGACACTGCTCTGGCAGGGAAAGGGAGGTTACCACCTTGTTACTGCTGTGTAAATGCAGATTCCCACTTGCTGTCAGTGACTGGGGTGGGTGTGGAAATCCAGGCTCCCCATGCGGGCTCCACTGACACCTCGGGAGGGGACGGGATCATTCTTAGCTCATGGGAATGAAATTCCTGGCTCCCAACTTGGCCTTCTCTGATACCATCCCAGCAGAGGTTAAAGTCTAGCTGCCTACGCCATTTTTGCAGGCATGGGTAGGGGTGGGACCACGGGTTTTCTGTAGTGTTTAGCTGGAGTAGAGCCTTTAATGTCTAAAAATTTTCTATCTCACTAGGCTGCCCCTTTTCTGGTCCTTTGACTAAAGTAAGCAAGCTTTCATTGGGACTTTTTTTTCTTAATTTGTGCCCATTAGCATTTCCGGTTTCCAACTACTTCACCTTCAAGTCTGAGAAAGATAAGGCAAAAAAGAAATCCCACTGGACTCACCACCACTGTCATTGCTAGTCCCAAGGAGCCCAGCTAGTCTGAATTATTCTCTCCACTTTTCAGAGTGTTCCTATGCTTATTTTATATATAATCACCAGGGGTTTTAGTTGTACTTAGTGGGATGAATGGGGAAAAGTACATCAACTCCATCTCCTCAGAAGCAGAAGTAGATAGATCAGTTTTTAAAACTTCAAATACAAATTTCTGCTTTACAGCAGAAGCTCCTTGTAAATGGATAACGGCGTAAGAAAGGATGACTTTATTGGGAGATCTGCAATAAGTGAAGCACTTGAAAATCAGTGCATGTAACAGTCTTGCATAATTCTCTTTCAGAACTGTCTTGTATAGACACCTCATTTTTTTCCAAGCATGCTTTCAGTCTCTAATTTTACATCACTAAATTAAAACATAAGCTATCAATATGACCCAGGCTTTAAGATAAAATTATATCACTCTTTGAGAGGCATAGCTCAACTTCTGATCTTATTTTTACATATCTCTGAAAGTTCACCTCCCAAGCTTACGGCACATCCAAATATCCTAGGCAAATGACAGAGGTCTGACTTGCCCTATGTGACTGTTAAGTCAACCACAGTGGCTTAAAGTGGTGGTAAGAGGGCTTCCTTGGTGGCGCAGTGGTTGAGAGTCTGCCTGCCAATGCAGGGGACATGGGTTCGAGCCCTGGTCTGGGAAGATCCCACATGCCATGGAGCAACTAGGCCCGTGAGCCACAACTACTGAGCCTGCGCGTCTGGAGCCTGTGCTCCGCAACAGGAGAGGCCGTGATAGTGAGAGGCCCGCGCACCACGATGAAGAGTGGCCCCCGCTCGCCGCAACTAGAGAAAGCCCTCCCACAGAAACAAAGACCCAACACAGCCAAATAAAAAACAAATAAATAATTAATTAAAAACTTAAAAAAAAAAAAAGTGGTGGTAAGAGGTTTCTGGGTTTTTTTTCTTTCCTCCTGACTACGTGCTAAACCGTATATAAAGTATCATCTGCAACAACAAAGATTCTGACCTACCTTAATTCAGCTTTAATTTTAATTATAGGATTCACTGCTCATTTGCAGAACTCATTGCTCTCTGAAATTGTGTATTTATTTGTTTCCTTCTTACTTACTCTGTCTTCTCAATAGACTACAGGCTTCATGAAAGCCTGTTCTTTTCTCTGTCTATCACCTAGACTATACAGCCTGGCACAGAGAGCAGTCAATAATCATTTGCTAGTGAAGGGAGAAGATGCAGTATAAAATCCACCCCCTCAAGAAGCTTCTTATATTCGTCTAGTTCATGGCTATGGTACTTCTCTTTAAATATAAAGAACTTATGTAGTAATTCATGATTCATTAATAACTAATACCAGTGTGTTCTTTCGTGACTGACCCTTGTCCTGTTGTTTGATCTTCCACATATTTACGTACGATCCTCCTAACTAGACACAAAGACCATGAGGGTAGAAAAATACATACACAGTTCCCACTAGGAGCTGTGCTGGGGATAGAAACACAACAAGGAATAAGACAGCCATGGTCCCTGCCGTCACCAAGCTTGAAATCTTCCCTGGCACCCAGCACAAGACTTCACTCTTGGTAGGAACTCAAACGGTTTGCCTATTATGACACTCGAAAATTCTGGCCGGTTTGGGGTACATAGTAAGGATAACTATAAATATCTTTAAATTCATGGGATATCAGTATGTAAATTAATAACAGTGCATTTTTTAAAGCGCACCAGAACTGAAATAATACTAGCTTTTATACATAGGTATTAAGTATTTCTACTTACATTATCTCATATATTTCTCATAAAATCCCATGAAGGTAGATGGGAACTATTGTTTTTAATACACGAAAAGACTCAAACTCAGGGATGTTAAGTGATTTGTCCAATATCAAACAGTGAGCTGGCTAGATTTGAAACTAGATGTTCAGTCTGCAGTGCTTCAAAGTCTACTTTTTTTTTTTAAAGATTTTTTTGATGTGGACCATTTTTAAAGTCTTTATTAAATTTGTTACAATATTCCTTCTGTTTTATGTTTTGGTTTTTTGGCCACGAGGCATGTGGGATCTTAGTTCCCCACCAGGGATTGAACCCGCACCCTTTGTATTGGAAGGTGAAGTCTTAACCACTGGACCACCAGGGAAGTCCCCAATGTCTACTTTTTAAAAATACAGAATGCTGCTTCAATTCTGGAAATAATTATTCAGTTATACAATGTTTCCCGGTACCTCTCTGAGCTGTTCCACCAGTTCTTTTTCTTCTCTCAACTGTTCCATTTTCCGTCGAATTGTAAACTGTGGGTCTATAGATTCCAAATTTCTCTGTGGTCTAAGAAACACTGTAACAGAAAGGGAAAAAGGCCTTTATGGAGCGCCTAGTACAGGTTGCCGGATAGGGCTGCTCATATTTAAATCAAATAGTTTATTTATCCCAAATAATTCATTCGCCACTCACAAAACAATAAATTCTGACTTCACATGAAAAGCTTGATTCGAATATTCTAGAGAAGATTATGTATTCAATTATTCTGGGTTGTGGGGACGAACCATCAGCTGAATCCAGGAAAGGGCTTGGTCATCCTTGGCACCATTCCAGACCCCTTCTCTCTCATTTTTCCACTGCTTTTATTCCAAGTTTTCATCTACACTCCAGGTTTCACAATCCTTTCATTAAATTTGGATACTTCTTTTCAACTAATAAGACAGAATTGCTTTACAGGTTACAAACAAGCACAGGTTAAGGATTCTGTTGGCTGAGGTTTTTCACCAGCCTGGGTTAAGAACTAAGTGATAATACACACTCAGATAATCCACTCAGATAGGTATCTGAGTGTGGAGGGAAAAATTCTGCCTTCTATCATGTCACTGACAACATATCCCCAAAAGTCAGCTCTTCAGAGATGACCACAGACTCCTTTTAGAAAAGCTGGCAAGATGGGAGACAGTTTGAAGAGATCATCTCTGGCTGCAGGTCCTTAAAATTACAACCTCCAGAAACAGCGACTCACAGTGGCAACTCTGGAAGGAGTTAAGGCTCTGGCTGCAGAGAAAATGAATGCTCTCAACCTTTGAAGGATGACATCTTTTAAAGACTAACAGAGAAGGTACAAAATATGCTATGTACGGGCAGAGTGATTATGGCAATTTTTATTAGGATACAAAGCCCAGGGCGAATTTAAACTTGAACCTTTTTCTTCCTTGAGATTCTTATCTTATGAAGACTGTCAATTTTCCATGCACACCAGAGGGGGCAAAGAACGGTTAAGAGCTGTAGTTGGTTCCCCGTGTCCCATAGATTTTCAGATTGGGGGTGGGGGGGGGGGACAAATGAGGGGGGCGCTTCAGAAAATTTGGGGCAGAGAACTCCAATTTTAAAAATCAATACCACGTAGAAGGCTGCACTGACATACTGCAATTCTAGGAGTTTCAATCACCGTATCTTCAATAATGTAGAATAAGAAGATTATGTAACGTGTATTCTATTCTGCCAAACATTTGCTATGAACCACTTTAAAAGCATTTCAATTTATTTGTTTTTTAATTAAATATGGTTTACAAATATACTTTGAATGAAAACAACTGGAGTCCACCATATAATCAATTATCCCATATTCACCCAACTACGTCGTTTTAACCTCAGTTTGTATCTTTGAACCAAAACACTTTAATAGGTGTCTTGCACTATACTTCTCACATCTCAGTATTTTCTTTCTAAATCAGTTCTCTGATATCTGAATCAGCACTCTGGTACTCTATAGAGGACCAGAAAGTTGACACATCTTAAGAAATCCGTGACTTACAGAAGTTAATGGAGCGAGGGAATGATCTATTGTATATGTTAACACCTTCTGGAACCTCAGAGAGAAGTCAGCCTGGGGCCTGGGCTTCTGCCTCAAGCCACCTAAGGAAGTCACAAGCAGAAAGAGCCAAAGTCTTGTCACCAAGACCTAAAAAACCAAACCCCACAGGAAGCGAGACCAATTGTTTCAAAAATAACGGCAAGGCAGGCAAAGGAAGTAGGGTAGACCAACCAGCAGGGAGAGATGAGAAGTTCACAGAGCAAAGGGAAATGAGGAAGAATTTGACAAAATAAGAAGCACGGAAGAAACTGGAAATGCATTAAATTTGCCTTTGCACCATATTGAGACCAACCAAAAAATCTACCCATTTAAACATAGTGACCAGAAGAGATATATATTAAAATGTAAAGTCTAGAAATAATCCACACCCCCAAAGAAAAAGTCAACCAAATTTACCAAAAAAGTCAAGGAATGTGGACTTAGCTGAGTAATACACACACTGGCCAGCAAGGGGAGTCCCAGAACCGTTTAAACAAATCTAATGTTTTCTTTGGAGGTTTTATTTTCCTTTGCCTTTTTTTCTGGGGGAAATCTTATCTAATACTACATGTTTAATATTTTCAGTATGTTTTTACTGGCAGATTTCATTCTGAATACGAAGCTATCAGGAAGTTAAATTAACCGTGAGCTTCTGGCTAACAGCACACTCTTCGAGTATCTATACCCTGTTAGAGCCCTGTGTATGACACCAAGATAATTCAGTGGTATCTGGGTTTTAATTTCCTGGCATTACTTTTCACCTTAAATTCCCATACGTCTCAAAAAATACAAAATGCATGCTTGGGTATTTGCTTTATGAATGTATGCAGTCAAAAAGTGTTAAAACATATGTGAACCATTATTTTTAAAATGAATACTTCAAATGTACATAAAATTACTGGAAACCTGACTATAATACTACTAGTTTTCTAAATAGATTAATTATTGTAGAATATATTAGAATTTAAAATGAACTATTTAAACTAATAATAAATCTACAGAGCACGTAAGTTTGTTATGACAGAATAATTTCAATAGGACCATTATGGTAGCTCTGATTATTTTATCCAGTTGTTTTTTTTTTCTTTCAAGTCATATTTAAATAATAAATGCAGTGACCAGCCTGGTCAAAACTTCAGGAAATTGATCTATGGAGGAATTATTCTGGTCCTCCTTAATTTCCTATCACTACATTTCAAGAACTCCCCTACTTAATTCAGGGGAATAAAAGTTTAGCTTGTGGCTGCAAGACAATATTAAGAGCCGCCCTGTTAGTAACTGTCTTTCACATCAAATGTCACACTGATTGTGTAAATAAGAAGAAAAAAAGAGGGGCAAGGGAGCAGAGTGAGGGTGTGTGTCAGTGTGGGTATGTGTACACACACATATGCATGCACAAGGGGTAGGAAGAGACAAGGAAATAGGTGATTTAAGATGTAGGAAAAAATGAGTTCTGCTTAGCTGTTTAATTATATCAAATATTGATAACATTCAAAGAATGAAAAGGACGATTTGTTCATATTTGCAATTTCTTTAGCTGAAGAGACAAATTTCTAAGCAAAGACTCTGCAGGGAATGGTGAATATGCTTATGCAGAATATCAAATGCATCCTTGCAGGTACACGTACAAGTCCACTGATTTTTCCGTTATCTCTACCTCCTCCTTCACCCTCCTCCTCATCTTCATCCCTGACCTGGGAGTGGTCTGTCAGCTGTGAATGTACAATATGCTTTATCTGTGTCTCTCATGACACTCTTCACTTTCTGTCTTACAGGAGAGATCTGCTTTTCTCCATTAGGACTCTGTAAGAGTTTATGTTTGTTTCCAATTTAAACCTCTACCCCTGCCCCACAAAGCAGTTTGTTAGATGAATAAACAAACAAGTGTTTCAAAAACTCCCTCATTCAAAGATCACTTTATATGGAGAACACCTTGTCAGAGATTACCCTACCCTGATAATCAGTCATCTCAATTTTTTTTAACATGAAAAATCTCCTAAAACTTAGTCTTCAGGTCTGAATGCATTAGACTCTGAAATAAAAGTTCCACGAAGGCAGAGATCTAGTCTGTCTTTTTCAGATCTGTATCCACAGTAACGAGCATCAGGCAACACACAGGAGGCACTCAGTAAATATTTAAGGATGTGCACAAGAAACTTTTTCTAAATGTTGTAAAAGTATCTTTCACTTAAGCAAAGGAAGCTCCCGCCTCTAAAAATTGCCTGAAATGCTACTTATATAATTATTAAGTGAAAGGAACTTTGCATAGAAATTAGCAGTCTATATTATTAACCTTTGTTATCTAAATTTAACTCTAGATTTCTTCTCTGTGGACACATGAGGTTTTGGAATTTGGCTCTCAACTTCTCCTTGGAAATTAAAAACCTGGACTGGGTGTGATGTTGAAGACATACAAATTCAAGGGCGGCAATATGGTGGCTTTGAAAAAGTATCATGAGCTGTAGATCCAGGTTAATGTGAATCAGAAATCTGATTAGTGCATTCATTTATTCCCTCTGGTGCCCAAAAATGAATTATGTAAATCCTCTGCCCTCAAAACGCTCAAATTTGCTTTCTATGGTCTTGGGCAGTTTATTCAACCCAGTGGTTTTCACCTACTTAAACATAACATAAAATCAGTAAAACAATAAGAATAATAATCAGTGCGAAGACTCCATGCTACTACAAATAAATCAGCACAGGCAGTGTGGGGCATAGGCAGCTATTGTTTATAAAATGCCCAGGTGATTCTAATACGAAGACAGGTTGAGAACCACTGAAACACCTCTCATCTCACAGCTTCAGTTTCATCATTTTTGTAATGGGGAAAATAATACCTAGAAGTGCAAGATTATGGTAAAACAATTCCAGAAAATGTCTGTAAACGGGCCCAAGATAGATGTGTCCATTCATTCACTTTCCAGTGAGAGTTTAAAGATCAATTTTAAGTATAAATTAGCACCCACCAATTCACTGCAAATGAAAAAGGGAAAATAATTCAAAGGAAGACAGGAACAATTTTAATTTCAAAATGAAGGGGGAAAGGAAAGAAAGATGCAGAGTAGTAAGAGGGCACAAGAAAAGGAGCAGAAGAGAAGTTTTCAAGTTAAGAACAACTTGAAGTGAAGCTGCCCCATCCAGCTCCAGGGGTGGACAGACATACAGACACACATCCACATCCTTGCCCATCCATTTTAGGAGGCAGAACTTTGGGGACTGTGGGAATTCAAACTCCCAAGGACCTTCTAGCCAGTTTGCCTTTTTTTATTTCTTTGAAGAATGAGTTTTAGGGAAAATAGGGAATTTGAAACGAGATATATTTGAAACAAAATATTAGGAAGCTATGTTTATTATTTTAAATGTATTTCTTTAAATAAAATTTAAATTTTACTTAAATATTGAAATTTAAAAGAAGGGTAATTTTAACATAAAGCAAGACAGTGAACAAGGTATAAAAATGCCAACTTTACCAAAAATAATTAATAAAAATATAAATGAAAGGCAAGCTACATTATGCTGGGTTGAGTTGGTAATATGATGCCATTTATTTACACAGGGTGAGACAGCTGCAGATATTGGATAATGGAGAAAATATGAGGAAACAGAACTACTGGGGTAATCAGCTTTGAAATGCCATGAGAGGCCACTGAATAGGATCTACTATTTCAGAGGAACCAGTAAGAACAACATAAAAGTAGGCTGTATTCCTCTTCCAACCTTAGCGCATATACTTGGGGATACATACAGTGCTTCTTCATTAATTTAAAAAATGTATTGGAAAATGTATTCAAATCAGAAGGCAATATTTAGCACAAAGAGAATGAAGATTCTATTTGAAAGGTCAGATCTGGGAACCTACACAAATATTTGCAAAGATTTCTGCTGCCAGAAAATTAATAGACAATTAATAGAAAATTATCTCTTGCCCAGGGCATACTGTAGACAAATTGCAAATAGGGGGAAATAACAACTATCCAATATCTGACATGATTAACCCAGGTAGATGAATACTGAAAACAATCCTTTTATTATTTGTATGTGTGTGTGGTACAGCATAATAGCTACACGTGAATCCCTGGAATTTTCACTCAAACAAAAACTACCAGAGAAGTATTGCCAGGTTATTTTATTTTCAGAAAGATTTTCACAATGATTATTTTTCTATGGAAATCTTAGGACTTTCAATAAAAAGAAGTCCATTTGGCTTAGTAGCTTGCACAAAGAATCCTCAATAAACAGCTATAGATGAAGGTAGATATGGTGGAGAGGAGATGATCAGAGTTAGGAGCCCTGGGTGTGACCCCACCTCTCCCTCTACCTAACAGCGTGACCCAACGTGACCCATCTTTCTCATTTTAGTTGGTTCATCTATAAAGATAGAAATCTTACTGCTACGTATGATGTCTAGATCTTACCCAGCTTAAAAAAAAAGTCTTTGGTTTCAGATATCACTCCTAAGGAAATACCAAATCACACATAAATCTTTCATTCTAGGCTCATTTCCTTTAAACAACATCAGATCTATAAATAGCCATGCTTTCTGAAAAACAAAAATGCCTCTCTCCCCTTTTTATTTTTAAGTAAAGGAACAGGTTTATCAAGAAAGTTTCCATTTAGCCTTCCTCAACTTCCAGAATTTAAAATGGGATGATATAAGAAGGGACTTTGGTCTCCCTGTTGTTGGTTAATCACACTTGTTTTCAGTTAAAAATTTTAGAAATCTATGAAATAATGAAATTCCTTTTGTAACTAACCTGCCAAGATATACATTATCCTTCTACATAAGGAAGTCTGGAAAAGCAATTTTTGGTTGAATTTTGACCAGAAATCACAGCAAATGTTTTAAATATATGGTTTCTATTTATTACATATAACATATTGATACTTAGATAAAAAAAATAAGTATTATCAGAAAATACATCTTCTTATTGTGCTTGCATTGTGGTTTTACCCCACATATCACTTCTCTTCCCTATAAATCATACTCTCTATTTCATTTCACGTTACTTTTATCTTTTGGTATCTTGGAGTAATATGTTTAAAATCTGAAGTAACAGACCAGTATGGAGATTCAGATATCTGTGGTAAGTATATCTAAATAACTATATTTATTTTATTTTCATCTTTTAGGCTACTTCAGATATTTAGTGGCATGAAATCAAATGATATCCACATTAATCCTAGCTAGGTGTCCTCAATTTTTTATTTGCACATTTGGTTCTCAAGCCAAGTTACCATTCTTGAATATCATGTAGATGAAATTACACTCAAAAGGGCTACAGGTATCAAAAGTCAAAATGTGCAAATAATTTGCAAAAAAAAAGCAAGTGATTTCTCTTCATTTTTAGGAATTTCTCACTTCTAACTATTTTTAGTGCAGTCCTCTTGGATCAGTCACAGTATGTCTTGATTACTTTAAAAATTTCATATGGTAAGCACAGATGATAAAAGATGAAACTCTGAAAGCACTTAGTTCAGAAGCAGGAGCAGCAGAGACTATCCAAATGTACAAACTCCCATTTTTTATAAACAAGCAAACACACCAAAAAAAAAAAAAAAAAAAAAAAAACCCCGAAGCAGAAAGGATAGAGAAGAAATTATTGTACAGTCCTTCCAAAATTCGGAATATTCAAGATAATTAAATGTAGTTTGACAAACTGCCAGAGAACAATGCACATGCACTTTTCTGGACTTTTCAGGTTTACTATTATCTCTTATATCAGGCATGCAGGAGAATATACACTCTATCTTCAGCTGCACAGAAATGAATGTTCAGTATATTCATTCATTGGCTTATTAATGAGCACATCGAAGAATAGGTACAAAGCCACCTACCATTGTCACTGTCTCCTTCAGATGGAACACTGTAGCTAGAGTTGTCCCATGTTTGTGCCTGTGTAAGTTTGTTGAAGGAGATAGGAGGAAGAGTGAGGGCTGGGTCTGCAGGAGAGCGAGAGAGCCAGTCCGCGTACAGTTGCACAAGGACCAGGAAAAACCAAAGGGGCAGCAGCATTTCACAAATGGCATAAGGATTGTATGGAAATGAAGCGAATTTCATATTATGGAATTTAATTTCAAATGTACAATACAGGAGAATGAAAGATGGCGCATGGAATAAAAAGAACGATAAAAAACTGAGTGTTAGTACTTATCAATCATATACTTGGCATGCAGTTAATACCGTTAATCGTTAACAGTTCGCAAGCCCACAGACTTAAGAGTACTAATGAATCATGTCAGCGGAAAGAAGGAGAACCCATAGATTATGCAGATAAAAAGCAAAAGACCTTCCAGATACCTTTTCCAAAGACCTAAATAACTAACCATCTTAGCAAATATGATTCACACAAAAATTTTGTTTACATAGAAAAAGCTTAATATGTATAAATATGTCTATTATTTAGAAATAAATCTATTATAGAATCAGTGTTTACCACTGGTGGATTTTTTTCCCAAGGTAATATAAAATTTCTCTTTAAAGACATCTGTAAGTCTGCTGGCATGCTTTATTGATAACTGAATCTAGCCAACTCTGCTCAACCCTTGACACACAGGTATACCTCTCAATACTGTCTTAGATATTGATCAGTATAGAACCTATTTCGGACACTAGTAGAGTCTCTTTAACAACAAACCTAATTAACCAATAGATGTCAGTCAATTCAAAGCACTTCTAAATTGGTCATTTATGAAATAACATCTCTTTTTTTTTTGTACTATCCATATAGTAATTTTTGATGTTTAGGAAATATCTATACAATTTTGATTCAATCATAAGGCAGGGCCAGTAAAACACAGGGACATGATTCTAGTAATGCATGTTTGGATATATACAGTTGTCTTTCTTGGGAGGAAAACACAGAAAAAAAAATTTCTTTTGAAGAAAACTATTAGCCTACTTTAAGAATCTAAGTTTCTATTCCCACTTGCTAACTTGAGCAATCTGTTTTTATTTTTAACACAGAAATCACATGAATTCATATACTTAACTTTAAAATAAAAATTAAATCACTTTCTAAAGTTCCAAAGCTACTCAATCAAAAATAATTTCTCTTTTTTAGTCATGTGATCTTCAATTAAGATTAGTATGTATATTATTTTCCAGAAAATGTGAAAAGTACATACTGTAATATTTTAAAGTCACTAAATAAAAATTTTTAAATTCCCAATACATGATGCTAGTTTCATAACGTTCCAACATGCCACTTGATGTTCCTGAAGAAAAATCAGCATTACTTACGACAACCAAACTCCACAAAGCTTTCAACAACTGGCACAATTTCCACACTGGTTAGTCAGCATTATAGAAAGGTTGGAAGCTAGGAAAGGAAATTATCTTTGTTTCCTGCTATTCAAAATAAATACTTCATTTATTTTTCACCACCACAAAGAGTCTGAAATGGTTCAACAGTGTGGGTATGAGGTTGATAAGTTGAGCTTGGACCCCATAGAAAGAATTGAAAAAGTCACGGAGACAATTTTGCAACTAAATTGCAAAGATGCACATTCAAAAGAATATTAATCTCTGGAGATTCATTCAACTTTTGATTTGCTCAATTATAAGATATTTTTAAATTGTGTAAAAGTGCCTGTAAGGGATAGGAGAAAGTCTGTAGCCCAATATGAAGTCCTCGGTGTATAGAGAACATTCCTGGCAGATCATCACTCAAGGCATGGAAGCCTCCTTTCCTCCCAGCATGATCTGAGACCTTGGAAATGGAAGCCCAACCCAGATCTGGCTGCATACGCTCAGCTCCATGAATGGTGAGGCCAGCCATCTGAGTCCTATTTCATGCACAATTTGGTTCTCCATAAAACACCTCTTAACCCTTGCCACACCCAAGCATCTTCTCAAATGGCTTTGTCTTACAGGCCATTCAAAATGTCAGGAAGCCATTACACCTGGCCACATGTTACCCATCAATCAACTTTCTCCAAAAACAAAAATGCATTCCTTTATAAAAGAACCATCTTCGTTTTTTTTTCTATGGGTACCCTTTTTCAAAATATACACATGTATAACTTCAACTGTTGCCAAATGCTTTATTAAAAAACCCAAGAACATCTGAGTTCTTTACGACCTTTTGCTTAAAGCGTCTGAGTCCTTTCTTAGCACTTACTGAAAAGCATTAGCAGTGAGTGTATGCAAAAGACTTAAGAATCAAAAATATTAAAACAAAGAAGCACCTAAAAGAAGGTAGATAGAGCTAGAACTTTAAGTATGTGGAGAAATCAGAAGAACCAAATTTTTCTATACATAGTCCTTCGTTTTAAAATCAGTAGTTGTTTTGCACATTGCTATCATTTACACTTGTGAATATACTAAGTTAAAATAAAGTAGGTAATATAAGCAGAAATGCTCTTAAAAATGTCTCCTGACCACTCATGTGAGTCTTGGAATGACCACCCTGTCACATGAGTAAATACACAGACCTTACCAAGGCCCAGAGAGCAAATGAGGGGTGTCTCAGAAAAGAGTCACCAGCCTTAATTCAGCAAGGTACCAGGAACCACCAGGGCAAAGGGGCGGCTATTTTATCAACAGAATATTTCTTTCCCACTTACATGTCCCAACATCTTTTTCTCTTTGCTCTGATTCAAAAGAAGGTAAGATAATCTATTACTGATAACATGGCGTTAATAGGTGATTCACGACCACAAGGCTCGAAAATATGGCCTCCCCACGCTGTAGTGGGGTTCTGATGCCACGACTCAAACTCATCGGAGTTGACAAGGCTGCTCGCACTGTAATGTATGCATTTAAAAGGCTAAAGAGAAACTCCTGAGCTGTTCACACGTGCAAGAACACTAAGGTTTCAATTTACCTGATCGAGGCTTCAGGCCAAACAGAGCTGTGCTGGCGTTGGTAGGAGAGATGGCAGGGGAGTTCTCTCTCATCTGTGGTGTTAGAAGGAAAGGACATTTTTTAAAGAACTGGAACAGAACTAGGCATGCTTCTCTATGATCAAGGATTATAATAAAACCACGACCTCCGTGCATTTGCTGCTGTGAGGAAGTCCTGACTAAAAAATGATAATTGACGCATCTTCACATTGCTAATGCTTTAAGTGGTAGATTCGACAGAATGTTGTTTTGGGGGAGATCCGTTCAATCGTTTATGGGCTCATTATAAAACCAGTTCCTAGTTGTGTGATACTGGCAATCCCTTTCTGCTCCCGAATAGATGCGTGCACTCACGTGCAGGCACGCACACACACGAGCACGCGCTCACATGCGCCTCACAGAGGGCACATCTGATAAAGAATTTCTAACCCAATGAGATGAGAAAACAGGTAACACTGAACAGATGTCTCAGCTATAGGGAAACCACACACTGAATCATTTATGGATAAGGAGACATTCTAAATGTTGCCTACATGAGCCATTTTTAATTCGTTTTCTAGAAAAATGTTCCCACATTTGGTCTTCAAAATATGTCTTATAAAATGAGCCTTTAATTATGGATAGGGCCGGATCAGGCTATGAGAGCTAATAAGAGATTCCCTCAGAGATTCTGCAATACAATTAACTCATGAATCATCATGGTCTCAGATTATAGATTTCTGTACAAGATATTCCAATTCAGGCTTCACAAAATACCTCAGCTTTCGGTAATCTTCAGGAAACTTACCTCATTGGGAGAATACTCGCTCCCATTACTCTGTAATGTTAGATCATTTTGAACCTTAAGGAAGAAAAAAAATGCATGGTACGTTCCATCAGACTATAAAATTAGTGAGGCAAGAACTGAGTTTTTCTAACTTCCGTCATATCCCTGGCACATAGGGTCACAGTGAATAATACGCTGAATTAATTAATTAGTAGTTAAGTAGGCCATACTTACATTTTCTAAAAACATGCAACTATATTCACAGAAAAATACAACTAAAATATCACACAGACTAAGAAAAGGGATTTCCCAGAGCAAAGAGCTCAGTCCAAAGTACCTGTGAACACCAGCTTTCCTTGCTAGGTTACCAAGCAACCTGCAGGCTCCCAACTGCTGGGAGCATAAGGTTTTTTATAAATGGTCCAAGGCAGTAGTTCCCAAATACACAGAATCTCATTGGGAGCTTTTTAATAAATATACATACCCAGACTTAGGAAAACCCTGCGCTGTCAATTCAACATCAGTTTGCTTTGTCAACCAATGGGGAAACTCGACAGTTTATTTTACCCAGATCTGCCTTCTTTATAAGGTAATCAAGAACCCCACTGAGGGAATTCCCTGGCGGTCCAGTGGTTAGGACTCCACGATTTCACTGCTGAAGGCCTGGGTTTGATCCCTGGTCGCGGAACTAAGATCCCATAAGCCGGGCGGCACAGCCCAAAAAAAAAAAAGCATTGATCCATACTAATAAAAAATTTGGTGATAGCTAATATAAACATCTTCATATATATCACCAAACTAGTATAAATGTAAGATGTCTGTTCCTATTCCTATTGTTGAGGAGTGCTATTAAAAAATATTCCCAACTGTGACAAATCCAAGGGAGTAACATATTTTTAGAATAAACAGTCATTAATTTCCCTACTCAATTAAATGTCTGAACTGCTAACTAGTAACTTGCAGGTTTGATTCTCTCTGTAGGAAACTCATCCCTCTAATTTTCCCTGTTGTCCCCCCAGCATCCTTCCCTATTGGATATTATTTACGTATGAGAGTATAATTTGCAATTCTTCCTGAGTGGTTGCCAGCGCTGCCCAAACTTGATGTGGACAGTCATCTAAAGAGTGTTAAAAGTCAGATAATGTGATGTGCTGACAATTACAAACCATTTCATAATCTTGGCCTCACCTATCTAACTGGGCACCAGCCTATCCCCCTCAGTGTTTCTTTCCGGTTCATGCTCTGTGCTGATTCGACCATGGCCAAGCTGCCTTGCTCGGCACAGCCTCCTGGGACCAATCCAAACCCTAGCTGCCCCCCAAATCTAGGTTTATTTCCCTTTCCTTAACCTCTTATCCTTTCCCCAGTCTCCCAGAGCACCTAAAACACTCAGGATTATGGACTATCTCATATTCTTCTCTAAGTTTTCTCAATATCTAAGGCTTCTTTCCTCCACAATTTTTAAAATGCCTTGAAAGTGAGGGCAACTTCATCTTCTTCCTATCCCAGTCTTCGACACCCCAAACAAGGTTGAATCCAGCACAAGGACTCAACAAATAGTGGCTAACTGATTCAAGACTATGCTATAGATACTGCTTTCTTCCTGAATGAGATGGAAGAGAGAATATAAAAATAACCAAACCATAAAGGAGGGTCCCACTTAAGTTCCACATAATCATCAGCACTGGCCTTGCTAATCTAACACTTTCTTTGCCTCCTCCTTGTGACTTTTTTTCCACCAGAGCCAGCAATTCCCCTCCCTTTTTAAAATCATGTAGACGTATGTCATGGACAGAGAATTGCCCAAAGAAGGAAGACAATGTGTAAGAATTCCTTACACTGAACGTGACTCCTCATTCAACCAAAAAGGGAAAAAAAAAATATTAACATTGTAAATCAGACATGGAATGGAGATCTTTTTTCCTAGAGGCTTGGTGTCTGCCTGATACTCCTGAAATCACGCACACAGGAGGGCATCTATTTTACTGGAATCAAAAGTGGGTCTGCAGCAGGATTCTAACATGGTCTCAAAGTACCTCTTCGCTGACTGATTGTTCATTGCAAGGGGAAAATAGAACACTTAGACGGTGGAGAAATCAGATTCTACCTCGATTGGGTAATCAAATTAACGTCACCAATGAAGCACAGATGTACACAATGTGCCTCCAAATGTGGTACCCTGAGAAGGACACCACATCACCTGTGCAGTATCCCAAACAAGAATGCAGGGACTCAATCTAATCATGAAGAAATATGAGGGATTTTTGTCCCACAAAATAAGGGGCAGTTCATTTTACAAAAAGAGGAGCAGTATATTCTTCAAAATTTTACGGTCATAAAAAAATCAAAGAAAGGTTATGGAAATGTTCCAGAATAAAGCACACTATAGTTACCTGACAATTATTGCCTCTAGACTGGATCCTACACTGAAGGGGAAAAAGTGCTACGAAAGACATCATTAGATCAACCTAAATGTTTGGAATATGGATAGCAGATTAGATGAAAATATTTTATCAATGTAAATTTAGGAAGTTGATAACTGAAATGGGGTTATATAGGATAAAAGCCCTATTCTTAGGAAAGGTACACTGAAATGTTTAGAGAAAAGGACTATGATGTATAAAACTTTTCCTCCAAGTTTCAGAAAAAGAACTATGTGTGTGGAGGAAGAGAGAGATACTACAAATGTGTGAAGATGTTAATCACAGGTAAATCCGGGTGCTAGGTTATAATTTTTTTATAATCTTTTGTAGAATCTTGCAATTTTTTAAACCTTTTATAAATTTTAAATTATTTCCAAATAAAAAGCTAAAACTAAAAGTGAGTCTGTACAGAATCAAAAGCAGCATGTCTCTAAAGAAGAGCCTGAGGAAATGGGCCCGGGGCAGCCTTCACATAAGCGGCTTCCTGATGTCCCACTACTGGGTCATTCAGTGATGCCTCCACCTGGGGAAGAGGGAGTGCAATGATTCTAAGGACCACACTGATGACAGTCACAGAGCAGAGTAACAGTAACAGCTACGTTAGGTGTCCTGGGTTCCAAGATGGATCCCAATTTATAGAAAATAAAGGTGAAGTTAGAGAGGTAGCCCACAGGAGCTCATAGTTATGGCAAGTCTTTGAGATAGGGCCGAAACTTAACATAATTCCAAGTCACTACACTCAACGATGAAACCACACTCTCGGGGAACATGGGTTTTTCGATTACAGTTCTTTTCCTCATTTAACAGAGACTTAGGTAGTTAAGAGTGTGAAACTGCTTTACTATGGTACAGGTCCAGACACCACAGGGGACATAAATTGGTTGTACTGAAATTAGCCATCCCAAGCCTATTCAGTAAGAAGGGATAAAACAGGTCGTATGTAAACAATGTTTTACTCCCATGTCGCTGACTCAAGCCTCTCTCTCTATGCCTGCTTCTTCGGGACCTTCCAGGCTCATCTCTAGTTAATTATGTCAAATCTGCTTTCTTTACAGACACCCAAATTTCACCCTCTGTAGCTACCTGACCTACCTTTACTCTGTCCCCAAAACCCCACCCCCACCAGTTTCTCTTTGCTAGAGTCACTTATTCCTCCTAGGCATATCCCAAATCACTCATTCTTGTCTCTCAAGTCTTCCCTAGTTTATGTTCATCTGTGGCTGTAAAACTTGCATCAGATGGTCCTACCTCCAGTTTTTGACAGAGGAGGTTTCCGTGTGGGTCTTAGTTGCCAGGGCCTGACTTAAGCCCGACCGTCTGACATAAAAAATTTAGAGAACTTAATGGAAACAGCCAACTCTCATCTTTAATGGGAGTGAGGATATAATAGATAAGCAGGAAAACTAAAGAAGCCAGAACTATAAAAAAATTGACAACTAGACCTTGAACAAATGTGAATATTGATCTCACTAATGAATGTTCCACCCCACAATAAATCTTGATAAAATATGGTGGCCACTCTTCTGTGGCAGAGTATTGCACCAGAGCTCTGGCGAATCCAAGAGAAGCCTTACCTCACATTCTGGAGACGTCTCCAACTGTATTTGACCACTGTAGGAATTAGAGAAAAAAAATGACACAAAGTGGAATTTAAAGCAAAAATATTTCAATGTAAAAAGGTAAAATATATTGTTATAAAAAGGTCAACATACTTTAGTGCAGAGTCTTGTAATTCTAAGTCTTCTGCTGAGTCCACAGGGTAAAAGTTTACAACACTTCGCTCTGTAATATCTGTGCTTAATCTAAAGAGTAAGGGAAAAAAAGTGTTACCAAATTTATTAAACTTCTAATAAATTCTACTGCTTTTAGTCATATATTTAAAAGTTATGCCTATTGTTAAGATTTAATAATGAAAGGTTTATGGTAGAAATTTCAAACTACATGGTATTTTCCCACCATGTGCCAAATACAATATAATGTAGTTTTAATATAATTTTCCATCTGCTTTGGTATCAAAATCCAACTTATTTGAAATATACTAGTAATTTCTGATAAGGTCATAATATTCATAGGTAGCACACACTAAATTTTATTCTAGAACTTTATTAGTTTACAGAAGCAAGTAAAGTTGTTCTATACTATACTATACATGTACTATATTATGGTATATGTACCAAGGGCATTTGTTTTAACAGGAAGATCTCTTTGATAGACCCTAATACTCTCGATTTAAAAAATAAGAATTCATAAGCAATTTGATATGCATTTTTACTTCTGAAATTGTCTTAACAGTTTCTGAATTTCTGTGATTTTAAGAGCTGAACTTTTTTTTTTAAGGCTATAAAATAAGGAATTTCTATAAGTCATATACAAGTTATAAAGCTATTTTAAAAAGTAGGGATAAGTTCATATTATACATGCCCATTGAAAACGGTATCAAACCAACAGTCAGAAATCCTTAAGAGAAGAAACCAACACAAAAGCAAAACAGGATAGCAATATTCGACTCAATTTTTTGATGTTAAGGTTGTGTGAAAGATAAAGCTCTAAAATTTAATCCTGTAATCAGCAGCTTGACTAAAAGAAAGATCTGGATCTAGGAAATATGAGATAAAGGAAAACCTTAATGTGTACATAAACTTTTTATTACTATTATTCAAAAGCAGCTAGAAATAAGTGACCTCTTGAAGTGCCCTCTCTTTATTAGGACAAAAACAGGACTCTTTCTTTATCCCTATTACACTGGCGCAAAGACACGTTATTATCAAGTTAGGATTGTCGTATTATAATATCTATTTCAGGATGTACAACAAAGATCTGCAGCAGCCAAATTAGTGGATTATTTTAGGGAGGAAATCAAATCCCTATAAAGTTTTACAACGTAAATAATTTTAAAATAGCAATCCATAAAGACGCAAATCAACTATCCCTTGGAAGGTTACTCAAGGCTGTTTTCTTCCACGCCCACCATGCTGACTTGCTTGACATCCTTGGCGGCGACTCTTTGCCTCAGACCTTTCCAAGCTGGAGAGGCATCTCCAGATCCTCAGTTCATCCCACTTCTCAGGAAAGATGATGCAACTGAGGTCCAGAGCGGGGAGCCACACCTTCCGGGTCACCCCAATCTTACACTTGGTCCCAGTCCCACATTCCTCACCGCTGCTATTTCCATCAAACAAGGCTGTTCTTTTTCACTTTGGGGCTCACATAGTAATCTCGAATTTGTAAGAAAAGTTTATTGGAAAAGTAATACAAAAATGTAGAAATATTAAAACAATATAAAGTTTGAGCCCAAGTGGGGCCTTCTCTCTGTCACATCATGTCTTCCAGGCTCTGTCCTGGACTCACATTCCCTTCCCATTGATATGCTTGCCCTTGGGAACCTCATCCCCTTATACTACTTCTGTTATGGCAGCACCTTATGAAAGTAACTTTTAAACCTAAGTCTCGAAGCCCCAGACCTAAACATCTAGCCGCTGAATGGACGTTGTCACATTGCCACCTTGGATTCTGCTCAGCAGGTGCTAAACTGACCCCAACATCCTCCTCCTAAAAACCTGCTGTTCCTCTTGGTTCCCCATCTCAGATGGAGACATGAGGGGTCAGGTCTAAAACACCTTGGACCGTTCCCTCCCATCCTCAACACCCACTTCAAACAATCACCAGAGAACTACCACAGTACCTACCACTGTGTATCTACAATATTTAAAAGTATAAAGAAAAGTAGTAATTTAGAAATACCCACAGAAAAAAAATCCATCTTAATATATTTCTTTCTAGTTTTAATTTTTCCTAAGCTTCTTATACAATTGGGACCTAATTCTATTTATATCGTTGGGATCAAACTTTATGCATTTTTTATACTTTTTAAAGTTAACATTATATAATGAGCAACCTAAAATATAGTGGAAAGTTTAAAGAACATTTTATTGGTCACATATACCATCTTATTAATGACCAAAATTTAAGTTATCTCCAAATTGTTAGATCATTTCCTTTTTTGCAAATATTTGCTATTAAAAACACCCCTCCCCTCACAATTGCTGTTCATATCTCTTTGTCCCTTAGGATATTTTTTAGAATTAATTCAAAAGTTTTATATCTATTTTTAGACTATGGCTACAAACTACAAGGATGTCTTCTGGAGTGGTTCTGCCTGTTTACCTTTCCACCAGCAGTTCACTTATTATTTCAAATCTTCACAACACTAAAAGATACGTACTCACAGCCCATCTTATAGATGAGAAAACTGGGGTACAGAGAAGTTATATAACTTACCCAGATGAACTGGTATTAGAGCTGGGTTTGCAACCAGTATCTGGTTGATTAAGGTATGTTCTTCTCCAGCCATGCTATTTCCCCATTCCTTATCATTTCTCTCTCTCTCTCTCTTTTAGGATGTGAAACTCAGCTCTTTAAGGAACACACCTTGGTTAGGTGCTTACTAATAAGCCAGGCCCTGAGCCAAACATTAGGGAGAATTAACAACATGAATAATCATATTTTTAAACCATCATTACCTCCCCCTACATATAAAATAAAGTCTCAGCTCCTCCACACAGCATTCGAAGTCACGCCTGCATCCCTCCAAAAGGTCTCTCTGGTGAGTCTCAGTCCTGGCTGCACATCAGAAGCACCGGCAGAACTTTTAAAGAATAAAAACGGCCAGACCACCAGCGCCACAGGTAGTGTCGGGCAGAGTGTCTGTGTTCTGAAACTTCTGCAAATGATACTGAAGCACAGCCAGCATGGAGATCACCTTTGCTGCCTGAGATTTTCCAAGCTTGCTCCATTCTTTTTGACCTCTGTACCTTTGCATAAGCTTTTAATTCAATCCAGAAAATGCCAGCTATTAAAGGCCCAGGTAAAATACTCCAACCTTCAGGAAGGTCGGCCAAGCCATCTTCCCTTCTCCATCTGGGGTCAGGCATTCACTCTAGTTATCACTCTTCCCCTTCACTTCAAGCACTTAAATCAATTACACTTATAAATCACTACTCAAAGCAAAGTCTATTACTAGAGTTTAAGTTCCTAGAAGGAAGAGATGTGTCTTGTTCATCTTTATATCCCCCAAGGTGCACACTGTAGATCTTTCCATGCTCTAAGCACTCAACTAATGTCTGCAGAATTGAAATGCTTTTCAAATCAATTGCTAAAGATTTCCAGCCATACTCAACCCGAGCTAAAACTATTCTTTTAGAGCCAGACAACAGTGGTGGTGTACTCTCACTGGCACTCTGGGACTCACTCATCACCCTGTTCATAAATTCCCAGAATGTGGTGTGATTTCCACGCTCACCATATTATCAATACAAGACCACATTATCTTCACATTTAAATTCCCAGCATCCCTGAACAGTTAACCAGGGATAAGCTTCGGATCTATTTCTCTATCAATACGGCAGTTATTACTTGATACCAGGTATACTGCTTTACTGAAAAATATTTTGTCTGTGGGAATTCCGTTATCCTCAGCTAAGAAACCCAAAAATATACCTACATATAAAGTGCTTATTATTGATAATGACTAATTCAATTAAAAAATTATCTTGTCACCCAAATCTTTAGAAAATATATGATTTAGTTAACATATATTTGGCACCATCAGAAATAAATATGGTAGTACTTGATAAACCAAGTCTTTCCTTTTTGGACACTCTCTTATATTTCTCTATTCCAGGGGTTTAAACTTCAAGCTATATAAAATACGCACTTTTACCGTATTTCTGTTGTCTAAGAATTATAGAAAAATTGCCCTATGAATTCCACGAAGGGTGAATGAATTGCATGAAGGGATGGAAAGCAGGGAATTGATCTCAGTCCCTCCAGAAGTTTGACTCTTTTACTTATGGATCTCGGGAAAACAGGCAGTTAAAATGACTTTTCTTTGTTAGCGGTTAGTGGTTAAGCCCATACCGTGTGTATAAATATCTTAAAAACTGAGATAATGCACTCAGTAAATTAGTGTACATTACTGACACCTGAAACCTGGGCCAAGGAAAGACACACCTACCTGTTGGGATCTTGCAGCAGATCCACTGCTTCTCTCAGCTGTTCAATCATTGCTATATTCGTGTCCTGGTCTTTGGATGAACTTATTCTGCAACACGAAACCAAGCTTTAGACTGAAAATGATCACTAGAACAGGAATAGAACCTAGGTTCTTAAGAACAAACTTATACAAATCCATCTGACACTGTAAAAATGATTTTTGACAAACTCAACATTTTAGTGAAGATGTGTCAGTACCCTGTGGGGTGGGCTGCCAGAGTGTAGCAGAAAGAGTTGCTGGGTGCGGGGAGCCAGCTAGGCTGTAAAGCAGCTCACACAAAGTCTCAATGCCCGTGGGCACCGCTCATCTGTAACATCAGGGCAATGGACCGGCTGGGTGGTTCTCAGTCTGTACTTTCCTGAGCCTTACGGGGATCCACAAGGTGCTCAGCTACGGCGGGTCTGCACTACTTCCAATTCCAGTTCAACCAGCCTGGCTCAGTTTTATTGCTTTCATACAATATGGGACTTCAGCGTGGGATTCTGGTTCCCAGTCCAGGCTCTTTCAGCAGCAAAATCACCTATGGTGCTTAAAAAAACATGCCAGGTCTGATACTCCTAAGTAGATCTGTCTGGGGCTTGGACATTTTCTTAAGCTCTACAGATGATACTGATTTACAGGCAGGGTTGGGAACAACAGATATAAGCTTGAGAATGGGGTTTCCAAAGCTTTACACAGTTTAAAAACTCTTTCCCTATAAAATCCTTTTCCCTATAATTCTATGAGCAAGCTAGTCCTCCTCGGGATCAGAGAAATATATCCAACAAATAGCTGGTTATACTGGACAGTGGTTTGAAAGGAACTCTGCAATATTTTTAAAGGGCACGAGAGATTTGATCACGGTTACTGCTTTCCACTACAGAATACAAGCCAATGTCTTTCTGTAAGTGGAAAAACTTTTTAACAATGGAGTAAATTCTCACTGAGGGGAAAACCCTCATGTGGTTTGATGGACGGTCCAGGCCTACATGCCAGATCGTGGAAAACAAAATCCTGGGAACCAAAAACCTACCCTCTGCCGTATGGTCCAAACTCAGTCCCCCTGAGTGGTAAACCAGTAAAGTGGTTTAGTGTCTGTTAGATGAATCACTTATGCCCTCCTGTGTAAATCTTTATATGCAATAGAGTAGAAGCAATGTCCATCTGGTACGAGATCCCAGCCCTCTGCAACCCTGGGGCAAGATAAGCAATCTCCCTGTGCTTCAGTTTCGTCATCGGTGAAGTGAGGGATAACAATAGGACTTACAGGATTGTTGTAAAGAGGAAATGAGTTACTACCTGTGAAGTATTTAGGACAGTGCCTGGCACGTGGTGTTTAATAATTGTTAGCTATTACAACTATTAGACTTAAGACCAAGACATTGAGGTCTATGGTTTTCTCAGATCTTGGACTTGAAGACTCTGGGGAAAAAAGTGGGAACAGGACCACGTATCACTTTAGGTCCAGTTGTCAGTTTGTTGAGAGAAAGGAAAGTAAGCTAGAATCTCTAGTCTAGAAATTCTATCTGATTTCCTGAATCACATTCTACTCACAGCCTCAAATCAGATAAAACTCAAGGCCAAGGAACAGGTATGACCTGGCACAGTATGGCCCCAATACTATGACAGTAAGCATGAGACAGAGGAAAACTTGCAACTTCTGATCAATATCGTTGAGTAAGGTATCAGCTTGCTCAAAGAAAAGTGGACCAAAGTTCTATGAGGACAAGGCTGCCATTCTGCTTGAAACATGAACTTCACAGGATGGTGGTTCATCACCAGCCTTCGGTACTCACATCCCCTCTGATGGCCAGTGCGCGTCCTCTTCTATCCGTAACAGTTCTTCACAGGCCCCAGTCCTTTCCTGTGGACGGAACACATGGGTCTTCTGAGAGCCACTGGCTGTAACAGTTAACAGTCTAAACCTGCCCTCATCCATATTCACAACAGCCAAAAGGTGGAAACAACCCAAGTGTCCATGAATGGATGAATGGAGAAAATGTGGTCTTTCCATACAATGGAATATCATTCAGCCTTAAAAAGGACGGAAATTCTAACACACGTTACAACATAGATGAACCCTGAGGACATTATGCTAAGTGAAATAAGTGAGTCACAGGAAGAAAAATACTGTATGATTCCACTTACATGAGGTTCCTAGAATAGTCAAATTCATAAAGACACAAAGAAGAATGGTAGTTGCCAGAGGAGAGCGGGGAGGGGATTGGGAAGCTATGGTTTCATGGGGAAAGAGTGTCAGTTTTACAAGATGAAAGAGTTTTGGAGATGGATAGTGGTGATGGTTACACAACAATGTGAATGTACTTACCATTGAACTGTATACTTAAAAAATGGCTAAGATGGTAAGTTTTATGTATTTTGCCACAATTAAAAATAAAATAAAATTTTTAAAAAGAAGAAAAGAAAACCTGGCAGAGGACTACAACACCTGTTAACTTAGAAAAGAGTCAGAAATGCAAAGCTTAACTCCATTCATTATTGCCCTCTTAGCACCTCCTGATGTTGACAGGTTCCTCAGTCGGGCTTGTCAGTCACATGAGAATGTGCATTCTGATGTTGGTGAGAGGAGCAGTGTGTGTGTGTGTGTGTGTGTGTGCACGCGCACGCGTGCACACGCACACTGTTAACAAAAAAGTCTCTTAACGACAGAAAAATGACTCAAATTGCATCTAATAGCTTTCACATGTACAACGTGCAGATTTCACTGAAATGCACCCCCCTCTTAATATCCCAAAGAAGCACTGTGGTGGGAGTATTTAGAAAGGCATGTCCCACTGTTGGAACTTCCATGCGAGTCTTTCCATTTTGATCTCTGACACAGAGAAGTGCTGCTTTAACTCAGCTGACAGCTAAAACGGAAGCCATCCCTGAATGGGCAAACATTCCCCTAGCAAGGAAGGAACAACAGACAAAAGGACTGTTTTCTGTGTCAAAGTTCTGACACTTCATTAACTAACTCAGGCCCAGCCAATTCTCCAGATGTGTCACAGAAAATAAGTCTTTTTCTGAGGAGGTATCTAGCTGCATGATGTCAACTTCTGGCTTGAAAAACACTCAGACTTTTTCTATATAGATTATACTTTTAGTGCATAATAAAATCAATATATAAATTACTGTGCCTCTACCCAAATGCTAGTGAAATTCATGGGTGAAAATATACTACAAGAAACAACCAAGAAAACATGTTCTTATCTCTTCCTGTTGAGTTTCAACTATAGGAGCCATGGGTATTTCCTTCTAATTTTCAGTTTCATAATAAAAAGTAGCCAATAGTAGAAAATATACTTTTTTTCAGTATGCAAAACAGAGGTATACCGGGTTTCTTTTGCTAGGTTAGATGGTGACACAGTTGATACACATTATTCATGGATTCCGTATTTATGAATTTGCCTCCTTACTAAAATCTATTTGTCACCCCAAAACCAATACTCGTGGTGCTTTTGCAGACACACGCAGAGCCTGGCGAAAAACTGGAGTTCCCAACCCCAAAATGCAATTCCCAGTTGAGGCTGAACAAGGTAGCGAGCGACCTGCTTTCTTGTTTCGGCTCTCAGACTGTAAAAAAGTGTCCTTTTCAGAGCCTATTTAGTATCCCATTTTCACACTTCTGTGCCTTTGGTTGGTGATTCTGCTGTTTAAAATGCCCCCTAGCATAGTACTGAAGTGCTGTCTTATCCCAAGCACAAGAAGGCTATGATATGTACTGTACCTTACAGAGAAAACACCTGCGTTAGGTAAGCTTCCTTCCCGCATGAGTTAACGGGGCTGCTGGCCTCAAGTTCAGTGTTAATGCACTAACAGTACATATTAAATAGGGTGTCTTGAGACAGAAATACACATAAAACCAGGTTATGTATTGACCAGTTGACAAAAATGTGTGATCAGAGGCTCGTAGGAACCTAACCCTGTATTTCCCGTGGGGGCAACAGTTCAGGACTGGATATTTCAGTGTTTGAGGAAACGCTATCGAATAGAACTGCTGTGAATAAGGATCAACCGTAGTTACAAAAGCACAAGATGCTTACTCAGCGGACAGAAAACAGGATTATATAAAACACAGAACTCTTGATCGTCGAGGACTGAGTAGTTCAGCACACTGGCTGACAGTCAAACACATTCTCACAGACTTGAAGAGTGATGCAAGTCAAGGGGAAAATGGGCCTGAATTGCAGCATACAACTTTTAATTGTAGATTTATGTTTTATTTTATGATTAGCGTTCTTCTCCACTCGCCAACGGAAGCCTCTTGTAGGAACTCAGGACACATTTGCTGTAGATTTCTACACCCCATTTGCTCCCCTAGATTCGACCCACAGGACCCATGCTGTACAGCAGCCATTCCCATGGAGCCCTGTGCATCCTGAAATCTCTAAATCTAGAAGAATCTGTTTTGAAACAACATGTTTTATTTTACTAATCACTTTAATTGCTTTCCTTCAAGGCTTCCATCTTTACTTTAGACCCTCAACTTAAGATGAACTCTTCATAAAAGAAAGACAGAAGCCCAATTTTCCATGTTTTGCTGACGGACTTGTCTCAGAGCTGATAGACAGGCATCAAATCTGGGAGAGCCTTGTGAAAACCACTGGCTGGAGAGTCACAGGATGAAGTTTTTTGTTTGTTTTTTTTGTTTTTAATTTATTTATTTATTTATTTATTTTTGGCTGTGTTGGGTCTTCGTTTCTGTGCGAGGGCTCTCTCCAGTTGCGGCAAGCGGGGGCCACTCTTCATCGCGGTGCGCGGGCCTCTCACTACCGCGGCCTTTCTTGTTGCGGAGCACAGGCTCCAGACGCGCAGGCTCAGTAGTTGTGGCTCACGGGCCCAGTTGCTCCGCGGCATGTGAGATCTTCCCAGACCAGGGCTTGAACCCGTGTCCCCTGCATTGGCAGGCAGACTCTCAACCACTGCGCCACCAGGGAAGCCCCACAGGATGAAGTTTTTACTTTAGGAAAATGTCTGGCAGCAGCAGGGGCGGGACGCTGGATGCTCAGCTGGGGTCGGAGGGACTCCTGCTGTCCTAAGAATAAGCAATGATAAGGCTCCACTGAAGTCATGTCAGTGGAGGCGGAGGACAGAAAGGAGGCAGTGGGTGTGAGATATTCTGAAACAAGAACTGATGGATTTATGATGGATTAAATATACAGAATAAAGAATTAGGTTTTCTACAAATGTATGTCGTATGAGAGGTTCATTATTTTTGTCTTGAGTACACCAGAGTCTCCTACAGTGTACGATTCAGCTGTTTTCCTCCCAGTTCCCTTGAAGGTGATGCCCAGAGACGTTAGTTGAGACAGAGCCCAGCCATCCTAACACCATCCTCAGGAAATAAGAACCAGCACCTAGAGACCCCGGGCCCGACTTCAACACAGTAACTCAGAGACCATCGTCTCTCACAAGCCACAAGGAACCTGAATTTTACCTAAAGGATTATCTTCGTGATCCTTGGGTGCCACGACCCGAACCAAAAGGACCGGCAGAAACATACCAAGGCACCTAATTGTGTCACAAAGTGGAACCTTAACTGCCAGGTTTATAAAGGGCTAGTTTTTCTCTCGTTTTTGCCGCTCCTATGACGAAGGTTTGCCTGACAATTTAGTGACTTCATCTAACATTTCAACACCTCAGCGCCACTATACCTGTTTATGAATGTGTCCTCAGAGTGACCCTTCTAAAAAGGGAAGACATTCATTTCCAGATTTTAAAAGTCTCCATTTTTCTTCTTTTACTATGAATATACTCCCAAGAAAAACTTACATACCTAGAATATGTTGAAAAGCATGTGAAACTTTGTTTTAGCTTTTACTGGATGGTCATGGTAATTCTGATAACTTATACAATGCACTGACTACCAGAGAGCTGAGTAATTTCTGAATACAAAAGAAAATCATCCATATACACAGTCAAATAGAGAGGTACGGATGAAAGGGACAAGCTCCTAATATCGGCAAATAAACACGTTGGACTTTGAGAAGATGTTATAAAGGCCCAAGGAAGGTGGTAGCAAGCTGACATTTAAGGTGATGGATTGGTAACCTTGAACATAAATTCTACTTATTTACAGAAGTAAATAAGTTAAAAAATTATTATCCTCCACTTGCCTTAATATAGTTTATAAATTCCGAATGGAGAACGTCTGTTCCGTGGGAAAATTGGTCTCTTTCTTCTCCTGAGTTCTCATTGTCACTCACAAGGGAAGGCGCTGGTTGAAATTCCTGATGAAATTCCCCTATTAGGAAAACACAGAGAAAGATAGAAAGCATGATTTCATAAGCAGATGAGCAAAACATAGATGACTCTAAAATACATCACCTAGTTTTTCAGTCTTCTCCCTGACCTCTTCTGGAGGTATATGAATGACCCAAGTTTTCTCTTTCCGAAAGGATGTGAGGAAAAGGTGAAAAAAGGAGAAAGAAGAGGATGAAAAGTAAAAGAAATGGAAAACTCCAAATCAAATGAACTTAAAAGTCAAGGCCCCTATATGGCTTAGTTCCTTTTGAAAGAAATGAAACTTCCTCTAATTTCTTTTAAGGAACAGAGAATAGAAAGTATAAAAGAGGGCTTTTTGTGCTCTCAGCAACGTGTGACAAGTAAGTATTTCAAACTCAAAATTCAGTAGTTATCGAGCAACTACTAAAGGGCAGGTATAATACTAAACATTTTGGGGATTAAAAAAATTAGTGAATGGGACTTCCCTGGTGGTGCAGTGGTTAAGAATCCGCCTGCTAATGCAGGGGACATGGGTTCGAGCCCTGGTCCGGGAAGATCTCACATGCCGCGGAGCAACTAAGGCCATGCGCCACAACTACTGAGGCTGTGCTCTAGAGCCCGTGAGCCACAACTACTGAGCCCGCGTGCCACAACTACTGAAGCCTGCGTGCCTAGAGCCCATGCTCCACAACAAGAGAAGCCACCACAGTGAGAAGCCTGTGCACCGCAACGAAGAGTAGCCCCTGCTCGCCTCAACTAGAGAAAGCCCGCGCGCAGCAACGAAGACCCAACGCAGCCAAAAATAAATAAATAAATAAATGTATTAAAAAAAAAAAATTAGTGAACAACTGCGAGAAAGAGTGTGGGAAAGGACTAAAATAAGGACCCCAAATCATAACAACAAAAGAAGTGACTATGATGAGGACCACATGGAGGGGAAAGCACAGTCAGAGCTCATCCAACACGTCTGCGTTCTAGATGGTGCAGGAGAGGTGAAAGGAGGAAAAGCAGATCTCTTCTCTCTGATCTGGACACTGGGAAAGAAACAAGTAGGACCACACCACCTTCAAGGACTCCTAGCCAGCAAAAAATACACACTTCTAGAACAGAGGGGAGGAAAACTGGTGACGAATGATATAATTCTTTTATTTTAAAAAATTTGCCTAAAACACTACCTCTTACACTGCATATACTGTTACAAAGCTTATCTAAATTAATAAAGTGGCAGTCATATTTTTGCATAACGTATACAGTTATATTTGAGGACAATGTATGGTTCCAATCATCATCTCAGATAAACAAATGCTAACCTTAAAAACCTGAGCATAAGTGAAAGCAAACACTAGAGTGTGAGTTGGTTTAAATAGTTCTCCCGTCACTAGGGAGAGCAAGTCAAACTATTAGGGAGATAATCTGCATATTAATCTAGTTCTATACTATCCACATGTCATCAAACAGCCTCTGCCACAAATGTAAACATTACATTTTATAATTTACTTAAAAGTCACTGAATAAACAGAAGCAGTCAAATTACTGTCATAATGTAATCAAAGGAGGGCTACTCACCAAGATATGAAGTGTATTACTAGGATTTTAAAGTAGGCAAGACATAGAGTGTTTAGTGGTCATCTGGTGATTATCAAAGAATCACAGACTTTTAGAGCTACACAAAACATTACAAATCACCTCATCTAATCATCTCATTTACAGGTGACAGAATTAAGGTCAACTGACTTGTTCAAAGTCAAGTAGATTCCTGGGCACACATCCCAACTACATTTCCCACCCTTGCATGTAGTTAGATATGACCCCTGGGCCTGTGAAAGGCCCAGCCCACGCTTTCTGCGTCGCTGGTAAAGTTCTATTTCTCTAACTGGGAGCTGGACCCTTTGTTCCCATTCCTGGAGCGAACCTTCATGCTTTCCCCTTTAGCTTGAAACAGACGGACTTGGAAATATAATTTAATATAAAGTAAAGACGGTAGAGTCACCAGACAAAAGGAACTTGGGTTCTTGAAGCACTGAGTGGAGGAGAGTTGCCTGGGAATCACTAACTCCCCTTCGGACTGACTTTGGATTGTGTTAAGTCAATGAAATTTGGGCATTTTATGTGTTACAATAGCTAGAGTTGTCCTAAATAGTATATCTACATATCAATATTTTTTTCCAATAATGGATTTAAAGAATCTTAAATAAATCTTCAGAATGAGAATACCTCTACTATTACTAGCTACGTGACCACTGGCAAGTTACTTAAACTGAGACTCACCTATAGAATGGAGATGATTAGAGTATCCATCTCAGAGTTTTGAATTTTAAATGAGATGACCTTCACAGATTAGCACAGTGCCTGGGGCATATGAAATGCTCAATAAACACTAACTATTACTGTTGCCATGTTTCTGCATATTTTAAACATAGCATTTGAAAGTTAAAAACAAGCTCTTTCTCCCCATCCTTCATTCTCAGACCTTTAACTGGACTAAGGCGATGGCAGGTGTCCTCCTTGACCTGTTCTTCTTCCACGATATTTGACATTGGCACATTGAGGCTAACGGTGTCTTCATCAGAAGGCTGAAAAGAAACAGGACACTGCCTCATTCAAGGGAGAAGTCTTATCAATATAGATTAAGAGAATGCTATGTGATTAAAAAAAAAAAACATACTGTGATTCTCACAAACATAATATTGAGTAAAAGACACCAAAGGACAATGCCACTTATATAAGTTCAAAAATGGGCAAAACTAATCCATGGTGTTTGAAGTCAGGATAGCGGCTGCTCTTAGGTTAGGGGGGTGGGCGCATGATGGGGGCTTTCTGGGTGGCTGGTAAAGTTCTGTTTCTCTAACTGGGAGCTGGTTATGAGTGCGTTCACTTTGTCAAAATTCATCAAGCTAACACTCACGTACTTCTCTGTATGTATGTTTTGAGCTGAAATTTTTTCGGGTACCTGATGATATTTTCAAACCTAAGACCTGAGAGAACAAAGAAATAACTGGAAATACACTACCATACCAGCCCTAAGTCTAATCGATCGCTTCAATAGTAATGGTGCTCTGAGATCTGACAACACAAATTTACCAAAACTATATTAAGGTTTCATGTGGCCAGTCACAGGAAGCAGGCAGTCAGCCTCTGGGACAACATCTCATTTATTTACAGTGCATCTTACACGCAACATCAAGCTTCAGTTTATTTCCCTGTCTAGGCTGAGGAAGCTGCTTTAAATATATAAGAAGCTACTTTAAATATATAATATATAGTACTTAAAAGGAACAGGGGTTCTGTGCAGTTTTCAGAATAATGCTTCGATTTAGTAATCAGAGTTAGTTCTCCCTGGGGGTCTTGTTTCCCACACTAACTGATGAAGTTTATTCACATAATCTATGATTCTGTCACAAATGAAATATGAAGCCTCATTTATTTTCCTGTGTCTCCGTTTTAGCGTCGCTATTTCATGAAAAGCTTTTCGAATCACAGGGATCAGGAACCTTCACAGAGCACGTTTCTGTGGCTTGCTTCTAAACTCCTGAGGCTATAATTTTTCACAGTACAGTGTTCGTTTACTTTTGGACACGTGCACAGATTGTTCAGAAACTGGCAGAAAACAAATGTACATTTCATTCATTACACAGCTATTCACTGAGCCTCACATTTTTTTGCTTGTTTATCTGAGTGACAAATGCTAAATCAATCAGAGTGACAAATGCTAAATCAACCAATGGCAACAGCCAAAGAAAGGAATGAGGTGTGATTTCTGAACCCCACAATGAGATGTAAGTAGGAAGCAAGACTGACTGACCACAGATAATAAAATATTTGCCAAATAAAGTGAAAATAGAAAGCTACATAGAATAATCCAGAACCCTTATCCTTGTAAAAAAAAAACATTTCTAGGAAGTGTTCTCAGGTAAGGAGGCCACAATGCAAGACAACAAAAAAAAAAGCCAAAGGGAAAATGTATACACTTCATTCTGTTGAACATAATCCTTTCTGTCGTCCTTCCTTCCACCCTCCTCCCATCTTAAAAACTTATTAGCAAAATTCCAAGATATGCATCTAGTTAAAAGGAAGAAAATAAACCCTTGGCCTCCTTTTAGAATATTAGCATCCTACTTATACTAAGTGAGAACAAAAGGATAATGAAGTTCTTTGTGTAATGTTTTATTAATGAACTTAATTATCCTTAGAAGACAGATAAAGGATAAAGCAGAGTCTGTTTTAATTTAACAGAAAATAAGCTCGGGTGAGTAATTTCTGAAACAAAGGGCTATTTCAGGGGACTTATGAGTTTTAATAAAGTTAAGGGAGTAGAATTAAATACAACTTATAAAGCAATGTGTTGAGTATTTTCTCCCCCAGGGAATCATAGTAAACTATTCATGTAGGTTCATGAGGGTAATTTTATTTTATTGATACTGGCCTTCTTTTTCTGCCTACTACTCTTCTTCCTTTTGAAATATTCTATATTAGAAAGATTTTAAGGTATCCTAGTGCTTTATGAAGTATTTTGGAAAATACTTTCGAATTTTCGAAATAAATAAATACAAATAAATAAATAAAGTGGAAAATAAATTCGAATATCTTAGCTACATATTAAACCTCAAAGGCCTTAAGAGAACGGGGAAAAGGCAATTTTCCTGGACTTACATACAGTAAAAATGTGGATTTCTTAAGACAGGGTAATTGACCTACTAAGTACATCTTCAAAGAGTATTACAATGTTTCAAAACTCAATAACCACAAAAACTCAATAAGTTCCCTCAAAAAAGGAAGGCCTGATAATATATACATACCCTACTCCAGCTATCCCTCCTAGCTCTGCTGGTCAAGAAACCCCATTTAATGGTTTATTAGTGAAAGATTTGGGGGAACCTAATAGACTATGAATAAGATAACAAATGTTCTAACTGAGCTATATATAACCACTTTACAAAGCTCCAGTGTAGGAGGCCTCTTAGCTCACAAATAACCAAACTGTTATCCAATTATCTGAAAACAACACAATCTAAGAATTTCAGGAAAACAAATATTGATATAAAAATTATGGCTACTCAAAAATGCATTTCCTGTGGGTAAAATGCAATGTACATTTACAGTGGGAAGCAGCCGCATAGCACAGGGAGATCAGCTCGGTGCTTTGTGACCACCTAGAGGGGTGGGATAGGGAGGGTGGGAGGGAGATGCAAGAGGGAGGGGATATGGGGATATATGTATATGTCTAGCTGATTCACTTTGTGATACAGCAGAAACTAACACACCATTGTAAAGCAATTATAGTCCAATAAAGATGTTAAACAAAAATGCAATGTACATTTGATTCCTTAACATTTATGCAGGCATATAACAACTTTTTCCTAAGTTACTCTGTCATTTAAAAACAAACATATTTATAAAAATGCCTTCCGGGTACTTGCACACCACTTAGTCATTTCATAATATTTATTAAGCGTGCAAGAACATTCCAGATAATGTGAGGGGTGTGGTAGGAGGGGAAGGAGACAGGGACTCTATTTTTGAGACATTTACAAAATATTAAAGAGTCAGAAAAAGCTAACAACAGTTAATATTTACATAACAGAGGATTTCAAATCACTTTCACAAACATTATCACATGTTCTCATGCAACTGCCTTTTATCCGAAAGGAGTACAGCGAATGCAGGTAGATATATCTAGAAGCACAAAAGGAAAAAAATCTGATCACGAATTTACCTCTGTGGCAGATAATCGCTTGTCTCCATTATCACTCCCAACGCCCGAGTCAGAATCCTTCTTGCTGGGTTAGATGCCATCGATATTGAATTCATTTAGAAAAATTAAAATCACAAAGTTCACAACAAGAGACATCAACTTATATTCAAATAATGACTTTACTAAACAAATTTTTATTATTACCAAAAGACAACAAATCCGCCCAGTATTGAAGGTTGTTAAGACAAGGGCCTAATGAAAATCAGATACTTGTACCGTCTAAATATGGTACAAGATAAATTCTTTGTGTTCGGAGTTTCATGGATTTATACTCTACCTGAGTGGCCCGTTCTTTGAAACAGTTAATAATTTTCTTATTTTATTGATTCTAGCATATGAAAAAGCAAAAACTACCAATTGCTTTTACCTCTTATGTTATGAAATTTCCTAACTCTCAATAATTCTGTAAACTTTTATTCAGTGACTAAATAAGTTTGATAGTATGTTTAAAACAATAAAATAATGAATACATATTTTAAGCATTATATAAAGGTACCATTAGGGTAGGCTGAGATTTTAAGTCACTACAGTACATTTACTTTTTTTAGTAAAAAGTTCAAGAAAGATTTCTGCAAGAAGACATTTCAAAAACAACCTGCATTTCTACAAGAGTGTTCCGTGTGAGAATTTTGTTCTCTGAAAATTCAAGGCCCAGTTTACACCATAAAATGGCCAACGACATGTTAAACGATTCTAAAACTTCCATTCTGAACAGGAAATGACAAAATCTATGAACAGTGCATTTTTAAAAGACAATTAAAAAAAATAAAGTCTGCATTTTTTCTTAACAATGTTCTGGAAGCATATTAAAAATTAACTTTTTAAAAAAACCATGTCTCTAACACAACATTGTAAATCAACTATAACCCCAAAAAATTTTTTTAAAAAACAACAAAAAACCATGTCTCAGTTTGATGTGGTTATTTTAACTGATAGGTAAAAAATACATATATTTATATTATAGATCTTATTTATAATAAGTGCACACACACATATGTTGCACTCAGGAAGGACTGATTCTTGATTAGGAGAGGGTAGATGAAACCTGAAAGAGGCCAAAATGTTATCAACAGCATCCATTTTCCCTTTTTTGTTCCAAAAGTGTTCGAGACTCTGATGTATAAATCTGCATTAGCTGAGCGAAACAAAAGGATTTTTGGAGTTAGTTACCTGGAGCGCCTTGGCCTAAGCAAACTCTAAACGGGGGCTTCTAGTCGAGGGGGTCACACTCACCTGTCTTCCACGTGCTGGTGTAAATGTGGCCTCTCCATGGTGTGGAGATAAAGGGAGTCGGTTGTCTTAATCTGGCATGCTTGGATGCTCAGATACTTAAATATGTGCACTTTGCCCTTGGTGCAAATCTATGGAGAAATTAATAATAAATATATTTTTAACGGCAAAACAAAATGTAAACACTAGACATCTCACTCTGTATATTTTAGTTTTTGCATTTTCACCTTAAGTAACACGTCAACAATGACCACCAAATTTGACCTCTCCAAAACAGGTAAGATTTTAGGCAATCATTTCCTCCAAATTCTACTTCAATAGAAAATTCAAGAAATTTCTAGTTTCTCTTGCACTTATCCACAAAATTCTAACAGAAATACATTTAAGTATAAATAGTGTAAAACGTATATACGTCAGATAACTAACCTGGTAACGTTCCAATTCTGAAAGCATATATACTTCATTCTGTTCTCACATAGTTTAATATTTGAGCTTGAATCTTGTCTCTAAATGACTGACAATCATATTTTAAAATGGTTAAACTCTATTTTCCAGCTGACTTCAATGTAAGGAATCTATTACTCCTTTTGTAATCCATACACTCCATGAAAAAATTTCAAATGCACGTACAAAATGATAAACATAATAACTGAATAAGTGAAATAATCAAACATCCTAATTCTGGGATTGTGGTGACCAGAACAGTGAGGCAAATGGTGGTAAACAGGTTTGATATCACAGAAGACAACATACTGTAGTCAGATTCACCCGAGGTTTCATGTTTTAAGAGATTGTGACTGTTTATGATCGTATCCATACATTAATTCTGCAAAATATCAACAAACCAGTTCTGCTGAGAGTTGCTTAGGTGCTATTGATAGCCAATCCCCCCGGCAACAGCTTTGCTGTGAGACCCCTCACCTGTGCTGGAGGAGACTGCAAAGGGTTATTCTCAAGCAGTAATACTTGCAGCTGCTTCATCTCTCTAAAACAAATGGGAATCACGAGCACTTTATTGCAGGAAAAGTCAAACTTTACCAAGGGAAGATCTACTAGTTCTAAAAGAACAGAAAAAAAAAAAAAAAAAAAAAAGAAAGAAAAAAAAAAACTCAGAAAGCAACAAGATTAAATGGCTCAACACATTCAAAAATTTCCTGCTTATCTGGAAATATATCATTTAGCATAATTAAAACCAAGTTGTGTATTAGGAATATAAGTTATGTATATATAATACTTTACTAAAGAGGAGAGGAAAGCTTTCATTGGGGGCCCAACAATTTTTAATTTGTTGTTATTTCTGGTACGAGCTGGAAACGCTTGACATACACAACACCTATTGTTTAAAAAGGCTTTTTTTCCAGTGAAACAATCACATAACCCACACCACACAAGATATGCTTATGTTTTAACTTCAAACTGTTTTCAAACAGCTTGCTAGCTTATGAATAATATGTTAATTACAACATATTCTTATGCATTCCATGTATGTGGGCTGGCAGAATCTCAGAACGAGTTACTAGAAATATGTTCATGATTGTTTTAACTCCACTTTAAAAAAGAAATGCTATCAAATTTGGAGCTTTGCAACAGACCCTGTAATCCTGATTTGATTAGGCTTTATTGTACTGCTTTAAAAAAGTCTTCTGTAGCTCCACAAACAAGACAGAACATTATATTTAGCTTAAAATCCCCACCCAGTGGCATAGCAAACACTCAGTAATTTCAAGCATTCCAACCGACGTTGGCAGCTGCAAGAAACGAAGTCAAATATATTCCATAGAGCAAAGACGCTGAGCAATGCCAGAGTAGGGTGACACGGAGCAAACCACCAAGATCTCCACGTGAGAGGCTACGGAGGGTTCATTTCAGAACGGGCCTCACCACGTTTGTTATGAAACCTGGTAAGGGAGGATACACGGTGCTTTCAAATACTCAAGGAATTCCCAAGCAGATGAAGGGCAGGGACTCTAGGAAGAAGACGAACGGAAGGCAGTGACCTGGAGAAAGAATTCATACCATCCCTCCGCTCCCCCTGCACTGCTGGAGGGTTTTCACGTTACTCAGCTACTTACTCAGACTACTTCATGTTCCCCCAACAAAGGTTCACTTAGCAACCAGTCTCTGCAAATTCAACTCGCTCTGGGTGTGGAAGGGACTTTCCTTCTTTCATACCTTAGTGAACTACTTTGTATTAAAGAAAAGAGTCACGAGATTGAAATGCAAGGACAGAGACACAGGAGCATCCGCTCAGCAGCTCCCAAACTCAGGTCCATGATAGGCAGGCGGCTGTGTAAGAGAAACTCAGGATGTGTATTTTTTAATTTTTTTAATTGAAGTATAGTTGATTTACAATGTTGTGTTAGTTTCAGGTGTACAGCAAAGTGATTCAGTTATACATATATATGTGTATAGATGTTCTTTTTCAGATTCTTTTCCATTATAGTTTATTATAAGATATTGAATACAGTTCCCTGCTAGGTCTTTGTTGTTTATCTATTTTATATATAATAGTGTGTATCTGCTAGTCCCAAACTCCTAATTAATCCCTCCCCCGCTTTCCCCTTCGGTAAGCATAAATTTGTTTTCTATGTCTGTGAGTCTGTTTCTGTTTTGTAAATAAGTTCATTTGTATCATTTTTTTAGATTCCACATATAAGTGATATCATATATTATTGGTCATTCTCTGTCTGACTGACTTCACTTGGTATGATAATCTCTAGGTCCATCCATGTTGCTGCAAATGGCATTATTTCATTCTTGTTTATGGCTGAGTAGTATTCCACTGTGTGTGTATGTGTGTGTGTGTGTGTGTGTATACACATTACATCTTCTTTATCCATTCATCTATTGATGGACACTTAGGTTGCTTCCATGTCTTGGCTACTGTAAACAGTGCTGCAATGAACATTGGGGTGCATGTATCTTTTTGAATTGGAATTTTCAAATTAGAATTTTTGAATTCTTATTCGAATTGGACGTGTATTTTAAAAATCGCCCCAAGTTAATTCTCTGCTCGAACTCAGCTCTCCCACCAATAGCGGGATAAGTGATTTGCCTCAGGTTTCCCTCGTCCTGGTTGCCTGGAAGAAGCACATGGAGAAAAGTGGGAGCTGGAAGACAGGAGGTGAAGCCAGAGGATGGCACGGAATCAAGAAAGTCAAAGGGAAAGGGAAAGTAAGATCTTTCCCGTTAATAGTTTGTTTTGAAAACAGGGCTGAGAATTAGGGGGACTGTATGTAAAAAGAATATCTCCTTGCTATAACTTCCAGAAATATGAATCCATCTCTCTGATGGCTAACTTGACTCCCTCAAGTTAGGCTGGCAAATCAGGGGTGAAGTTTAACTGCACTCTGGCTCTTCAGCAATTTGTCACTTAAAATGAAGACGTTTAAGCAAGACTAGAGAGCTAAGTGCTTGGAAGACATAGCAGGAGGGGAAGGAAGGCGACTTACAGTTAAATAAAGTAAGAAATGGTTTTTATAATGACAATTCCTTTTAGTGCCTGTTGGGGACACAATTACCATCTTAGTTTAGGAAAGCTAGAATCTGACATTTTCACAACAAGGAAACAAAGGAGAAAATGATAACTCCAGCTCAGAAAAAGCCAAAAGAGACAGAGCAGGAAAAAAGGGGTAAGAGAAAAACTAAAAAGAACAATGAATCCCACTCCTCTTTCTCCATTGCAAAGAGGGGCAATGAATGACTAATCTTCTGTCCATCCTGGTGCCAGAAAGAACAAAATAGAGTCTCCCTGTTGCATTAGTTGTAGTAAAACCACCACAAGACTGATGTGGGCAATTAGGCCGCAAACTTTCCCCCCCTGCTCAAATTGAAAGCATATGAGGAGGGGTACTAAAGAGGAAAAACAAGTGAGTAAATATGAAAAGTCTTTAAATTCACTGCCTGAGAGCATTATCAATGCTCTTTTGTTAACAGAGTTCTCCAGAGTAAAGCAAAAAGAAACTTGATATTCAGGAAATTATTTTTTTTTTAAAAAGATTTTCCAGTAAACTGAAGTTTTAGCTCCGAGTGTATATTAAAATACTAAGCCTGAGAAAACATAATTATGAAAAGTATAGAAATTTGTAAGTGATCTTTTTAGGAGAAGGAATGCTTTTAAGTTAAGAGAGCAAGGAGTGATGACAGAAACAAATATCTTGATTTTACAGATGCACCTTCTTCCCACATGTTTCTAAACCACTACAGGAAACTGTTAAATGATTAAATTAAATTTTTCTTTTGAAAATGAGAGTTCAATAGTTTGTGATGACTTCTCAATAATTAACCTAAGAGCTTAAATTTAGATGAAAGTTTTCTTTAATGCTATGAAAGGCTATATGATTATAAATTTGCTGTTAGTAAGAGTTTTCTCTTTGTACTTGCTCAAACCAAGAAAAACAATTTCATCCATTCAGAACTGGAACCGCACAATGACAAAATGAAAAATCAATGTTTTTATACCAAGTCATCTCAAGTAATAAAGTAATAAATCTTTAGGCTGAGACAGTTTCTAATTCTTCTTTAAATACTAGCCAGCATGAGAAAGGTGAAGATGGCAGATGACACTGAAAACTCCCATCTATGAAGCACATTACATTTTATAAAGTTTTTCCCTTTCCGAGCTCCATTTTCTTGCCTTGAATAACGAAGCACTTCAAGCCAAAGATCATGAAGCAGGAACAGAATAATAAAAATCAGGCAGCTCTCAAATAGCTGCATTAGAGTCAGATTAACCAAATGCTGACTGTTCCCAAATATACACTTTAGCTTATCAGGCATCCTAATGTGCTTAAATGAAAATGATAGAAACCAATGTGATCTTTGAGAACCAGAGTACGTTTTGGAGAAAGCATTCAGTGTCCTGCTGTTCATCAACTCATTCCTGATCAGGTCCAAACGAGGATCCCAAAATGTGAAATTCAGTTCCAGCATGATCTACAAGGCTGCTTATCAATGTTCTTAATGGTATAACATTTCTGAATAAATATATCTTTTTTATTTTTAATTTATTTTTGTTTTATTGAAGTACAGTTGACTGACAATTTTTTTTTTTTTTTTTTGGCTGCGCTGCATGCGGGATCTTAGTTCCCCAACTGGGGATCGAACCCATGCCTCTTGCAGTGGAAACACGGAGTCTTAACCACTGGACTGCCAGGGAAGTCCCTGACAATTTTTTTATTGAATATCTTTTTACTTTAGCTTCAACGCAACATATCAGAGGGACACACTATGGAAGCCCAGAGCTGCAGGGAAGGGTTTGCCCACGTTTGGCTCCTGGGTGGGGCTGTGTGAGGGGCTCGGTGTTCGTGCTGTTTCAGGGAACCCGAGTCTCAATGCTGAGGCCCTGGAGCCATCCTTGCTCCAGGCTTCAAGAAATTCATCCAAACAACCAGTGACATCAGTTCAAGTTTCACTGCAGCAAAGGCATGCCCTCGCCTGAAGCATGGGTTCGAGACACTCAGGGTTCCCAGTCAGGGCTCCCAGATCCCCAAAGCCCCAAACCCTGACTTCTGGATCTGCAGGACCAAGTGCGGCAACTGACTATTGGCAGGATGTCCCAGGACATCACACGTCCATCCATACCAGAAGCAATTCATGTTGCCTCCTGTTAGGAGCTGAACTGTGTGCCCCCCAAATTCATATGTCGGAGCCCTGACCCACAGTGCCTCAGAATGTGACTGTATTTGGAGATAGGGTCTTTAAAGGGTAAATGAGTTAAAATGGGGTCATTCGTGTGGGCCCTAATCCAGTACGATGGGTTTCCATACAAGAAGAAGAGATTAGGACACAGACACAGAGGGAAGATGCAGGGAGAAGACGGCCATCTACAAGCCAAGGAGGGAGGGCTCAGGAGAAACCAAACTGACCAACACTTTGATCTCAGACTTCCAGCCTCCAGACTGCGGGAAAATACATTTCTGTTGTTTAAACCACTCAGTCTGTGGTACTTTGTTATGCGAGCCTGAACAAACTTAATACACACACATACACACACACACAGCTTTATACAGGGGGAATGATTTTGTTACTGAACCCCTGACTAAAATTACAACTTGAATATAACTTTTCTGTTATCAGCACATGACATTCAAATTATAATTAATATGAATAGGCACACACAAACATGACTAGAGCTACCTTCTTCACAAAGGTAAACAAAATATAATAAAAGCCTCCTGTTTGATTCATTTTTCCCTCTTTCTTTTTTTACCTTGTGGTAAAACTTTAAGGTAATTTCTTCTGACATTCAGTTCTCGTAGGGATTTCAATTGCCCTATCTGCTGAGGCAAGGCTGTGATCTCGTTGCAGCTGACGTCCTGCATTGAAAACAAAGAGAGAAATAGTAAACGCCTTTTGCCGGGAGATCAAGCATTTCATGTGAAATCTCCTTACGGAATTTAAATATTAGGACAACTACACAGGTACATTTTTATATTGGTCTCCGGGTCCGAGGTCAAGTGAGGCTTAGCACAGAGAAGAAAAAAGAAAGTGCAACATTTGAAACATCCTCTGAGAGAAAAGGGAGAAAAGAAGCATGTCAGTAGCCTTCGGTAGCTACTCTGCCAGCCTCGAGGGCTGCTCTTCTCACATGCTTCAGTCTTATTTCTCACAACAAACCCATGAGGTAAGATTACTGGCCTAATATTCACAGATCAGAAAACTGAGGCTCAGGAAAGTTCAGTCAATTGTCCAAGGCTTGCAAGTACCAGGGTTAACACTTGGAACAAATTTCCAGCCCTCTGTTCAGCCACTACCTTACCTTACCAAATGCTCATATTTTACAGTGGATACCTATATATATTACTGCATTGTTTGGATGCATTATTTACTTAAAATGGAGTTCTTATCAGAAGGCTGGAAACTTTGGACCTGAACACCTTTACAAACATTTTACACGCAAGACTGTGGGGTATGCGGACTGTGTCTTCTTTGCTTTGGAAAAGTAATACTCTATTAGTAATCACTGATCAGAACCACCTCTTGACACATGCAAAATGGTGGCCGTGACATTTTTAATCTTCTATATCATTATTACCTCCCCTAACCCCACCCTTCCTCTTGTCCCTAGTAGCTCTGCCCAGCTCTCCACCTCCCTTACCCCAGCTACTCCTTTAGTCCAGACCAGCAGTATCTCTCAGCTAGACACTACAATGATTTCTGGTTGTTTCCAGGCATCAATCTCCTCCTCGGTTCCATCTTTCACAGAGTGAAGATTTACAGGGTGTGAATTTCACTCTATCATTCATCAGCTCAAACACCTGCAATGGCTCCTCAGGATAAAGTCCCAAACTCAAATCTGCTCAAATGTTTGCCTTCTCCTGTGAGCCTGTGAGCTCCTAGATGGAAGAGACTGTGCCTTAGTCACTCTGCCTCCTGTGCGGAGCAGAATGCCAGGTATAAAGTAAGGGATCAGGGGCTTTCCTGGTGGCGCAGTGGTTAAGAATCCGCCTGCCAATGCAGGGGACACAGGTTCGAGCCCTGGTCCGGGAAGATCCCACATGCCGCGGAGCAACTAAGCCCGTGCACCACAACTACTGAGCCTGCGCTCTAGAGCCTGTGCGCCGCAACTACTGAACCCGCGTGCCACAACTTCTGAAGCCCACGTGCCTAGAGCCCGTGCTCCACAACAAGAGAAGCCACTGCAATGAGAAGCCCGCGCACCGCAACCAAGAGTAGCCCCCACTCACTGCAACTAGAGAAAGCCCGCGCACAGCAACAAAGACCCAACGCAGCCAAAAATAAATTAAATAAATAAAATAAATTTTAAAAATAAATAAATAAAGTAAGGGATCAATAAATATTGGATAAGACTTCTGAACTCCATTTATGTTAACGCTCCATAATGGTACAGTTTATTGTCTCTGGCTGGGAACCCAAGAGGCTCCAACATACACACCAAATTTCTTGCAGGTCCTGCTTGGTGTCACCGAACCACAAATATATTTGGGCCACAAATGATCCCAATGAGATCAAGTCCTTAAACATCCCACATCACTGCTGAACCTGCAAAAACTCCCCTTCACTCATCCTTTTAGAAAGCAGCAAAGCCTTGTTTCAGAAATTGGTTTCACATTCGCTCAGATGAGAACTCACCATTGACCAATTCCTTGAAACCTCTGTGCTCCATGTAAGAGCAGGGCTGTACAGAACACAGTGGATCACTGCCCTCTAACCTCATCTCATTTACATATCCTCAGGTGACCTGCCAATCTGTCAAGGTCATGAAGGCGCTAAATGGATATCACTTGATGAAGAGGAATAACATCGCTCCTATTAAAGGAAATGAAGCTGTGATCTGTAAAGCCTGGGTGTACGCATTGGAATCAGCCCACCATACTGTTCCATACTCAGCTGTCTGACTTGGGGTTGGGGCAGGGGGCTGGCGTGTGACAGGTTAAGGACATTAGGTGTTCAATGGCATCACCCACAAGCTGGCTATTCCTGCATTGCTTCTGGCCTAGAAAAGTCACACCAAATTTTATGAAAGACATCCCTAATGTTAAAAAAAAAAAAACCGACAAGCGCATCTGCAGAGACATAAATGTCTAAGGAAGTAATTACATAATTAGGAGGTCCAGAGATTTGTTCAGTCACTCTTAGCCCCTCACTGAATCAGTAAATTCCTCTGCCTTTCTGAATATACTTCCATATATGAGAAGTGAAAAGTAAAATGCCACCTTTTCCCAGTTACTATGGCATTTCATCAGCCGCAAAAGTCAACAACCAAACCCTTTCGATGAAAGTTTTATCTTTCTTTGCTTCCACCAAGTTACCAATAAGCAAGAGGTACCATTTCAAAATCTAAGAGTCCTCACACAAATGGTACACAGGTAAGCCCTAGAAATATATGAAATTAAATCATTTTATTGGACTCAGGACCAGGCACAGTCATGTTGGTGATGGCTGAGAGGAGGGGAGGTCATGGGAGAAGAATTAGTGAGAATTATTTTCCACCTCTAAGGAGAATTTATGTTGACACCTAAAATGTTTTATAAGTCTGTGAGTGATAGCATGAGAAAGACCCTTTTGCAGATTACGGGAATCACGTATTTTTCAATGTGAAACTGATGATTTTCAGAAGTTTTAAGGACATAATTTTTCAAAAAAACATTTCTCTTAAAAAAAGAGAGGTGGGAGAGGAAAGCTAAAAGAGAACAGATATATTTAGGCAGCACAGTCTCGCCATGAAATCTCCTGAGATGAAATGCATCTTTATTCTATTTTTTTCCTGTGTACTACACTCACCTTGCACGTTGTTGATTAACCCCGGCTAGCCATGAAATTAGAGTATGCTGTTTCCATAAATATAAGGTAATTTTTCCAACATATATTTCTAAATGGCCTTATCAGAGAAAATAGACTCCCCTCAGCTATATTTAAACACTTGTTTACCTGCAGGGAAATGTTTTCCTAATTTTTTTTTTTTAAAGAACTTCACATAATGATAAAACAAGTTTTTCCTTCTAACTTACAAGACAGGACATCTGTAGACAATTAGAAACATAAAGTCCAATTGTCCATTCACATTTTGAAGGGTATATGGTGAAGGTCAAATTATTTTAATAGTACTCTGCACTGCTCTCAGTTACTTCCTGTCCTGCCAAAATAATGAGGGAAAAAGCAAGATAAAGACTTTTCACTCTTGTATGATCAATATAGCAGAAAACTGTGCAAACTCAACACCCTCCCAGCTATTGAACCTTGCCAAGTTTTAAAGAGGTTATGAATTTCATCACAAAAATAAAACCCCATAGGTAATTACATCTTAATTAGTTGGGAATGAGGAGGAGTACAGAGAGGAAAATAGTCTAGATGTTTTCAGATAACGTATTTCAGGTTAAAATGTGTAAAAGCAACATTCCTAGAATAGCCTGGTTCTCTAGAACATGTCTGTCCACATTTAGTCTAAAAGAAATAATGGCTTTTTTTTTGTCAGGGGGGGAGTTCATTTTAAAAAGATATGATTTAGGAAAATAAATTTTAAAAATAAACAACATTAATGCCCCATATTTCTGCAATATTGAGAATTTATCAAGCTATGAGTTCCAGATCCAGTGGCTTCTTAAAACAGTCAAATGAATCCCCTCTGAATTGTCTATTAGCCCTAAGCTATGTCTTGGAAAATAATTATTCCAAACCACGGTGAAATCAAATTACCATATATTCAGCATTATAAAGTTATAAATATACAGGTAGGCCCAATTCTATTGTTTGATACAGAAATGAATCTAATCATTATGCATTATATAATCACATAAATACTCAAACTTAAGTTTTATGAACCAGCCAGTCTAATTTTGTCATTTAGATAAAAAAACAAAATAGAGAATTTTAGCTATGACTTAAAATACACTTATTTTCCACTGGTTTAATCAAGATGCTTTTAAGCAACCAAAAGAAAAACTTTAGAAGTTAAGATTCTCATTTCATCACAACTCTTCTGGGCAATTAAGAAAGTCTCTAGAAGGGTTAAATGCATGTTGGAGATTAATACATTTTAGCTGACTGACTGCTAATTGCTACCTTACCTTCAGAATGCAATAATGACAAGGATTTAAAACATCAGCGTAGGTTCAAGGATTATTAAACTAGGAAATGTTCACTTTCAGAATATATTTTTTAAAAGACTAGAGATGCTTTCTTAAGTCGTGACTTCTAATGAAAGCCAACATAACTACTGCGTCAAGATGATCTTGGATAGAGAAGGTTTCCAGTGAGACCAGGCTAAGCGGCAGAACTGCACATGGTATTCTCATGAGCTACCTTCCCCTGACTCTTAGGTTTTCAGAAACTTAGCGTGGTTATACGACAGCTTAAGTCGTATTTTAAAATCTACCTCTTGGTCTTCCCTGATGGCACAGTGGTTAAGAATCTGCCTGCCAATGCAAGGGACACGGGTTCGAGTCCTGGTCCGGGAAGATCCCACATGCCGTGGAGCAACTAAGCCCGTGTGCCACAACTCCTGAGCCTGTGCTCTAGAGCCCACGAGCCACAACTACTGAGCCCGTGTGCCACAACTACTGAAGCCTAGGTGCCTAGAGACCATGCTCCACAACAAGAGAAGCCACCGCGATGAGAAGCCCGCGCACCACAACGAAGACCCAATGCAGCCAAAAATAAAGTAAATAAATTTATTTTTAAAACTCTACCTCTTTATTTAATTGAAGAAAATGCAAATGTTCTAACAGGAAATACAAGCTATTGATACTGGCCTCCCATCATGTGACCATGTCCATTTTTGGAAATGTCTTTTGTATGACTCACTGTGTAACTTTAGGTAAATATCTTAACCTCGCTGTTCCTAGGTAAAAAGAAGAGGTGATATTATAAATAATTGCAATTTCCTTCCAAGATCAGGAAAATCCATCTACCATATCAAAAATAATGAAGAGATTTTGTTTGAAAGATAGATACTTAACTGACGTAGGAGTAATGTCAATTTTGATTTTTCAGCAATCAAAAACCTAAATGCCTGTAGTGAGAACTTTAATTTTAAGACAAATCAGTATATGCATTTAAACTCAAAACTTTTTCAAGCAACCTCTGCTATGGTAAATTATTACCTCTCAACACTTACTGAGAGTCTCCTTCTAGTATAAAACCCTACCTCACACTCTTTCACATACCCAGCAAGCACAAACCTTGCTCTTCAAAAGAAACGCGGAGATAGAAGCAACAGAAAGGACCCTGCACAGGCCATGAGTTTCCAATTCCCTCACAGAAACCAGCGAGGTTAGGCGGCATCTCCAGAGACTAGGAATGGACCTACGATTACAGCAGACATGAATTCATGTCTCCATTACGCCTACCTCAGAGACTGGAATGCGACACATTAAAAAAAAAACGAAGAAGAGATTTCCCTCAGAAGTTCCTCAGTACATCCCGTGTCTATAATCAATCCCTGAATTCCAACTCTCCACACAACCAAACATTTCACAAAAAAGAGAAAAAAAAAAAGTAGCGTGTGTAGTCAGGGCCAGGAAATGCACCTTCAAGTCAGTTATTACCTGAGTCAGGTCCAGTGAGTTTGGGGTTGTAAAAGCAGGTTTCTGAAACAGTGATATTATGTTCTCTTATATGAAGTCAAGAGCCGGAAGACACTATTTTCACACACGGCATGAGTTGGGAGAGGGCAGAATTGAGAAAAACCAAACAAGACATGGACCCCAGTGTGTCAGCATGTACAGAGAACTGGTGAGAAAACTTCTAGACCTTTGGCAAATGCCCCATAAAAGGTTCTCAAATTTATTGTGTTCTTACTTAGTGTGCCTGTCTTCTTCAGAGCCGTCTGTTAATTATAACATGGCATTCATACGGTATTTCTTACCAAATATTTAACACACCTTATCCTTCAGGTATGATTTGACAAGTAAAAAAAAAAAAAAAATGTTTCCAGGATGTTGACACCGTCTTTATGAGTAAAATGAGGTTTAGTCAACCCAAGAGAAGTCTGCTGACCCTCGTGCCTGGCTTGAGGTTCTTCAGTGAGGGAACTCTCAGACAGACACGGCCCATTTGTACCACACCCTACTTTTGTAACATTCTCCCTACTGTTCACAGCCTGCCCCAACTTGAATGGGAAAACCACTGCAAGTTGAAACAGGGCAACTGCACAGAAAGAAATCATGGCTCCTCTCCACGAGAGGCTTATGATCTAGATGGGGACCCAGTGAGCACAGCTCCACTGTACTCCGGAAAGGCCTTGGGCTTTCAGCAGACAAACCTGGTTTTCACTCCACTCCACCACATCATAGCCCCACGTCCTTTGGGTGAGTAATTCTGAAACCCAAACTTGTCTGTGCAAGGTAGACAGGATATCCACCTTGCTGGGTTACTGTCAAGATCGAAAGATAGAACACATGTCAAGTACCCAGCAGAGTGCCTGGCATACAGTAGGTGCTCAGTAAATGCCAGTGCTTTATCTCTTTCCTGGATAGAAAGAACATGCAGATACGAAGACTTACAAAGCAACACGGACACACAGCTACAGCTCTAAGGAGACAAGCGGTACAGAAGTAATTCAAAGTAGCTGAGGTCAGAAAGTTCTAGATCATTCTCATCAGAAATGACCCTTGAGGGGCAGCTCCATAGAGCTTAGGTTCCCCTAAGTTCTCCGGCACCCGAAACAACGTGGAAATATATCCTCGCCTCTCCTGTGGACTCAAGAAAAGGCGTCTCAGAAGTGTTTCTTAATGAAAGTCTTCATGGAAGGAGGAAAAACTGCTTGTCCATATTCTTTGCCCAATCACAATCACTAAATGGCAATGCTTTATGTTTTAAGATTCTTAGATAATTGTGATATATTCAAGAAAGTAAGATACTGTTTTCCAAATCCAACTCCTCTCAAAAATCAGAGAGGGCACCCTTCTTGCAGATGGCCACGGTGCTCTGGTGTTTGTTTTTTAAGCGAATGATGACTCTGGAACATTCGCTCATACTTGGAAGAGAAGAGAGTTTACAACTCAGTTTAGGATACTCTTTGAGTCTAATGTGAAAATTTCTCAAATATTTCTACCAAAATAGTTCAACAGGGCTCAGAGCCTAATAATAAGCTGAGAGATTTTATCAGCCCTACGTGACTGAAGGTACTCTGAATGCTTCTGGAGCAACCAAATGTTTTCAACAAGTCAGTTACTATGTAACTACAAAACATGAGCCTCCCACGCAATTCTAGAATTACTTCAGGCTCTCCAGGGAATTGTTTTTCCAATTGATAGCTAAAAATCATCTGACATGGTTACCTATAGTATCACTACTATTTTAAGCAAAAAGATATGAAAAATAAATAAGAATGGATGGAAACTAATCTTTTTTAGTCTGTGACCTTAAGCAAGGCCAGTCACCCCTTGCGGTTAAACAATGGCAAGTTATTAAATATCCACCAACTTCACAAATAATTGCTTTTTGTGAAGATCACACTTGCCCATAGAGCAGAAGGAACACAAGCTACAGAGCTGCCCTGTCTGGAAGGGTGGCCACCAGCCTCATGTGGCTATTGAGCAGGAGAAATGTGGCTAGTCCAATCTGGGCTGTGTCAGTGGAAAACCTCAAAAACTTAGTAGGAAAGAAAGACTCTAAAATATCTCATCAATTTTATATTGTAGAGATGTTGAAATAATATTTTAGCTATCTAGGGTAAACTAAAATATATTACTAAAATGAATTTCACTTGCTTCTGTTTTTTTTTTAATGTGGCTACTAGTACATGTAAAATGACATTTGCAGAAGGACAAATATCATATGATATCGCTTATAAGCGGAATCTAAAAAAAATGGTACAAATAAATTTTATTTACAAAACAGAAACAGAGTCACAGATGTAGAAAACAAACTTATGGCTACCGGGGGGAAAGAGGGGGAGGGATAAATTGGGAGATTGGGATTGACATATACACACTACTATATATAAAATAGATAACTAATAAGGACTTACTATATAGCACAGGGACCTCTATTCAATACTCTGTAATGACCTATTTGGGAAAAGGATCTCAAAAAGAGTGGAGATAGATAGATAGATAGATAGATAGATAGATAGATAGATAGATAGATAGATATGTATAACTGATTCACTTTGCTGTACAGCAGAAAGTACACAACATTGTGAATCAACTATACTCCAAGAGGGAGGAGATTTGGGGATGTATGTACATGTATAGCTGATTCACTTTGTTCTACAGCAGAAACGAACACACCACTGTAAAGCAATTATACTCCAATAAAGATGTTAAAAAAAAATACATCAAAAAAAATTTCTTTTTAAAAGGTAAAAACAAAAAACAGAAACAAAAAAATAAAATGACATTTGCTGTCTGCATCATGTGCTGGGTGAGGGACAGTGCTGGGTGAGGGTGTTTCTGCTTGGGTTGTAAGTCAGCTACGCCAGGGTGACCGACCCTCTGGGCATCGCTCACTGTCTCTCTGCCTTGGGTTTCTTCTTTTGTAAGATGTTGAGAGCTTGGAGTAGATGTCTTTTTTTTTTTAAGATTTTTTTTTTTTTTTTGATGCGGACCATTTTTTCTTTTGTCTTTACTGAATTTGTTCCAATAGTGCTTCTGTTTTATGTTTTGGTTTTTTGGCCCCAAGGCATGTGGGATCTTAGCTCCCCGACCAGGGATCGAACCCGCACCCCCTGCATTGGAAGGCGAAGTCTTAACCACTGGACCACCAGGGAAGTCCCGGACTAGATGTCTTTTAAAACCACTATGGCTTTAACATTCTAGGATTCAAGCGTGCAAGAGTTATTGCTGGTGGAGAAAAGACACAGGACAGGCTGATGGCAGCGCTGGAACCAGGAGGCAAAGCAGCTTCCCTAGAGGTGAGCTCTGGACGGGGGCCTAAGAAAAGCCCAGGGCATCCCTTAAAGCCACCCAGCAGCTCATGTGCCCCGAGCCTAGAGACAGTGCTCTTCTACCTCTGCTGCCTGCCACCAGCAGCTGACAGGAGAATCTGAGGGAAGCCCTGCCCCGTGTGGGGCTGGCTGCAGGGCTCAGCACGTGCACCACCTATTAGCAGATGAGCTGGTCTGTAGCCGCACAGCCGATGGCCGGCACGCTGTCAGCTTAAGCCCGGGGTGCAGTGGGACAGAAACACATTACGGCTGCCAAAGGCTGACCTCACCGATGTGCCACACATCCACTCCGCAGGAGCCCGACAGGTGGAAAAACACCAACGCTGTACTCATACAGTGTTTGCAAGACCTAACCCAAATTCTAGCAAACCCGGATTTGGGGGTTTATCACACTCCTGAAAGAAGCATTTCTTTAAAAAAGCAAATAACTATCAGTTTCATCCGAAGTGTTATTTGCTATATCTTTTGTTTTCCAGAATCAGTTAAAATGGAACCTTCTGAATTAACTTGGATTGAAAGGCAGAGTCGCCCCTCACTGGCACGGCACTTGGGAGTCCTCGCAATCGGTCCCAAGCCACCTTCTTGGTCCACTGTCCACGATTTGACAGCAGCCTTCAGCAAACATTTTTTCGGGCATCTATCTTGTGCCAAGCACTGGCATAACACAGCAAGTAACATGCAGTTCCGGTCCTGAAGCAGCTTTCAAGGTGTAGCGGGTGTCGGCCTGGAGAACGCCAAGTGAGAAGACAAATGTGGTTCCGTGAAAATTCAGTGATACGTAGAGGGTGCTGGCCTTCGGAGCACCCAACCCTGGCTTGCAGGATCTGGGAAGGCTTTTGGAGGAAGTGAAATCTACCTTGGCTGAGAACTGACCAGGAGAAGAAGAGAAGGAAGAAACAGTCCTTGTGGAAAGAGCGATGTGCTCAAAAGTCTAGAAGTGAAGATGAACAAGGCTGGAATTCAGAGGGTGAAGGGGCCAGGGACAAGAGACGAACCTAGAGAGGCATGCAGGGGCCAGACTCAGCAGGGCCTTGAACACTCGGGGAAGGAGGTGACGATGGCCTAAATCTAAGCCGTGGCCTCGAGGATGCAGCGCCCCGCCTCACTCCACCTAGCCTCAATGGGATTATACTGCTTCACACTCCCCAGGCCGGCCGTGCACTCCTGGGCTGTCAGGCCTTTGCACAAGCTGTCCCTTCTCTCTTGAGTGCCTCCTCTGTCCCTTACATGGACTTATGTAAGGCGCCTCTCAAAGGTCTCTTCCTGTACAAACCCTTCCCAACCCCAAGACTGAATCAATCAATCAGTTCCTACGCCATGCACTTACTTCTTGTAATAGAGACTTCGTGGAGAGGAGGATGTCTGCCCAAATTAATATCTGTCTTCTTTCAGAATCACCCCTCTCGGTGGCAGCCGAGCAGCCATGTCCGGGCAATGTGACCATGTGCCTTGGGCATCGCTGGCCGAGTCAGGAGAGGACGCTGGAACCAGGTCTCGCCTCTCTCACTCAGAAACCAAGGCTGAGACATGCTAGTAGGTCCTGCTATGCGCTTTATCTGGGGGGACGTTTAAACTTGGGATGTATGGGCTAGGCGACCTCTCCACTGTATGGAGAAGTACAGAAAGCTGAGCAAGAAAACCAGTGGCTTCCATGGTTCTTGACAACTTTCCAGTATCTTGTTCCAGTCACTCATGATCCCTGACCAGATGTCACGGTGCTAGTGACGTGAAGACCCCTGTATCCTTATGACTCATCCCAACTCTTGGTGTGAGCTAGTTGGAATGGGTTTCAGATACTGCTGTCCTGGAAAAGGCACTCTTTTTAGGGCTCTATTGCCTTTATACAGAAATTACTCACTTCTGTCCTAAAATCAAAGTGGATACATATGTGTCATGGGGCTGTCACTTTCAGAGCCAATTCCAGATGAACACATGACCATGGAGTCATAGCACTCTTTATCTGGGCCTCACAAGCCATCACCCCAGTGTTCCAGGTGGCCCTGAAAAAATTAACTGGAACTGGCACACAAGAGAAAAGTTATTGGCCATCAGTGTTCTAGATTGGAGTCTACTTGAAGGAAGGTTTTATCTCCTTTTCATGGTTGTAATCACAACATCCAGCTTTGTGCTTGACACAAGGGCAGTATGGACGAATGCTTGTCGGAGGATAAATTATGACTATTATGGTTTAGACCAGTTGCTCATTCTGGCCTCTCATTCACCCAAGATATCTTAGCTCAACAGAAGTACAGAAAGAACTCATTCTTTCCCATTTTAGAAACAAGGTCAGTAATTCAATTAGTAGTGAAGGAGCTGACATCTCGGCCTCAGGTACACACAAGCCATCTCTGCCTATCTATAACTTGTTCTTCTTTCTTCTCCCTGGGGATATGGACACATTTTAAAGTTACATCAATTGGGAGCAACGGTTCCTAAAATCCTTAGAGAATCAGAGCATTCTCTTCTTTCCAAGTTAATTATATACATTCATAACGTTTGGCCTACTAACTTATTTGCAGATTATTTTGCCAGTGTATCCAAAATTTATCACAAATTTATTTATGCAATCTGAAAAAAAAGTGATCTAAATACCATAGGATAATCCGGAAACTTCAGGAACGGTAAATCCTGCAAACTTCAGGAAGTGTAAACTACAGGAAACCTGTAAATTTCAGGAACTCTGTCACAGCAAACGCATGATTATTCCTTTCCCCACTTAACGTCTCTATCATATACAGACCTCCCACGACATGATCCCCTCCTTGACCCACTGGAGCAAAAAGTCTTTCTGACTACCTTGATAGGCTACAATTAGTAAACAAACAAAAAGGGCATCTTAAAAATCAGTAACATACCAACTCCATTAACTGTTTGAGCTGACCTATCTCTTCAGGCAGCGATCCAAGTTTGTTGTTACTTGCAATTAAGACTTTGAGAGGCAGACCACACAGGCAGGCCGGCAGGGCGGACAGCTGATTCCGACTGCGAAGAAATACAAGAACTCTGGTAAACAGGCAGGCTACTTCATACTGTTTGTGAACATGCTTTTTTAACAAACAAGGAGAAAAGAGTGACGGAAGGAAACATTTTGCAAATATAAGAAGTCTGATAAGCTTTTATAAAAACGCAAATCCCAAGTGTATAAGAAAATTAAAAAATAGTTTTTAAAAAAGAGAGGCATAGGCACTTTTGAGGGAAACAACTTTCTCCAGCACAAGGGACCCTTATCAAGCCCCCTGCAGATGCTGTTGGCCAGCCCGAGAGCATATGGGCAACACAGGCTGTACCACCAATGGCAACGGGAAGCTGGTGCCAACTGTTTCCTTTCTGGCAGTGCGAGCGGGAGATTCAGCGAGGATGAAAGCAACCAGCCCTGCACGGGGAAGTGTCATTGCACCCATCTTAGCAGTGACGAGGACGAGCATTTTGCTGTAACTCACAAAACCACCGGGCCCATTTCCAACAGTTTGATTCAGCTTCCTTTTGTTAAAGCAAGAGCTCTGTGGTTAAATTCTGCTTGGGTTATCTGTGAGAGGGCCAATTAAAAAAGAAAAAGGAAAGTCGGCCTTCTGGCAAAAGTGCAGCTGGAGCCAAGAGGGGCTCAGTTTCACAGAGGAGCCAGGAAAAGTGTAAGTCCAGGCCTCACCTCTGCTCTTCATCAAAAGGTCTCTACTCTGCTTGATGGTCCGCATTAAGAAGTCTTTAAATTTCCCATCATCAATGCTAGTTGACTGAGAGCCGGGAACATATCGGGTAAGTGAAATCTATGAATCACCCATAACTATATGTCGGCCATTTATTTACCTTCCCCTCCACAAGGAGCCCTTTTCCTGCTATCAAGTAAGGAGACAGATGGTTTTCAGTTTCCCTTTCTTTCTCAGCCATTCTGCTGAGGGAGCCAACCACCAGGCAGTGAAATATCTACAAATCTGTATTTGGAACTTCTGTGTGTATTCGCACACATGCGTGAGACTTCAGAAGCTGTGTTACCATGTGCGTATTTGTGGGTGTGCGTATGTCTTTGTGTGTGAGAGAAAGGAACAGGCAGATAGACTGGAAACACACCAAAATGTTAGCAGTAGCCATTTTTTGGGAGTCGGTACAGTGAGTGGATTTTATTTTCTTTATTATACTTTGCTGTATTTTCCAAAATTCCTACAAAGTGCTTTCATAATTTGGGAAGAAACATCATTATAAAAAGAAACTTCACTTGGATACTGGTTACATGGGTGCTTCCAAGGTGTGAAAATTCATGAAGATGTACACTTACAATTTGTGCACTTTTCCACACGTATGTGATAGTTCAGTGGAACCTTTTACGCCCTCACCCTACCATGTGAGGGGGTGGGTATCTGATTAGGAAAGGGTGTCTCTAACGGACGGGCTCAGAAAAAGCAGGTGCTGTGCTGTCAAAATGGCCTTTCCAACCTGGGTGCCCCCCCTGTGACCACCGTGACCAGGTGCCTGATGCCAGGTAACCATACGTTAGCAAGAAAATGTAGAGCCATGTCTTCTCTCCCCTGCCCAGATGTGAAAAGAAAGCTCTTTGCAAAAAGGCACAGAAGGAAAAGAGCTTTCTCTCAGGGGGTCCACCAGCAGGGGAAGGAGAGTGAGAGCCCTGAGGGTGGAGGTTGTATCCTGGTGCTGGAAGGACCAGCTGGCTCTTAGCTTCCCCCCTGGCTAGGATAACAGGCTAGAACAGCAGCAATGGGCTCGCCCTGACACTCTCTCCTGATGTCTGGGGGCAGCAGAAGGGGGTACCAGGGCTACCAGGCCGTCTTTCTGTGCCCTCACACCCCTCGCGCTGCCCCCTCTCAGCTGCAAGAGCCCACTGGGGCTCCTCGGTCTTGAAGAAGGGGCCTTCCCAGTGCCCTGCTGGGACAGCTTTCTTCAAGCTCCAAAAAAGTTTCCTGAGACACTCCCTCTGGAAAGGAGAACTCAGTTTATTAAAAGGCGGCAAGTAAATAATTTGGCATTTGTGGTTTAAAATATTTCTTAATATACAATTTCACCTAGTGAGGACGGGTAAATTAAAACGTTAATACGGTAATTCTCTTATTCTGGAGCCATATTTGAACTTCCTTTGGAAGAGAGGATAACGGGAACAAAGATAAGTATTTTTAGAAATTTCTACGCTCCTATTTTCCACAGAATCAACAATTACAGTTGGAGATCTTTCCTGTGTTTCTCTGCTTAGAAACTCAGATTTAAAGTATTCCCAGTCTCACTACCTCAACGCAGGCATCTAATCAGATTAGCAGGTATTGCATTGGGAGAGCAACTATATACCATTTAAGCAATGCAATGAAGTTTCTGCTCCTTCAGACACGTGAGCATTTGAAGTTACATGGGATTATTCCCACTGCAGTTCTTCCAGGATGAGTAACTAATTTAAAATTAAATTTAGGCTTGTGAAAGCATTTGCGGTTTCTTTGATGGGGATGAATGCTTTTTATGCTTAAAGCAGCTGATGGAATTGCCTATTTATTTATGCCCTACACATTCCTCTGTCTATACGGTAGTTAATCACCTGTAGGCAAATCGAGATGCCAGGACTAGTCATAATACATGCCACAGGCCTGGGGCACATTTCTTCTATTTCATCCATCCATTCCCTCAGCCTGTACTTTGTATATTTTATCACAGGATGTTCCTGTATTACTGGTAATTTCCCCCATAGAAAAAGGAAATACACACACACACAAAAACCCATTAGCTCTCCGGCAAATATTTATAAAGAAGAGGAGAAACTGCACGCCCTTTAATCCTCTCCCCACTAAAGACCACATCAGCAGCCTGAGCGTTTTGAAACTACTCATCTGGCAGCAATTTTTCTCAAGCAAGTAAGTGCCTCAGGCCACAATCCACCACTCCCGCCCCCACTTGTCTCCTGCAGCCCTCTGCACTATGAACAGGCCCTTGAAGGAAAGAATGGTTAAAAATAAGACCGTACAGCATCTGATCAGGTAATGGCCAACATTTATTTTCAAATCCAGCCTGGGAGTCACATCTGAAAGCAATATTTTTTTTTAAAAAAAAGATCTTTTAAACTCACTCATTACAAAAGAGTAAATTAATGGGGGAAAAGGGCCACTTATTCAGAAGTAGAAATTACAGATTCGGTCGTGGTGGCCTGAGCCTTCCTGCCACCACAGAGCAGGGCCTCCCCGGTGTCCCTCGTCACTCTCCCTGCTCAGGCTGGTGGAGGACCGCGTGAGGAGGAAGGAGGAGGGGCAGGAAGGCAGTGGGCTCTTCCCAGTCTGTGATTACTGCTAACGCTTTGTCTTCTTTCTTTCTCGGCTGAATGACTTCCTACTAGACTTACCAGTCTGTTTCCTCATTTCAGGGTGAAACAAGGCAGCTCATAACCTGAACAGTTCTGACGGCCTAAGTTTGCAGGCTAAATTCCTCTTCAAGTATTACTACCCTCGCTTAACAAAAGTCCTAAATTAAGGAATTCACAAACCAAGTCACTTCTGCATGGTTTCACTTTTATTTATTTTTTAAATAAATTTATTTATTTTATTTATTTATTTTTGGCTGCGTTGGGTCTCTGTTGCTGCGTGTGGGCTTTCTCTAGTTGCGGCGAGCGGGGGCTACTTTTCGTTGCAGTGCGCGGGCTTCTCACTGCGGTGGTTTCTCTTGTTGCGGAGCACGGGCTCTAGGTGCGCGGGCTTCAGTAGTTGTGGCTCATGGGCTCAGCAGTTGTGGCTCGTGGGCTCTAGAGCGCAGGCTCAGTAGTTGTGGCACACAGGCTTCGTTGCTCCACGGCACGTGGGATCTTCCCGTACCAGGGCTCGAACCCATGTCCCCTGAGTTGGCAGGCGGATTCTTAACCACTGCGCCACCAGGTAAGCCCTGGTTTCACTTTTAGAGAGTCTCATTTTAATGTATTTTGACTATGGCCTTCCTTATCAATATCCATGCTTTCAGACTTAATTTTGGTATTTAACATTATTTATTACTGGTTTATCAGAAAGTTATTGTATGTGATGATAAAAACATGCTATAGTCTTACATGTGATTTTATTATGAGACATCATATGTGTTTTTTATTCTACTGGAATAGATCCTTTTTGCAAGTGAATGGGTTCACTTAATAATGAAACATGGAACTCACTTAAAATAATTTATAGAAAGATTTCTATAACAGATTCACCTACTCAGTTGGTACAGAGATCACCAGCTGTGGAATTAGAAAACCTGGGTTCAAATCTCATCTCTGCCATAATTGTCCATAGAACTTTAGGTAAGTCACTTAACCTCTCTGACTCTGTCATCCATAAAACATAGATAATAATACCTACCTAACATGATACATGAGATTATGGATGTAAAAGTGCTTAGCCCAACACTAAATCCATATATTAAGGTTAAACCATTCCCAACACCACTAACGTGGCAAAGCAATGGGAGGTGACCAAAAAGAGCTTAATTAGGTTTCAGTTATTGATTTTATTTCCTAACTGCTAACATTTGAACCACTCTTAAACTATGGTTGCATGTTCAATTTGTCGAAAACATATGCCAATTTAAGATGATGATTCGGAGGCATGTTGGGGAAAACCAGGCTGGTTTCAGGCCAAAACAAACCAAGTAACTCTTTCCAATCTGGAGAACCAGGACTAGAACAAAAAAAAATCACACGAGTGACCTTTTCTCTCCCATCTTCTCTAATTCCAAGATCCTACCATTACTCTGGGAAAACATGAATACCCAGGGATCATCATCTCTATTTACTACTTAGTTTCCAAAAACTAACAGAAATAATAATGTGAAATCACAAACCTATTAAGAAAATGTCACAGTGTGCCTCTAAAGGGCACAGATAAGCAGGGCAGGTTGCATGGTATCGGCACCCCAGGCTCACCCTGTATAGGTCTCAGCCAAGGAAGGGAGTAAACAAGCACACAGGAGTTACTGTATATTGCTTGTTTGAATCACATTGTCTGTGCTTTTGGCACATGAACTACAGTGAAGAGCAGTTATTTTACTTGAGCCAAATAAGTTTCCTCTTGCACAGGGTACCTCACCTAATTTTGTTGTATGTTCTTTTTGCATAAGCTGTTCGCCTTTCATTACATGCAGAGTGATTTTTTTCTGGTGTGTGTTTGCCACTTGACTGTTACTTGTCTTCATGCCCACACCACCAGTGAACAATATCCATAGAGAACTATTTCCTTTTTCCTGCTTGCTTCATTCTGAAAACCCACCATGGCAAAATTTCTCACCCTCATTTCCTCAAATGACTAAAGACTTCCCCTTCATGGCCAGCCCTCCCCCTTCCTTCCCACCATCCTCATATGCCTGAGACCAGGACCAAAAACAACCAGAGCCTGGCTTTAAGCTGCCTGGAGATATCTTGGCCAACTTCAATTTTGTAAATATAAATTCTATAAATATGGCTTTAAAATAATGTGTCACATGACTTTTCTAGATAGAAATTCTATTGAAATTATGTATACGCATAAAACCTGGGAGTCCACATTTACATCTAACTTTGAAAGCAGTTCTGCTACCTACAACTTGAGGGTGACAATCATTTGAAAACTTAAGTGTTGCAAAACTAGAAACACAGAGTCATCATTTCAAGTGAATCTTAAACCAGTTTTGCACACTATACCAACCCATTTCACACACTACACAATAGGGCCATTCTTTGAGAAAGTAAAAGGCAACTTTAGAAAACTAAAAGAAAAGGAGGAAGCGAGCATCTAAAGCGGCTCAGAATTCAGGCAAATTGCTGCACCAGCCATTTTGCTGTGCATACCTGCACCATATTTGGCTTCTGCAACTGAACTGGTTTCCCACAGTAACAGTCTATCAGTCTTCTCTTGAGTATAAATAAACCCTTGCTTAAAATATTCTGGTTTTTTACACCCCTAGCAGTCAGCAATCACCACTACCAATGTCTATAATTAGATTTCAAAGTGCAGTTATTGATAACTTGTCCCTTTCTCAGCTATTTCCTCTCCTTTTTTCTAAGAGCTCTTCAATTCTATAAGGACAAGTCTCTAAAAACTATCCCTTAAAGTTTCCTCTATAATATTTATCATTTCCTTCCTTCTTTGTAAAATGGAGCTAAGTGTTCAAAATCAAGGAAGCTTTGGATTTCAAAGAGAACTCAACACCTGATACTAGCAAGAATAATAATTGGCCAAACACCTCCAGAGGCAACAATGTAGATCTGAGGTTTTAAGTGTTGAGACTGTGGAGGCCTGAGCCTTATGCAAAACATTGTTGCTGCCAAGTGGGAAAAGTACCACTAAATGTCTGGAAAAGATGTACTGGCACTGAAGAGAATCCTCCCACTTTCAGGAGCCATGTCCCAGGCAGAATGGACACCACCTTTCTGTTCCCAGGAAGGTACGCCTACCTTACCTGCTTTCTCCGCCATGCCACTCCACACCAAAGCCAGGGAAACAGATATTTTTTACTTTAACATTTTTCCCTGCCAAAAAAGAAAGGGCTATTGATACTGACTGAAATGAGAAGAGGCTGCTCAGATCAACTTTTACCCAGGGGGACTGAGTTAACAAAAATCATTCATAATAAAATTTAAGGTGCCTGAGCATTTTTGTTTATCATTTGAAGACGTGTGCCTCTCCATCCATTTCCAGGAATTTTTGAAGTGTAATGCAGGTAGACATGCATGAATATATTACTCTATATACATCCTCTTCTTCCCACGTATCCTTCCAAGTAAGTGAGCCTTCAGAAAGCTTCTCTCATGTAACTTGACAGCCAATAATAACTCAGTTCCACTTAACTGCTCTAAAACTTAAACAAAGCAGCACATCCTCTTTACTAAAAATGCTATAAAATCCATTTACTTTACTCAAATACTAGACCTCTTGCCACTATTTTTCTTAACCCATTTTGGAATCCATAAGATATAGTATGCCATGAACTTCATTCAACAGTTCAACAAACATTTCTTGGGTGGTTATTATGTACAAGGCACTGCGCTAGGCACTTAGACAACTATTATTTTATTTATATTCACAATAATCCTGTAACATTAAACCCCCTACTTTTCAGACACAAAAACTGATGTTATTCAGTGAATTTAAATCACTTGCTCCAAGTTGCCTAGCTAATGCTCAGATATGAAACCATGTGGGTTGGGCTTTAGATCAAAGTCTGTGGTCTTCCCTCAATACAATACAGCCTCTTCTCATTCTACTTTGGAATAAAAAGTACAGGTAAACCAGGAAAACAGTAGGAGGAGGGCTCTAAATTCCAAACGGAGGCAACTGAGACACTAGACTGACAATTCAATGACTGATTTATATAAAAAGGGATGGAGGAAAGGGTCGAAGATCATCTCTGAGATTCCAAGCTAGAGGATAGGATGCTGGAGAAAAGCAGTAGCAGCATGGCTAGGAACAAGGTTCCAAATATGCTAATTTGGGAAAGAAAAAAATGGGCTTAGTTTAGCCCATGTTGAACTTTGAGGTGTTCCATCTAAGAGGAATTGAATTTTAGGCAATTGGGAAAATAAGGACTAGTGTTAAAATGAGTCAAAGTGACAGAGAATGTACTGGATACACACACATAAGGCATGAGGTCTGAGAGTGAAGATTTCAGGACCAAAGATGGGGCTTTGGGGAATACTAGCATTTAAGGTGCAGGAAGAGAAAGAACATCCAGATACAGGAATAGAGAAGAGACAGAAAGAAGTAGAAAAGTGAGCAGGAAAGCATGTGACCAAATCAAAGGAGGAAGATGTTATGGTGTCAAATGCTGAAAGGAAGCCAATTATCTCCTACACTTACTGAGTGCCACTCTGCCCAAGAACCTGTTCTAAGCGCCGAGAAAATGTGAAATGTACATGAATCCTACAGCTTAACTCCTACCAAGATAGGCAACATCCCTCGGAGCTGCTATCCCCTACCTCCTACTTGAACGTGGATCTTATATTTTAAAAGTGCTGGAGCAGCAAATATTTCCTACTGGGTTTCTCAAATTTAAGATAAAAAATGAGTGACTCTTAAGGAATAAAGAAAGTGAGACTTCCTTTATGGGTCTTATCCTGTAAGATGGAATGAAGGACTCCAGGCTCGTCCTAAACAACTCTTTAAACAAGTGTCTGCAGATTTGGACACCACTGTTAGATGCTCAAAGGTTGCCTCTGCCGAAGTCCCCAGGTGTTCTCTCCTGGCACTGAGGTCACAGTGGTCTCTTGCAGGGACTAATGCACCAGAGGGGCCACCCCTCATATCAGTTTACTTAAATTCCCTGAAGATCATCTATTTAAATGGCCAAACAAGAGTGAAAGCAGTGCACTGCCTTCAAAGCACTCTCACTATATCCTCAGTCCTCCCTGCCCACCTACGTGCAAAGAGCCTCTCACAGTCTTTAGAACACAGGATCTGAAAGGAAGAGTTTCACAGTCCCCACTGAACACCTCTTTATTTTTTTCTTCTACCTACAGTCCTGTTCAAATAGTTCACAGAGCTATACAGTTCTTGCACGTGGTGATATAAATTAAATTATCTGGTGTATCAGGAAAAACTGTGACTTTGCAATGAACAAAAACCATTACTGGGGGTCCTGTCTAGCACACCCTTCCAGATTATCTCCGCTATTCCTTGTCCTTGAGCTACTGTACAACTCTGTGTTTGTAGAAATGGATTGCAATGCAAATCATTTTTGTCCACAGAAATACAGATGAATCATGAAGAGTGTAGAGGAATTATAACTGACTACTGCCCTCTGGATACTGACCAGCTTTGCAACTATTTGTAAATGTACTTCAGCAAGCCCACTAATGTGTGTGTGTGTGTGTGTTGAATTCTACTTTAAACAGGATATAACATTCTACTGGTTCCTTCATTAATTAATGGGTTAAATACAATCTTCGACAGATGTACATTTTAGATTTGTAGGAGAGTCATGATTTTACCTTTTTTAAAAGAATTACCCTTTAACAGGTGATTAGTTTTAGCCATAGCGACTCTGGTGTTTCAACAATGACATTTCAGGGCAGACAATTTAATTTAAAGACCCAGCTGCTTTAGACTTTTGGTCAAGGTCATTCTTTTCCTCATTATATAATACAGAGCTCTCAGAAACTGAAAAAAATCCCCTCACGCCCTCCAGAAAAAGTTCAATCTTTTTAACGAGCTGGAGAGAAGAAAAAACCTTAAACCTGAGTACTAGTGAGTGATTGATATATTCTTTGCACTTTTCAGTACTTATTTCTTCTCAAAATTAATTGTATATTTTAATTGATCATTAATAATAAACAAAATTCAGATTTATACATATTTAAAAGGTACTCAATAAAGAATAAATCAGCCTGGATGGCAGCTGTGTGAACACACTCTATGCTGTAGTACTTCCTGGGCCTTTCTCTTTTCTACTCACATTTCATCGTGTCTTTCAACACATCCAGTCCATACAGATATCTCGGCCTCTGAACAGGGCATCACGAAGGCACATACTTTTTAACTTCATCTTTTTTTAGACATGAGGTCAGTTCCTAAATCTTTAGGTGATAAACATTCTTCTAAATCAGTGTTTACAAAATGGTGTTCTGCAAAGCACATTCTAGGAGATGCTAATAGGTAGACCTCACAAAAAAAGGGAGGAGAGTTCTGATAGCACAATACGTGGACTTTTTTTCAAAGCAAGCATACCTATTAACGTCCAACGTAACACTTTTCCATAGACTATACTTTTAGGAAGTGGTGTTCTACTTACACCCTAATGTATCTAATGGCATCAGTGTGGTTAGAAATATGTAACTTCTTTTCTCCTAGGGAATTTGGCAGGCAGGTTTTCTCCAGTTCTATTGCTCTCTATTCATGAACAGAAGGACTAATCATTCAGTAGAATGGATCAATTTTCTCATATTATTTTCCCATCCCTTTCTGTGATGGTTTGCCAGATGCCACATGGGAGTTTCAGAAACACATTGCCTGATGTCATGAGGATAAGGTAGATAAGCTGGAATTAATAGATAATACAGTTCCACACGGTCCAACTCTCAAAATGACCCAAATCTTCTGGTTATTTGGATCTCACCATTCAGAGAGATCATCTCATTCCATCTGTTCTGACAGTCCGTCTGGTCCAGAGAGAATAAAGGTATTCCAAGAGATGACAGGAGATGAAAAAAATGCCTTACGGAATAACCTGCTCACCTCACAACCACTCCTTTTGTACCCTAAGCACCCAATCCCTTGACTCTTTCTAGATAAAGCACTACAGACTATGCATTGATTCTTGACTTTATTTCTCGTCCCTGAAAAAATGTTATTTGGAACTATTACACATGTTGAAACTCCTGGCTACATTATTTTATCGAGATTTCCCCTCCCTGAGTTCTCAGAGCACAAGCATTCCTCTACAGAAGTAGGATAATATTTTTAACATAATATTCTGCAATTTTCTAGCCACTACAGTGTATGTTTTATTACTTTTGAAAATGAAGGGATGCATTTAGATCTGGATTGGGAAACTCAGAAAACCAATATTGCGTCTCTTTTTCTCAAAAGCAACTCATAAAAAACTTTATTTGTCCAGTTACTGTAACTGTTACTAACAAGCAACAAAGAACACTAAGAGAACCAAGGGAAGCCCTGGGTTGGCCATTATACCTCCAGACTGCAGTCAAATCCTACTTCCTTAAAGCCCTAATTCCAGGGAAGAAGGTATGGAGGATGCTGACAAGATAGAAAAGGCAGAGTTCAACAGAGAAAGGATTGAAGATTAAGAAGTCAAATTCTCACAAACTTCAATTTAAGGTCGAAGGCAACAAGACTGGTTCTCATCAAGTTTTATAATAAAATAAACAACTCAAAGGAATTCAGGATTAAGTTGTTTTTAGGCAACCAACAAAGTATACTACTATAAGAGTAAGAGAGTGCATAGAGTTTCACTAATGAGTCAAAATGTATAGTTCCTGTGCTACACATCTCAATCACTAAGAGTCTTTTCCATTAAGGAATCCCATGGTGCTACAATTTTTCTTGCTGTCAAAGTATTACTGTACTTTCACTCTCAATATGTTAAAGGCATATTCATGCTTGAAAAATACCCCAAATATAAAGAAATAAGAACTAATAAAGAGACTAAAAAATGTGAAAGAATGAGAGGTCTAACATATAACTAATAGGGAGTATACAAAGAAGACAGAAATGATAGAGAAATAGAGGAAGGCACAATATTAAAATAATAAATTTTTCTAGAATTGATGAAAGACATGAATCTTCAGACTCAGGAAGCAAAATAAAGTGTACAGTCAGGTAAATCAAAATAATATATGCCTATACATATCATAGCATAAAGTACAGAAACACCAAAGACAAAGATATGGGAAGAAATCAAATGGAAAAATATAGAAGATTTTCTACAAACTTAAAATATGTAGACAAGCAAGGATTTTTCTATAGCAAAACAGAGGCCAGAAGGCATAATGTCTTTGATATACAATAGAAAAGAACTGTCAACTTAAAACTTTATATTAATACAAATGAAAATTTTGTACAAATAATTGAATCTTCTAAGAATGAGGAAAGACATTTCAGAAAGAAGACTGCATTTACGTACCCTCACTGAATGAACTACTTAAGGATGCATATTATAAAGGAAGGAGAGTAAACCCTAAAATAAGTGAGATGCAAAAGCAACAGTTAAGTTATACTTAGTGGATTTACTAGAACCCAGTACACAACACTTAGCATACATTCTTTTCAAGCTCATGTGTAATATTTATAAATTTAACTATGCATAGACTATAAAGCAAATATCAACCAATCTAAAGAATCAATATCAAACAAAATATTCTCCAAACGCAATGCAATTAAATTAAAAATGAATTTTAAAAGATAACTATAAAAATATATTCTATCTCCAAAATATACAAACAGCTCATGCAACTCAATATCAAAAAAACAAACAACCCAGTCAAAAAATGGGTGGAAGACCTAAACAGACATTTGTCCAAAGAAGATATACAGATGGTCAACAAACACATGAAAGATGCTCAACATCACTAATTATTAGAGAAAAGCAAATCAAAACTACAATGAGATATTACCTCACACCAGTCAGAATGGCCATCATAAAAAAATCTACAAACAGTAAATGCTGGAGAAGCTGTGGAGAAAAGGGAACCCTCTTGCACTGTTGGTGGGAATGTAAATTGATACAGCCACTATGGAGAACAGTATGGAGGTTCCTTAAAAAACTAAAAGTAGAACTACCATGTGACCCAGCAATCCCACTACTGGGCATATACCCAGAGAAAACCATAATTCAAAAAGACACATGCACCCCAATGTTTGTTGCAGCACTATTTACAACAGCCAGGACATGGAAACAATCTAAATGCCCATCAACAGAGGAATGGATAAAGAAGATGTGGTACATATATACAATGGAATATTACTCAGCCATAAAAAGTAATGAAATTGGGTCATTTGTAGAGACAGGGATGGAACTAGAGACTGTCATAGAGAGTGAAGTGAGTCAGAAAGAGAAAAACAAATACCGTATATTAACGCATATATGTGGAATCTGAAAAAATTGGTACAGACGATCTTATTTACAGAAATAGAGACACAGACGTAGAGAACAAACGTATGGATACCAAGGAGGAAAGGGGTGGGGTGGGATAAATTGGGAGATTGGGATTGACTTATATACACTATTGATACTATGTATAAAATAGATAACTAATGAGAACCTACTGTACAGCTCAGGGAACTCTACTCAGTGCTCTATGGTGACCTAAGTGGGAAGGAAATCCAAAAAAGAGGGGATATATGTATTCGTATAGTTGATTCACTTTGCCATACAGTAGAAACTAACACAACATTGTAAAGCAACTGTACTCCAATAAAAATTTTGAAATGTATATATATTCTATAGGAAACTCATGGGTCAAAAGTGAAATACTGGAAATCAGAAAAGATTTAGGAGTGATTTTTAAAAATACCGTACATCAAAACTTTTAGGCATCAGCTAAAGCACTAACTACAGGGAAATCCATGGCCTTAAATGCTCTTATGAGAAAAGAAAAATAACTAGAAATCCCAGAAATTAGAAAAAGAATAAAGCTATAAGAAAACAGACCAAAGCAAATATGATAGATAATATCAGAAATTAATGAAAAGGAAAATATCAACAGTTAGTCGTTAAACTTAAAAGCTGATTTTTTTAAAAAAACACAATAAAAACAGACAAACTTCTGAAAAAATGAATAAAGGAAAAAACAAAGGCACAAATGTATAGGTGTTAGAAATTTAAAAAGGGAATCGAGTATGAATATAGTAGTATGAATATTTTTAATTTCCTTATTTAAATATTTAGGTTGGCCTCCTGGAAAATTCTGTAACAACTATGTTTATGATTCTGAAACGATTCAAAGGAGCATGGAATGCATCAGAGCACAGCGTTAAGCAAGATGACAACGGTGAAAGTGCTGAGCAAATAATAAATGCCATAGAAATAAGTTCCACTAATTCCTATTATTCTTATTTATGAAATAGTGTATCCTAGGGATAGATCACTTTCCTATTTCCTACCTAAAGTAAAGGGCTGTTGGGACTTCACTGGTGGTCCAGTGGGTAAGACTCCGCGTTCCCAACGCAGGGAGCCAGGGTTCAATCCGTGGTCAGGGAACTAGATCCCACATGCATTCTGCATGCTGCAACTAAAGATCCCGCATGCCACAGTGAAGATCCCGCGTGCCGCAACTATGGCTCACCGCAGACAAAATAAATAAATAAATATTTTTAAAATAAATAAATAAAGTAAAAGGCTGTTGAAGGGCTCAAATATGACGGTGTAACAACGAAATCCTACTTAGCTATTAAGAAGTGATGATGATGATGATGATGATGATGGTGATGACGATAATGGTGAAAGTTATTTCAAACTTTCACATGTTTATGCTCTGTTTTTCTTCCTTTCCCTCTTTCTCATCTACATTACTTGTTATAAGACTTGGTAAACTGTAATGCTCTTGGAGTAAATATAAGTTGATGATTGATGAAATGGCAATGTTTCAAAGGACTTTGGTCTGTCTAGTGAGAAAAATAAACGTAATTTGCAGCTTGCTCATTTGGAGCTTGCAGAAAAAATTTTGAGAATTTCCATAAACAAAAAATCTACACAATGAACTAGGAGTGAGTGTTCACCCTATTTTCAGAAAGCAAATCTGCAGCCCAGAGATCTTAAAAACTGTATTAAGATCAGAAGCAGAACTGAAAACAAAACCAACACATTCTGACAGCAGTCTGGCTATCAAAGCTATAATGCCCCTTTTGTGTCTCTCTGTTCTTTTTTTTTCAATACGAACACTGATCTAAAGCAACGTCTGTGATCAGGTGATGTGTAGAATGGAAAAATCCCTTTTGGAAGTCTTGCCAAGCACGGGTTATACTAAGAGGGCTGGAATCTGATAAGAAATACCTATTACGAACTCATTCACATTTAATAAAGCCCTTCAACTACCAACGCCAATAACTTCACAGGCACAGGAATTTATAAGCATACTAAAAATTTTTAGGGACTGTTTACTCAAGGTTCCACCTTAAAAACAAAGGCCCAGTGAGCACATTAGAAAAGGCGAGGCTTCAACCACAAGTTGCTGCTCCTGCAATGGGTGACTCTGGTGACCACTTCCAACTCCAGCACTCTACGAAAAATACCTTCAAATTTTAAGATGATACTTCCAAATTCCAACATGGTTCATTGTGTTTTGGGGCCTTCCTGCTGACTGTCAATTCACAAAGCACAACCTAGTCACCAGAAGCCAGTTCCAAAATATATACACTAAAATGTTCTCCCTTCCCCTTTGAATGAGATAAGATCTTCACAAAAGAAAGAGGGATACAAGTTTGAACTGAGCAAAATTCCTCCCCTTTTCCAGTTTAAGAAGACATCATCCATTTTCTCCGTTTCTAGAAAGAAAAAAAAACACTGTCCTACAACTGAGACTTTCTTCAGAAAGGTCAGTCACAAGGAGAAGGTATATTTCCTAGGGATAAAAATCAAAATTCTTAGGAACAATGAAAATTAATTTTTTGCTCATAACAAAAAATATAAAATCTGTGCTTTCTAAGGCAATCCCAGCATGTGGGATGCTTCTCCCAAGTCCTGCAACTACAGAGCTATAGTCTGAGGATTAAAGATTAATTCTCCAAATGAGCCCCCAAAGGAATGTGGGGATACAGGTTATACAGCCATCAGGAAGTTGGCTCATTCTGCACATTGTTTAGCAGCCAAAAGGATGCCAGGCTTCAGAAAAAGCAGCCAAAAAGGATTCCTTGTATGGCGTGGTAACATTTTGCTCAAGAGACGGCCCCCTTCTCTACAGACAAGGCCTCACCATCTACTCCTAGGAGGCTGGGAGAGAAAGGGGCTTCTAATGAATAAACCAGCTCCTGGCTCTGTGCGTTTCACCCCAGGAAAGTAAAACCACTCACCGAGAGTTCTGGAAGCACTTCGATCAAATGCTGTAAAGAACTTGCATTTCCTGGCTGCTTCTATTCCAGAACCTCTCTGAGATGAAACTTTTAAGCTAAGCTCCCTATTCTTAGTTGCATTCACAACACCATTACACCTGCCAAAAGCCTCTCTGCTCTGGATTCTTCTATTTTTCTAAGGTACATTTTCTTCATGAGTCTCATCAACAACAATCTCTCCAACAATTTAAAACAGATTTTACATTTTGTGAGGTTTTCCTGTGTAACCCAGGTTCAAAGCGTTTGTTCCAATATAGGAACAAGTCTTGCTTAATCACTTTTATTGTTCTTGGCCACATTTCTTGGATTAAGACACTTTCTAACAGGAAGAGACACAGTAGCACATACATTAAGTCAACATAACCTTTTGTTGTGAACACCAAGATGCAAAGATTAAAAGCCCAGTTCCTCAGACGCAGGCTACATAAACACCGATAAATTAATGTTTTCCACAAACAGGACATTTCTATCACGAGAGGAAAAACTAGAAAACACTTCAGTGTTTTTAACTGTGTTTCACAGTGAAGGTTTTCTTTCCATGTGCTAAATAAACCCGTCTCTAGTCTAAGATGGGAAGTGGGTTGCTGGCACCAAGCAGCCATCTGACATTTAAAGATAATGTTGCTGAGAGATTCCGTCGGCCAAGAAGCTGGTGAGGCAGTGACTCACCATCACCACCACCATCACCTCCATTGTCATCATTATCACCAACACCATCAAATATTTATGACTGTTTACTCGGCTGGAACATGCAATGTATCCCGGAGGGTGTAATCAATTTTGACTGGTTCCCATGCATTCAAAGTCACTTCACAGGATATCTCTCTTATTTTGGAACATACAAAATCAGCAATTTCTACCTGTGATTTATTTAAAAAGAGAAAAATGTTAAAAACACAGTGAGATCATGTTTAAGTACAGAAACATGAAATCTGTGGAACTTGAAAAGCAGCTTCTCTGCACTATCTTATCGAGCAACTCTTTTTCTCTGGCTAATAGAAATAAGAGGAAAAATCCTAAGCACTACAGAAAAGAAAGTGTCCGGGGTATTTATTGATAAAGCCTACTGAACTTGCCTATTTGTTAAAGCTGTTTCACACCATGCTATATCTGAGCCAATCTACACTGTGTGCTCAAAGGTAATTTACAGTATTTCTTTAATTTTCTGAAATTTATACAGACTTCCCCAACACATCTAAATTAGTGACAATTGATTAAATGTTTGATTTGATTAAATGCTTCTGTCTAGAAAATGTCTTTTCAAAATCTGTATGATATTGTTTATATGTGGAATCTAAAAAATAAAACAAACTAGTGAATACAATAAAAAAGAAACAGACTCACAGATATAGAAAACAAACTAGAGGTTACCAGTAGGAAAAGGGAAGTGGTGGGCAATATAGGGGTAGGAAATAAAGAGGTACAAACTATTATGTATAAAATAAGCTACGAGGACATATTGTACAACACAGGGAAAATAGCCAATATTTTATAACTATAAATGGAGTACAGCCTTTAAAAATTGTGAATCACTATATCATACACCTGTAACTTACATAATACTGTACATCAACTATACTTCAATTAAAAAATAATCAATCAATGAAATGGACTACTAAAAAAGAGAATATGAGTTTTTTTTCACTGCCATAATATCTCATTTGTAACTATCACAGAAAAAAAATTCGATTGAAGGGGACTCAGCAGCTCTCCTACAAAGCAGTCCTTTTGCAGCATCCTGAGTGCCTTGTTTCTTTTGCAATTAAATGGATTGGCAGTTTCTCCTCCAAAGGCCAAGAGTCAACAGAATTCCACCATGCCTCTTCACCATACCCAAGAAGAAATACCTTTTATTTTGTTGACTTAGTTTTCATGAGGGGTAGAAAAGACATGAAAAGGCCACAGTGCTCAACCCCGGTTGTTATGAAGGGGACGTCTGTCATGATTACACACAAGGACTAAATTCCTCCTGGTTACCAGCTTTGGGGGGAGATGGGGTGTGGGAGTGGAGGTGGGAGTTTGAAGACAGGAAAAACTCACATAGACAACACGACTATCATGTGATGTTATAACTCAGCATATCTTAGAAGACTTACAATTTAATTAGATGGCACTGGTATTTTCTAGATACTATTATACATTTGGAGATAAACAGATATGATAAGTCACCTACCATTTCACAAGCTACAAATAAATCTTTTACGCAAATATAACATTCCACCTTAAATTATTCCCAAACTGAGAAATAACTCAATTCCAAGGGTCCAATTCCTAGAGGACGTTTCAACTAAACCCAATAATCAAACAGGAATTAAAGGCCTAATAATTGAATAAACAAGATGACCATCTCCTGGTCACTTTACAGATTGCCCTATGTTACTATTTTATATTACATGTTTACATTCATGAAGTAAATTTGATAGAAGGCATCAAAAATAATTATATATGTATAGGGACTTTCACTGGTGGTGCAGTGGATAGAGGACTCTGTGCTCCCAATGCAGAGGGCCTGGGTTTGATCCCTGGTCAGGGAACTAGATCCCACATGCATGCTGCAACTAAGAGTTCACATGCCACAACTAAGGAGCCCGTGTGCTGCAACTAAGGAGCCAGTGAGCTGCATCTAAGACCTGGTGCAACCAAATAAATAAACAAGTAAATATTTTTTTAAAAACCTAGTGAATTTATTAAAAAAAAAAAAGTTATATACATATATATAGTACCTGGCTTTCAAAGAGATTAGAGGACATACATACATTTTTCATATACCCTGATACTGTATCTCTGAAAAGTAAGAGACATACTTTTTCTTAATCTTCTCCATTTAGTTATCAATTCCTTTAAAGAGTTCAACACTAGAGAATATGTCTTAAAACATGGTAATATTAAAGTAGGAGATGTGAGCAAAGAAAACCAAAACAAAATAAAAATGATCTACATAAATAGGACCAAAGATAAAGAGATATTAAACCCAATGAGAAAGCAAACCATTACAAGCAGAAAACAAACTTTAAAAAGTTGGGTGCTTAATGATACCTTTATTTCTTTCCTTTGCTTTACTTAGAAATTCATCACAAAACTTTGTTTACAATACTCCAAAGACTTCCTCTTCAACCATTGTCAGTTTCAACAAATTCTCTCTGTTCTTGAATTAAAGACTCCTGAGATTCATATTCCAATACAGTCTTTCTACCATCTGAAGACAGCAACATTATTCTACCCTCAACTAGGCTCAACATAAAAATCATCCTACCAAAACAAATTTCATTAATGCTTTTAAAGCAAAATACAAAGTTAAGAATAGATTCTCTAGTATTTGTAGAATTTTATAGTTTACATCACGCCAGAAGAAATATGTCATCTATATCCAAAAGTTTCTCAGTGTATATATATTTAAAACAACAATGCAAAGTTAAATCTATTTACTTGCTGCATGCAGGGCTGCTGGAGGTGAAAGTGTCAGGAGTAGGTAAGTGAAGTAAACACACCAACTACATAGCTCTTGGGTTATTTCCCCTATATGGGTTGGGATTAGAAGGCAGATGTTTTAGGGAGATAATGAGCCAATATCTATAGACACCACTCTACTGGTTCCATCAGGCAACAAGGTAATCAACATTCTGTTGCAGAAGAAACAGCATGAATGGTTCTTACACAAGAAAACTCAAGTGAACTAGAAACCTGGAAAAATGAAAGTTACATATGTTGAGCCTCTAGATTATCCTAATAGTAACCTACATCTTATTTACCAAAAATAAGAGCCACTTAAAAACATGACCAAGATTTATTTTTCACTCCCAAGGAAAAAGATATGCAGTCCTAACGAAATGCAATGGAAACCCATTTTTGACTGCAAAGAAAGCTGCAGAAGACTCCTAACTCTCAGTGGTCAACCAAAACAAACAAACAAACAACAAAAACCCTAAAAAAATAAACGACATTATTATCTATCATAAATTAATGCTATACCTGGTTTATTGGGAATCCTGCACTTTAAAGTTTGGCATAGTGTTACACAGCACAAGCCTTGCTAGTTAGGTCCACTCTTTGCACATTAAGATAATGCAACTGACAAGAGTGAAGGCTGCACAAAGGCTTGAACTTTGCAACTCTGTTTTAATAGTAGAGATAGATTTGATAAAACAGCTCCCCTTCTCTCCCGACATCCCAGATGTGACTCAAGAATTTAGGAAACAAGGAGTCAAAATCTGCCCAGAGAAGTTGACAGTCACAGCAGCAAAGTCTAAAAGTTAGACCTTAAAATAGTTAGCTTTCTTAACTTCAGGGCTACTTAGTGCATTAATAGGTTACACTGTGTTGTGCTTAATCAGAGTCAATACAGACCACTGACCCATCCTCAGCAAACACTGACCTAATTTAAATGGGCTAAAGACAGCAAACTTTATATCTTGCTGGAGTTGCTCAGTGCTCCTCCTTAACTTTCTCCAGTGGCCTAAAGTAAACAGGCTCAGACAGCACTGGGTAGCAAATCTAATGGCACCAATAACCCCCCAAACCTGCAAGGCCCTAATTTGTCCCAACCCCCAAACCTTTTCCACTTCCTTCATCCTTCCTCCGCCAAAATCTACATCAATACCCGAAGAAAATATACCACCAAGTTTCCAAGTACCAAATAGTCACAACATATAAATGATGCTGTATAAATTATTTTAAGAAACCAAAACATCTTGTCTTATTGACATTCAGAGAAGTCTAGTGCCAGAAACAAAATTAACAGCACCACAAATGTATTAGAAAAGATATTTCTTCAATAATCTTCATGTGATTTACTTCAAAGGGTGATCAGAAAAGATCAAAGAGAAAAAAAAAAAAAACCTGATGGAAATGCAAGCAATTTTTTTTTCCATCGAATTTGATTATAACCTTTATAGTCAACCTACCTTAAATTTAAGTAAGTCAGCATCTGCAGATTAATGATGGCCTCCGGAATGACTCTGATACAATTATGATACAGATTAAGAATTTCCAGTGATACAAAATGGCACAATTCCATTGGAAGTTCAACCAGTCTGTTTTTAGATAAATCTATGAGAAAAGGAAAAAATATCTTGTTAATAACTCTTCAACATAATCCCATACAATCTTATCAACTATCAATACTTTTTCCTTAACACATTTTAAAATAAACATTATCATCTACATTTAGATCAACACTATCATTTTTTGCACCATTGTTACTATGGCATTGTGATTCCCGTTTCCTAGGGTTGTATAGGCCAATTCATATAGAAAAGCAAAAATACTGCTGAAATAGTTTTAGCTCTATTTTTTTTTTAATAAATTTATTTATTTGTTGCTGCGCATGGGTTTCTCTAGTTGTGGCGAGCGGGGGCTACTCCTCGTTGCAGTGCACAGGCTTCTCATTGTGGTGGCTTCTCTTGTTGCAGAGCACGGGCTCTAGGCACGCGGGCTTCAGTAGTTGTGGTACGTGAGCTCAGTAGCTGTGGCTCGCCGGCTCTAGAGCACAGGCTCAGTAGTTGTGGTGCACGGGTTTAGTTGCTCCGCGGCATGTGGGATCTTCCTGGACCAGGGCTCGAACCCGTGTTCCCTGCATTGGCAGGCGGATTCTTAACCACTGCGCCACCAGGGAAGTCCTAGCTCTTTATATTAATTTGTAAATTCAGGCCAGGTATAAGGGCAACCGAATCAACATTTACTTTTCGCTCCATCTGAAAATTATGTTTCCCCTGGACAAATATGTAAAATTGAATCCTTTAATATACCTGAATACACAGTTACCTTAATATTTCATTTATTTAGTTCAATTTGGCATTCATAACATATTATCTCTCAGTACATGTCTTCTATACCTTTCCCAAACAAACACATAGTAGATACTAAGGTATTTCATTCACTAGAATTACTGAGCATGTACAATGTACAAGAAAGAGATAAATCAGTTGTGTCTGTGAAGGATGGATACTATGTCTGCCGCATGACCTTCAGTAAAACTGGCTCCCTTGCCAAGTGTACCAAAGACAGTAATAATGGTCTACAGGGTAATGTAAACATATAGTACAGTTTACAGTATCACCATCTCAACAATAAAAATATGGAATTGTCCTTAACGTCCAAATCTGGGAATGGTAGACATGATTGTGAAATGCCATGAAACACTGAATATAAAAAAGAGCCACCAACTCTTGAAAACAGTAACTCAACAACAACAGAGCACCTCACCCTTATTTAGCAGGGGCTTAATCAGTATGAATTGAAGATGTTCAGTAAATAATATTTCAGATACACTTAAGGAATCACACTATGTGGGTGAGGGACTTAAATAGGTCAATATTATAATGAAATGTAAGTCAAAAAGCTACCTCGCTGACGGACCTTCCAATAGATAAACACATAAATCAACAAAAACAGGTCTAGATTGCTTCAGAGGGGGAATTCCAGGAAACTTTTAAGGGATAATTCTGATAATATTTAAACCATTTCAAACCATATGAAAGGAAGGGAAGTTTCCAAATTCTTATTTAAACAGCAAGGTATAATATTGATACCATCACCCAACAAAGAAAGTACACAAAAGGGAAACTACATATGAATCTCCTTTCTAAATACTGATGTGAATCCTAAATTAAAAATGAGCAAACAGAATTAAGCACTTACATAAAAAGATTAACATACTATGATTAAGTGGGATTTATTCTAGGAATATAAGGATTTTTAAATATTATTTCAACAATTCATCATATAAAAAGAGTGAAATATGAAATAGTATATGATCATCTCTCCACCTTCAACCTTGTTTTCCCTTCCCCTTCTTCTATGATTCACACTGCAGTAAACTTCTTTTAAGGTCTTTCAGAATTTCAATAGGAAAATCACATGCAAAACTATCAGCTGTCCAGGGTCTGGCCAACAGTATCGCCCTAATCCTTTAATTGAGTTATTTTGTATTTTTCTAGGAATTCTTTTTTTGAGAGTATTATATTATCCACTATAAATAAAGTTATAAGGTGTTAATGGTGGGCACCTGTCATGCCCAAACCTACGATGCGAGCCAAATGAACAGACCTCCGTGTCCACTGAGTTAGTGAGAATTTACCTATGCAACGCGCCCCTATCATCCTGGGTTTGTGTACCAGTTTCTAAATTAAAAGGGAAGAAATTACAAAACCTACATGTAGCTTAGATTCTTTCAATGCCTGTATATCAACAGAAACAGTTGCCTAGATTAAATTAAAACAGAGCTGAAAAACAGAAAGAAACAGAAGTTTTCCTTTCCTGTTTGTTTAGGATCACTACCCAGATTATTGACATTTTCACCAACATTTACTTAGTCCATGATTTCTGCAGAAATGAAAAACACAGAGGGCTACTTTTAAAAAGTTTATCATTTGAGGGCTTCCCTGGTGGCGCAGTGGTTGAGAATCTGCCTGCCAATGCAGGGGACACGGGTTCGAGGCCTGGTCTGGGAAGATCCCACATGCCGCAGAGCAACTAGGCCCTTGAGCCACAACTACTGAGCCTGCACGTCTGGAGCTTGTGCTCCGCAACAAGAGAGGCCGCGACAGTGAGAGGCCCACGCACCGTGATGAAGAGTGGCCCCCACTTGCCACAAGTAGAGAAAGCCCTCGCACAGAAACGAAGACCCAACACAGCCAAAAATAAATAAATTAACTAATTAATTAATAATTAAAAAAAAAAGTTTATCATTTGAAAGATGAAAGGCGCAAACCCTGAATTGAGCCATAAGGTAAAAGGTTCTAATTGTGCTTAAAAAAAAAGTACAAATAAAGAGCTAAAATCCAGATGGGTAAATGTTATCATCCCTTGAGCACTTCCATCAAGCCAGGCATTATGCCTGCAGCTTTGCATCTAGTACCTCATTTAAACCAACGCAAGGAGCAGTGTCACCACCAACCTAAAGATGAGTAAACTAGGCTCAGAAAGCTTATGTGACTTGTCCAAAGCCACAGAAATAAGTAATCATACTCACACCTAAGTAAGTCTAACTGCAAGGCCTGACTGAGTTCCCCACGTGAGACCACTCTGCAAGATCATGATGTGTCCCACAGATAGATTATTAGGAAGATACGGTGATTAAATCTTCACTGCATTTTTATTTGCCCAAAATGCAATAAAAACAGAGTCAACATGTTCTGTGTAAAGACTCAGAGGATAAGAAAGTTATAAACATTAAGTTCAAAAGAGAAAGTAATGAAAACAATATGTCACCTGATGGGCTAAATTCTGGAAGTGGCTATAGGAAACTTGGTAAGTAGAAACTCTGGCTTCAACTGCCAATTATCCTAATGTTACATAAGCACTCTGTTTCACTAAAGAGTTTAGAATGAGTTTTCAAATACGTGACTTAACTTTTCCTGCTTGGGTCTGAATATCATTTAATTCTCAACAAACTTTCTTATTGGAAGAGAAAAAGAGGGTGCGAAGAAACGAGCAGGTTTGCTTTCCTATAATTTACTTAGGCTCATGCAGAAATCATCTTGGATCCTTGGGCATCCACTAACCCGCAATGGGAAAGATGCCCAGAAAGGCTGGGGAAGTCAGTCTGGATTAAGATGTTTTGACTTTGATAATCCACAGTGGATAATCCGATTATAAACAATGGAACAAATGACATACCAGTTCGTTCAAAATTCTTCCTATCAGCTGAAAGCAAAGAACTAAAATGGGGTGTGGTCCCTCTTTTAAAACACACACACGTACACACACACACACACAAAGGAGGAGGAGGAAGAGATCCAGGACTTAGTTGTAATTAGAGACGTGAGCAGACGGTCAGTTCATGGTGCCCACACAGATGTGAGTGTCCCTAACTGGGACTTTGAAAGGGCAGATCCACGCCAGGGGCAGAGAGAGCTCAAGCAGAAGTCTGGCTGCCCCAGTCATGACTACAGACAGACCAAGATGGGAGCAATGAAGGTCCTCCAACTCAGGAAAGACAGAAAGAATAAGAGCTCAAAGAAAACAGGCAAGTGTTAAGGAGGCAATTTGTATCTTTATTTTGAAATACAACCCAAACCAGCTTGGGCAAACGGGTCAGGAGCTGTGAAAAGCCCAGTACTTTCCGAGTGATAGAAAGATAAGTAAGCTTTTAAACTAGAGATAAACAGCGACCAGGAATTTGTGTTTATTTTTGTTGTTTATTGCTCTAATTTTGTTATAAATACATGGAGGTATAAATGAACCCACTTATGAGGTATTTCCCTAAATAAAGTATTTGCCTAGTATTTCTCAATCTCGTTGGTATACTGGAATCACTTTTAAAAATCCTGAAGCCTGGGGTCCATGGCCAGAAGTACTAGGCTGTGACTTGGGCATCCCTGTATATCCAGTTGATCCCCACTAGCCCAGGGGAAACACTGGTGGATCCACCCTCTCAGCTTCCTACCTAAAGCAAGACCCACCAATAGGTGGCGCTCTCCTAGGAACAGGCGATCAGGCCCAGGAAGGGTCCGGTTTAGCCAACAGGCTTGGGAAAGAAAGCCTGTGCCAATCCAGAGTTAACCACTGCTCAATTAGATTCTTACTCTAAATTCCAACTCAACTGTTTTTTGGATACAATCAGAGCAACAAAAATCCGATCTGCCATAGAGTTTTCATATCATCAGCTGGCTACGATCAGAGAAAATTTGGTTTTTTCCTCACTGAATCTTCACCATAACCTAGGGAGGCAGGTGCTGTTATAACTCCCTGGTATGTGTGGACACCAAGGCCCAGAGAGGTTAGGTCACTTGCCTGAGGTCACAGAGCTAGTAAGTGGCAGAGGCAAGAACTAAACCAGTAGGTAGTTCTGAACCACTGCTGGGTCAGCCTTGTAGGACTGCGATTAGGGAAGGTCAGTTGTTCTTGTGCGTATCTCTAATTTAAAAAAAAATAATCATAACAGATCTGTTTCTGATGCCTGATCAGGAGGCATTAAATGATCCCAAAGCTCTGGACTAAAAGTAAGTGATCTTGGACCAGGTCCTCATATTTTCTCCGGGAAGAAGAGCACGTGTCATGGTGCCCGGTTGCCTACCCCCGAGCTGGACTCCGTCCTTCCTTGCTGGAAACCTGCCCGGCGGTCTAGCCTGGCCCTGGGGAGCGGGGTCCACCGCAGCTCTGGGCAAACAGCGGGGCAGCAAACCGGAACTCCAGAACCACGGCCTCCTCGTGTCTGCTTCTTAATTGAAACGTTCACATGAGAGCAGAGCAGCCAGAAATAAAACAATAAGTTTCGACCCGGCCAAAACAAGCTTTGCAAAGCCCTAAAATAAAGTAGCCAAACGAATAAAAATGAGCAGAGGAGGGTAGAAAAACAGTCAGTGGAATCTGGGATGCAGTCAGCACCCTCAGAGGCACGATGTTGTTTTTTGTATAAAAAAGGAAAGTGGTGCCTCAGGAGGGACTGGACGGGGCCTCCCACCCTCCACCGATGACATCCTGAGCTATAAGCCGCCACAGCCGCCAGCAGAAGCCTAATGGACCAGCACAGCTGGCAACCTCATTTGCAACGTCTTGCTTTCTGGTCAGAAGAAAAGGCCTGATCGCTGGCGGTCGAATCATGCCCAGTTCCGAAAGGACCAAATGAGACATGTTTTGAGTTGAAGGATAAACATGTTATCATGGAAGTTTATTTTTAGCCTATTAGCACCTATCATGATGCCTCAATAATTGGGTGAAATATGTGTCCTTCACATATAAATCTAAACCCCTGACCCACAGACAAGCATATGGGACCCACTGTCTTCCTAGTACTGAAGGGACACTCTGTGCCAGGCCATCTGCAACCCTCTTGCTTGGTCCCTCCTGGGTCCACTGTTCAGAGATAATCCTTGGGTGGAAGGATGGTCTGGGGCCACTTGCCCTGTCTGGACAATTCATATCCCTTTTCTTCTAGGTAGGCAGGGGTCTCTCCAGAAGAATCTCAGCTACATCCTTCTACAGGGGAGCGCTCCACAATGTCCTGGGTGTCGGACTGCGCCTCCTCTTTCAGCACAGACGCCCCACCCAGCCCCGTGATTCAGCCCCCACGGGCCACTCCCAGGACAACTGCACATTTGGAAATGCTCTGGAGTAAGGAAGCCTACTCCAGGCAGTGAAGCAGAGCCCACGGGCTGACTCATCCTTGACTCTGGAGATAAAACCACCAGACACTTCCAGTTTTAAACAGGCAGAACTAATAAGAGGATTCATAAAAATTTTGAGTGAGTCAACCAAGATTTCATGCCACATCTCTAAGAGATCAATAAAAAAAATCTTGTCAAACGCTAGAGATCTGTTAAACAATTCCTCCGTATGAACCACGAAGTCTTCCCTGATTAACTACTTAAAATGTCAGCATGTCCATCTTAACCCCCCTCCCTCTGTTCTACATTTTCTTTTTTGTCTTAGCACTTGGATAACCTTCTAAAATAGCATACAATTTACTCATGTATTTTGGTTGTTAATTTTCTCTCTTCCTCTACTAGAATGAAAGTTCCATGAAGGCTGGGATCTTTACGTTGTTCACCGGTAGACAGTAAGAGCTTAATAAATATTCATTGAATGAATGTGGTAGGAAAGCAGATTCTTAGGTCAGACAGCTGGAGTTCAAATCCTGATCCCACCACTTAGTGTGTAGACTTGGAAATAATTACTTAATTTCTCTATGCCGCAGTTTCTTTGCCTGTAATATGAGGATAATAATAGTACTGGCTCCGCTGAATTATTGGAAGGATTAAATGGAATGATACATATAAAGTCCTTACAGCAGTACCTGGCACAGAGGGAAGGACTCTAAGAATAGTCTCTATCATTATGTCAGCTAATGCTGGGTTCCAAATGCAGTATTTCTAGCAAGAAAAAAGGCCTGGGCTGCGAAGGAGTTTAAAATCTAGCTGACAAGCACATGAAGCACACCATATGTACAAATGCCTCATGATAATAATAAATCAGAGATGAAAGAATAGAAAAAAACAATTGTGTATTATGAGTGAAAAACCTGTGAGTTGGTTTGAAAGCTCCCTTTCCCAAGCTGAAGGAGGAAATAAGATACAGAAATTAGTCTTGGGAAATGCCAAAAAGGATATAATGACAGACTCTTGGCCTGGGGATTTTATTAGCAGCTGATACCTATTTAGCCCACAAAGTACTAAAGAGGTAATTACCTATAGGTGGCCTTTTCCTGAACAACTGCATTACTGAAATGTTGATAGCAAAAATTTCTTTCTTCATTGTACTTCTCCTATCCAAAGTGTTGCCAAAAAAATGAGGAAATAATATTTTAAAAGACCACCGCAGATGGAATTGGCGGGTGGGGGGGAAGTCCTGTTCCAAAGTATAATCATTTTACTTAAAGACTCTCTGAAAGGCTCACTCAGAGGCTTTTACTCTTAAACACAATTCTAACAAACGCTATTATTGACTGTTTCAGTCCCACTGCATTTCAGAAGCAACAAATAGATTTTTTAAAGGGAGGTAGCCATAAGAAAGTGTGCTTCTAAAAAAACAAAATAGTAACAAAGAGTGAAATACACAGACATATTAAAATCTAAGAATTTTAAATGTAATGGTCAGAGCCCTTCTAAATATTATAGCGCAATGTACTAGTAGTACCAAAATAATACTCACAATGCTGAATAATCTAGCAATAGTTAACATATTTGGGAACTAAACTGTCTTTATTTATTTATTTATTTATTTATTTATTTTTGGCTGCGTTGGGTCTTTGTTGCTGCTCACGGGCTTTCTCTAGTTGCAGTGAGCTGGGGCTACTCTTTGTTGTGGTGCATGGGCTTCTCATTGCGGTGGCTTCTCTTGCTGTGGAGCATGGGCTCTAGGCACGCAGGCTCAGTAGTTGTGGTGCACAGGCTTAGTTACTCTGCGGCATGTGGGATCTTCCCAGGCCAGGGCTCAAACCTGTGTCCCCTGCATTGGCAGGCGGATTCTTAACCACTGCGCCACCAGGGAAGCCCTAAACTGTCTTTAAAATGTTCTGTTCAAGAGAGCAGGGCAGTGTCTATTTTTAATGTTTTTGTGTAAAATTACTCAAAACAAAAACATTTTAGGTGGTTACAGTTTCTCTGAAATGACCCATTCCCTAGTGATTCTGTTTAGAAAATGAATCATTTCCCATTTGCTTAAACAAAACGTTCGCTCTGAGGCATAATAAAAACAGCCCATCAACAGTAATAATCTTTAAAATGAGAAATACTAATTTGAAAGGAAAATACTAATTTTCTCATGGAACATGGTTGCTTTAAGTAGCATTATTTGCAATAGTCAAAAGGTAGAAATAACCCAAATCTCCATCGAAGGATGAATGGATAAGCAAAATGTGGTCTATACATACAATGGAATACTATTCAGCTTTAAAAAGGGAGGAAAGTTTGCCATATGCTACCACATGTCCTTGGGGACATTATGCTAAGTGAAATAAGCCAGTCACAAAAAGACAAATACTGTATGACTCCACTTATACGAGGTTCCTAAAGTAGTCAAACTCATAGAGACAGAAAGTAAAATGATGGTTGCCAGAAGCTGGGGGAAGGCAGGATGTTAAGTTATTATTTAGTAGGTACAGAGTTTCAGTTTTGCAAGGTGAAAAGAGTTCTGTGGATGGACGACGGTGATAGTACACAACAACATGAATGTACGTAATGCCACTGAACTGGGCACTTAAACATGGTTAAGATGGTAAATTTTATGCTACATGTTATTTTATCACAATTGAAAAAAAAGAATGCTTTTTAAAATGGTCACAAAATACAAACATTATCCTGGAACTTATAATTTCCCAGAGTAACAGAAATTACTAACCATGCCAGGCTGGAAGCCTGAGTGAAGGGGGCAACTTTGGGGAATTACACAGGGACAGGTGGCACATTTACACCATCAATGTTATTAGGCAGCTCTATGACCAAGTACCACTAAATCAGCACTTACCTTACCTAACAGTGTTCTCTAGCTCCATCCACTCATCTATATACACATATACACTCATCACACTGCCAACCATTGTTAGGTGCTTGATACAATTGCACCTCATAAATGTTGGGAAGAAGAGTGAATAGCAGTGCCTGGAACTCAACAAATGACAGTTGAGAAAAGAAAGAAATTAGGGCATGGCTTCGGCTTTAACAATCTCACAGAGCAGAAAAGGAAGAGAGACACAGAGCCCAATGGTAAAATTCTAGAGAGACATGTGAGAAGAGGCATGGTCACAGATAACCGCAGGAACGGGGGTCCCCGAGGGTGCAGAGGAGCCCAAAGGAGACACAGCATGGGGCTCTGCTGAGACCCTAGGCGGGGAACAGGGAGTGTGCGGGCCAGCCCCCTGGCAGGTCAGACTAAGGGCAACTGCTCAGGTGCTGTGAGCGGGGCAGGAGCCCTTGGGTTCTCTGGGGTGCAAGAGGGAGAACAGAGTCTCTGGAGCTTTCCCTGTGAGGTTCTAGAGCTCAAAGAGCACTTCAGTAAAGCACAGGATAAGGTATTTAAAATGAAACAAATACCTTGCTGCTGGACTAAAGTTGAGCAGCTGATGACAATCACTCACCAGCCAGTTCAGGGATAGTCTCTGCCACATTGTAACTAGAGGAAAACTAGTTACTAGTGATTAAGGGATCTGGCAAGTGCTGCACAACGAGTAACTGGGGAATGCAAAGAAAGCGAGTCCCAAGGGCTCTAAGGGCTCAAACTCACATGAGTGTGTTGGAGCTAAAGGAAGAGAGTGCACTTTCTGTGAACAGAGCAGGGAGCAGGGAGGAAGACAGAGTGGCCAACCTTGAACTCCATGGCCTCAGTCTGGCTGGAGTTTACTAGCATTCCAGGTTTACTACCCAGAATGAAACAAGGCACAAGTTGTGAGTTGATTACATAAATATTAAAACTCTCAACCAGGGGCTTCCCTGGTGGCGCAGTGGTTAAGAATCCGCCTGCCAATGCAGGGAACACGGGTTCAAGCGCTGGTCCGGGAAGATCCCACATGCCGCGGAGCAACTAAGCCCGTGCGCCACAACTACTGAAGTCCGCGCACCTAGAGCCCATGATCCGCAGCAAGAGAAGCCACCGTAATGAGAAGCCCGCGCACCGCAACGAAGAGTAGCCCCCGCTCGCCGCAACTAGAGGAAGCCCACGCGCAACAACAAAGACCCAACACAGCCAAAAATAAATAAATAAACAAATAAATTTATTTTTTAAAAAAAGAAAAAAACGCTCAACCATAAAAGAAATGTTATTTGCTGGAAAGAAAGCCCTTTATAATAAAAATGACCTTACCATAATTTTTTTCCAGGATTTTTACCTTTGTTAGCTTTTGAAATCAAATGTACTGTGAAAGTCTCCAGACCATCAGAAAACCATAAGCATCAAGTAATTAGATTCTTTTATTATATATTTTAAAAATAGCAAATAAAAACATTAGGAAAGTTAATATTACCCCCCCCCCCAAGGTAAAGAGGATGGAATGCTTTTATATTTTTTATTATTGATTTGGTCTCTCATTAAAAGGAGGCTTTTAGAGGCAAATCAAATATTATCATTTTTTGCAATGTTGTAAATAATCTCAGGCAGGAGACCATGTAAGATCTTTAATTATCAAAGATAAAATTATTGACCCTCCAAGAGACTTCTTAACTGGCATGGAAACACATTAGTACATTTTTAAAGAGTTCTAAGATAAAGAAATGAATCTTTCCTTTTATTAACTCTGAACTAAATCACAGTTCTACTAGCCAGATAATCTATTATTCAAGTTCCCCAAATACTTGTGTTAAACATCAAGGAGAGTGAGGGTAATAGCCATCACTTTGAAATAGAAATCATACAGAATTCAAAATTTATATTTGAAAATTTATATCATATGGTGTCAATTATATCAGTGGTTGATTAATCTCAAATGAGACAAAATTTTAAAAAGCTACCCACAAGTTCTGAGCCAGTTTCAACATATTGCTGATAATGTCAAAGGAGGAATCATTGCCACAGACTTAATTTTTTTTAAAAAAACCCTTAAAGATATTGCTAGTGATATTTTTAAGTAGATATGATTCAAGAAATCTAAAGTTACTATAATATTTAAATGTAATATTCCATAAGAAAGCCAGTCTTATATATCAGTCTGTTTGAAAATCCATAGTAATCTTCTGATACATAATAAAAATACTAGTTTTACCACTAATGACATTTTATGTGTATAAAAATGCTCAGAGCAGCCTTAAATTATTGTTTCATTTGTCTGTCCTTCTTTGAAAATAGACACATTATTTGGCGGAATTTTAAATTCAACTTTGTTATCTTTTGGATAAAATTGAAACTTGAAATTTCAAATGAAGCCTATAGTTTTAAGAGAGGGAAAAGGACAATTTATTATGCTTTCCTGTTCGAGAAAGCTTCTTCGCAACAGAGTCACTCAACAAATACTTTTTGTGCACCCATTGGGTACCAGGAATAGTTCTAAGCAGTGGGCAAACAGCAGTGAAGACTGGCAAAATCCCTGCCCTCCAGAGCTTACATTCTAGTGGGGTGTGACCTAAACAAAACTAATAGAGAAAAATAAAGTAGAATAAAGAAATAGGAAGTCTGGAGCAGGGGACTGCAAATTTGAACAGCATGACCAGGGAGAATTCACCAATAAAGTGAAAATGAGTGAAGAGCTGAAGGAAGGAAGAAAAGAAGTCATGGGAACATCTGGGGAGATGAGCCTCTCCCCAGGATGAACAGCAAATGGAAGAGCCCTAAGGTGGGAGGAGGGGCCATACGGCAGGGACACCGGGGAACCCTGTGGGGCTCCAGCAGAGGGAACCAGTGTGATGATCTTAAGAAGGTGGAGGTGGCAGCCTTCCATAGGGACATGGACAATTCCTCTCCAGCAACGGAGGTAAGGCAGCAAGCGGATCTGGGCACAGATGCAGATAACTGAGTGGATAGGGTGGTGGGCACACAGCGAAGTTCCCTTGTGATTGCCTGCAAGCCCAAATAGCTGAGAGGGAGGGAGGGAGGAGAAGATGTTAACGGTTTTAGGAGAGACAAAGTATGAAGTCATCAGTAAGAGAGCAGGAAAGTGACAGCACTAGAGAAACACAGAGTGAGTGCTGGGTGACTTGAAGACTGTGGTCATGAACTGAAAGTGAGATGGTTGGGATGGCCACAGGGCATACAAATGCCCGAGAGAAGGTGCATATTTCACTGTGTTCATTTGGTCATGTCCAACCTCAGTACCTTTGCCTATCAAAAAGCTCAACATAGAGATGAAAAAAAAAGTCTTGGCTTATAGTTTGCAGCTCTGGTCCCAGAGTTCGTATCTAACTGGAGAGAGCCAAGCAAAGTCACCACAGGTAAGCCTACTCAGCAGTAAGTCACAGATGCTGGCGAGGTGGGGGGGACTCCCAAGGCTGTGTGGCATCTTCCCTATCCCTTCCCACCACAAGTAAAACCATCTACACTCACTCAGTCATTTACTGGATGTCTCTACAAGCTGGGCACAACATGCCAGATGTTGTATAGAGCAACATGAATAGAACACTCAATTCATAATCTCAAGTAACTCAGGGTCCAACAGGGGAGGAAGAGAAATCAAAGAAAATGCACAATGAATTAGATCTATATTTATCAGCATGGTTAAATATCAATTCTGTCTGAAAGGTGGAGAAGGGCTTCAAGGAGGCATTGACCTGTAAGCTGAGTCTCTGGACAAGTGTCTGGGAGACCACCAGAGGCAGAGCGGATAATTCACTCCAGACCAACAGGCGCAGCCCACTGGAAGAATGGAGGGACGGGGTAGCTCGCTGAGGAACTGTCACTGGCATTATGGCTGGGGCACGTGGGGTTGATGTTCAGCAGGGATGCATGGTTAAAAAGAGTGGCGACAAAAATCCAGGTGAGCAATGAGAAGGGCCGGAAGTGAGGCAAAGACATTGGATAGGGAAGAATGGTCATCATCATGGTCGTGACGTCACCATCACCATCACCACCATCGTCATCAGGAGGGAATGGATAAGGGAGACATGTATGAGGCAGAACTGGCGGTGCTTAGTGCTCTGTTAAATACAGAAAGTGAAGAGAAAGAAAGAGCTGAAGGCATCTTGGGGTTTCTGGCTTGGGTAAATGCCCGGAAGCATGCTACTTGCTCAAAAAAAGAACTAGGTTTGTGGGTAATGGTGGGAGAGGAGAGTCATGCTGAGTTTAGTTTTTGATACATTGATTTAATGTATCTATAGAGCAACAGCGTGCTCTGTTGGCCATTGGAGTTTGGGTCTGGAGCCCATAAGAAAGGTCTTGGCTAAAATGTAGGTTTGGAAGACATCAGCATATAAATAAGGAGTGGTCGTATATGACATGACCCTGGAAAAAAGTGAAAACTGACGAAAGAAAATGAGCTAGCAAAGGATCTCCAGCAGCTGCTACCATAAAGCCAATGTCCTTCTCTTTCCAATCACAACTACTTGAAATCCAAAGGCTTGGTTCCATGGCCTGAGAGCCATGATGAGTTCTGGAATTCAGACTTTCTGAACCAAAATGCAGTGTTATTTCCACTATAGCATTCTGCCCCGTGTGTCATTGTACAGTTCAATGATAATGATAGTTTTATACTGACACCCTGACCAAGTGTGTGTAATACGATGACAGCATTTAATTGCTACATTATCAGTCACCTTTTAGGAACCAATCATGATCCATGCTTTAGAAATGAGTATCCTTTCAGTTATACTTAGGGTCACGATCAATTCCTAAAACAACAAAAATACTGTAGGCTAAACTACCAAGGCAATTGAGAAATTTGACTCCTTCCAGAAACACTTACTTGGGCAATTTTTTTTCTTAGCGCAAAAATAGGAAACAAAGTGTGGACTGTCTACAAAGTGCCTGATTTCCAATTTTTAAAGTTCACACTTAGCTAGGGCAGCACTGATAAGAAAGGCATTTTTGTGATGGTGATTGAATATAGTATATTCCATTGTAGGAACATGAATTTTAAGTCTAGAAATAGTTTCAGATGATTTCTGTATCCTTTTTACAGATCTAGCTGGAAGCTTCTTGCTGAACCAAAAAGTAATAAGATTGTTGATAATAAAACAGAAACTGCTTCACATTATCACTTATTAGAAACTATAATAGAAATGCAGTTTATCTAAATTATTTAAGAAAATATATTTAACTGGTATATTATTTTCAAATATATGGTTTCTGGAAGATTTAAATGTAAACAAAATGCTCATTTTCTTGGGACTTCTCTTTTTCCTCTCATTTTGGTCAATTTACTTCATCTACAATTCATGCGTAACAAATAATTGTTGCTCACATTTTTGTAAAGCAAGAGCTTTTTATCAAAGGTTCTGAAAAGACCTAGTGTGCATGGAATATATTCAGAAGTCTACCCACTTTCAGCCTCTTGAATTATGCTTTAAACTTGAAATCAACATAGGTTTTTATCTTTTCATTATTAATTGCTTCACAAACAATTTGAAATTCAAATCTTAGAAAATCTTTTTTTCCTCCTGAAGTTCAAACTGCATATTAGTCCCATGCTAAAGTGGACACAAAAAAGATGGGTGCAAAATTATCCAGTGTCTGCAATGAGAATTCTCTGGTCTTCACACTGAGTCAGTGGGCAATAATTGCCCCACCTAAGCGTTCATACATATATATGCACCACACATACGGCACTAGTTCATCGACGGTTCCTACCAGCAAATGCGGGCCCTGCCAGTACTATTAAGTCGCCATGGCCAGTAATCATTATTGAGCACTTACTGTCTCCCAGGCACATCGAGTGTTTTCTATGAGCTTATCAGCTCCTAAAAACTTAGTGGGGATGTTATCCCCAAGGGATAACAGTCTCTCAGATGAAGAAACTGAGACAAAGAGGGGTAAAATATTTTGATCCATAACACACAGCTAAAAAGTTGTAAATGTACTTAATGCCACTGAATTGTACACCTAACAGTGGTTAAAATGGTAAACTTTGTTATGTAATATTTCACCCCCAGAATAATTTAAAATATTATTTAAAAAAGAATAGACAGCCAGAGCCAAACTTGACTCCTTCTACCAAAATAAATTCCAGGTAGATTAAAAATTTAACAGTAAAAGGAAACAATAAAAGTACTAGAAAAAAAAGTTGCAAAGCTGAGATTCAAACCCAAATAATCTAGCTTCAGAGTTCAGGCTACAAGCTAATGGTCTTCCACAAATTGCTATTTTATGGGAAAAACTACCCAAAGTGCTATTTTATAGACCACCCTCATCATCATCAAATTAAGTTTCATAATAACTCAATAGCACCGCGTGGCTTACTGGAAAATATGGAATGCACTGGGCAGGTCTATCTTCTGAACACATGAGGGGCAAACCCCAACGCAAGGTTGGAAGCCACCTAGAAAGCCTCAACATTGTAACGAGTTGTTCATTCCAAGGGAGACTGCCAAATGCACCGGAGAACCCACTTTTGGAACCTGTCGTTTAGGGGGAAATGTTTGCTATGGAAAGGACGCAGAAAATAATCACATGCATGTTTTAAGAAACCACATGCATACAGCGGAGAACAAACAAAATTACAGTTTTCCAAAATACCTCAGAGTTGAAAGCTTGCAAAAAGCCTCAAAACTTTACTGCAGATCTAAAATAGAGTTCAGAGAGAGGAAGAAGAGGACAGATCCCAAGCTGAGGTCTCCTGGTGGCCTTCAGACAGAAAGAGTCCCAGACCTAGGGAGCAGAACTGGAAGGGAGCTAGAGAAAAGCAGAGAAAACCAGAGCTCCCCAAAGCCTGCAGTTTCATAAATGTCTTCTGTAAATGACTGCCCACCTCATTTATTTTACCATCTATCGCATATTAAGTTAATTAGAACTTTCTCATCATTGTTCTAAATATCAGTTTAACTGCACTTGAAAAAGGAAGACAAGTCAAAACGCTCCTCTCCCCATGCATTCAAAGCTTCGATGCTGAGTATAATTTCCATTTGACAAACAATGTGGTCCTTTCCCAGTCCCAATTTCTTAACGCACACAAAAGCCCGGCAGAGAACAACTGATGGAGAAACAGAAGGGACTGCTGGGTGGACCTCTCATCAAATTGTGGGACTGCTGAGATGCAGTTAAGTGAACCTTGGATTCTTGGACAATGGGTCATCTTATGAAGACTGGAATACAAGAAGACACAAAATACCTTTCCATAGGATTAGCCAAAATAAAAACAAGTGAGATGTGAAAAGTAAAAGACAGACATGGGCTACAGACCCAGAGAAGACAGTTTTCATCAGTACTGTCTTATTAATTGGGGAAAGATGTCTTTTTTTTCCTACAAAGGATCCTATCCTGGTCTCACCAGTTTGCTGTTCTGCTCACTGATTTTGCCCAGGTTTGAAACCCTCGAAAAGCTCTGCAACATGGTCCTTGGCCTTTTTTCATTTCCTTAGCTTACCAGGAACGTGGCATTAAAGTTCTTAGGAAAGGCCTCTGCGATATGTTTACTTTCTGGTATTGGCGGATATTTAGCCCAGGTCACTGTCACATTCACAGTGAATAAGACATTCAAAATACTTTGTAAAAGTTACTCTATGGGTAATCCAATGGGTATGTTCAGTGATGTTTAGTGGCAGCAGCAGCACTAGATATTGTCTGTCGCTACCCGGCATTTTCTGTCATGTGAATTAGACGGGCAAGAGGTGACTGGCTGAGCACAGAGCTGGAGTCACGCTCGTTCATACCTGTTTGCCCCACATCACTGCTTTGTACGTGCAAGTGACAGCAGCTGGACACAAAGTGCAAAATGAAGCAGACACTCCGTGTAGCACCAGAGCCCACTGTGCCCGATGCCCACCGTGGTCTGAGCCTGTTGGGCCTCGCGTCTTAGGCGTGCCCTCTGTGCCATGCACTCTGCGTAACTCTCACAGAGCTTTGGGCTTTTCTCTTGCTCCCAATACTCACCAGTCTCACCTCCTTCCCTACGTCCCCTTCCATCAGCAGCCTCACATCTTTTAATAAGTTAAAGTCATATCTACCAAAGTGTGTCTGTATACAGTAGGAATTTAATATGTCTTCTGAATTGTGCTTTTTATTCAGGTTTTTACTGTTTTCTGTTAGTGCTCTAGTTGCGAATTAGCATAGATTTAGACTGGTCAGCCCGACCGTCTATTTTCTGTAAGCCGTATTCTTTCGAATGCCTGATTTTGTGGAACTTGAGGTTTTCAGGAATGTGTGTATCAAGCTTTCGCTGAGATACCTGTCATGGTAATTCGGTCCACAGAAACTGAGAAAAAGAGAAAATAATGCAGGCTCTTCAAAGATATCACATGGGTCCCAAAACTACAGATGAAAAGGAAAACCTGGAAAGAAAAAATTATATTTAGCTCTTCAAAATAAGCTATTGTTGTAAGTGACCAACAACCATGGGCCACGTCTAGCCAGGAATGGTATTGGCAGCTCCCGTGGAAAAGGAGCCTGGACGCTGCATCCTTCTTGATCTCTGCCATTTGTGTATGTGTGTGTGTGTGTGTGTGTGTGTGTGTGTGTGTGTGTGTGTGCGTGCATGCACACGCCCTAGTGGAAGGTGGACCAGGTTGAGAAGGAGGGAGAAAGGGAGGGAAAGACCGCGGGAAAACAGTAGAACAGGCAGTGAGCTAGCAATACAATAAAACACTGGACAAAGTCCCCAACTCCGCCTCTCATGTGTTACAGGGACTTGTATGGTTCATTTAATCCTCTGGGCCTCAGTTTCCCCATCTGTCAAATAAAAATCCTGTCTTATCTAAAACTCTATGATACTAAACAAAAGGAAAGAGTTAGAACCGAGCCATCCCTCCTCACTACCTTAGTTTCCAGGGAGATGGACCTGTCATCACATTTACATTTACAAACACCAGAATACACAGAAGCACGCAGATGCTGAAGACCAAAACGTTACTATCAGATTTCAAATATACACACATACTTTCAGACACGGGTCAGCTGGACTGAACTGAATCTTTCCAACTGGCCAAGAGAAACTATTATTATTTCTACTTTTCCCCTTTTTCCAAGTAGTATGCTTACAAGTAAATGACAGAAACAAACCCCAAACCTAAGCCCATCTGACTCCAAATCCAGGGTTTATTCCATTTTACCATCTGTCTCTATAAAAGATGTATGGGTTATATGAAAACTCCCAACCATTCCTCAAACATTAATTTGAGAAAAACACATGAAAAAATTAAAGGAAATACTACCTGGTGTTTATCTAATTTACAATAAAACAGGAAGTCAGGATTTTAAAAATCACTTTCACTTTTGTTTTTGTTCTGGGGAGTTTTCTTTCTTTTTCTTCTTCTGCGTAAACCCACTGCTAGGGGCAAATAATGAAAGAAAACAAAGAAAAGCAAGAGTGGCTATTTATTTGCTATATTAACATATGTCCTCTTTCCACCCATCTCAGCACATGAAAAGGGCTAAAACTGATCTAACGAAAATTGAGTCTAACATCACATGGTTTACACATAATAGGTCATTATCAAGGTTGCCAGGCTTAAAATGTAATTAAGTAGAAACTGACCAACAAACAAAGGAAGTCATTCTACTTCGCCACGCCTTGAATGACCCAAGGAGCCACTGTTTTAGGGTGATCTGTTCCACAGAGGTGGAAAGCTGGAACACAGAGGTCCACAGAGGATGTGAGGGGAGTTTGGAAGCAGGCAGTCCTAATGGGGACTGAGGAGACAGGGAAGAGGAGACACTTAAGCTTAAACCCCACATGCCAATAGGACATCACTGAGTACGTGGGCGGGGAGAGGGCTGGGCATCCAAACGGGCATCCAAACAGGCAAAGCAGGCATGTATGGTCAGAACAGGGGCAATGCCTCATATGAGGCCAAACAGATTGTTAAGGCTCTCTGTGCACATGACCCAGAAGCTGCCTGAGCTACTGAAGGTTTTTTGTTTTCGTTTTTTTTAATTTTTGGCTGCCTTGGGTCTTCTTCGTTGCTGCACACGGGTTTTCTCTAGTTGCGGTGAGTGGGGGCTACTCTTCGTTGCGGTGCGCAGGCTTCTCATTGCGGTGGCTTCTCTTGTTGCGGAGCACGGGTTCTAGGTGCGCGGGCTTCAGTAGTTGTGGCACGCAGGCTCAGTAGTTGTGGCGCACGGGCTTAGTTGCTCTGTGGCATGTGGGATCTTCCAGGACCGGGGATCAAACCCGTGTCCCCTGCATTGTCAGGGGACAATGCGGCACCAAGGACGTCTGCTACTGAAGGTTTTTAAGAAAGTAACAGAATGAGTTTCAGTGGGAGGAAGATCACTGATCATAATGAATCTGCCTCATACAACATTCCACTCCACTAGTAAATGCTGTTGTCACAAGGGTTAAAGTGTACCTTGAAAAAGTAATTCACACATTTGGAGTGGCTGGATTAAGTTCTCAATATTGAGATTTTTCCCATCAATAATATCACTAGGTCATGCCAAAGGTCTTAGTAGTGTTTTACTTTTTTTTTCTTCATCTTGGCTAAAACAGATTGTGTCCCCAAGATAAGCAGCTGAATTCTAACTTTGCAAGGAATTCCCCCTACCCGCCCAGTCGTGCACCTGTTCTGGGACTTCTCAAAACAGAATCCCTTCAGGCTCCACTGATTCCCTGCAAGACCTCTCAACTCTGTGGATCTCCTGATATTCAAACCATTTTAAGAGGCATTTGTGTCCTCTTACCAAGGAAAAATGAAAAATTTCATTTCCACTGAAAATGGAGCTTTAGGGACTTCCCTGGTGGCACAGTGGTTAAGAATCCGCCTGCCAATGCAGGAGACACAGGTTCGAGCCCTGGTCCAGGAAGATTCCCACGTGCCGCAGAGCAACTAAGCCTGTGCACCACAGCTACTGAGCCTGCACTCTAGAGCCCGCCAGCCACAACTACTGAGTCTATGTGCCGCAACTACTGAAGCCCTTGTGCCTAGAGTCCGTGCTCCGCAACATGAGAAGCCACCGCAATGAGAAGCCCACGCACCGCAACGAAGAGTAGCCCCCGCTCGCCGCAACTAGAGAAAACCCGTGAGCAGCAAGGAAGACGCAACGCAGCCAAAAATAAATTAATTAATTTTTTAAAAGCCTCTATACAATTCCTTAATGACAAGAAACAATGTCACGCATATTAAAAAAAAAAAGAAAGAAAATGGAGCTTTATCAGCTGTAACAGCCCGTGACTTGGTGAGCAGGTATGGGTTAGCAATGGGGAGAGACTGATGGACTGACTGCCAAAGGGAGGTCATTCTGAAACTCAGTTTAGTGGGTCCTGGCGGCCTCTCAAAGTGCTTTCCTTAATGAGGTATACAGCACACCCGTTCTCAAGCTTCACACCAGCCAAATCGAACACCAGAGAACAAAACCCAATGAAAGAAGCGATTACAACGGAGCGTTCTATTTTATCCACATAAACTCAGTCTGCAGAAAATGTACTGCAAGTTAAAAACAGAGTCAGGGTTGCATAAATTACTCTTTAAGTCAAGGAAAGGGGGTGGGGCAGCAGAAGGGAAAAGAATGATCAAATTGGCACAATCACTAATGGAAGATGATTAATTAAACATATCCCTGGAGGAAAAGGCTGACTTTGAACAACAAAAAAAGTCACCCTCCAAGGATAAAGCAGATTTTTATAAAGGAAGCTAGAGATTGGACACCTTCTCTTCCTGGTACTTAAAAGCTATCACTTTATAAACATTTTTTAAGGCTCTTAATCATGTATTTGTAACTTTCCTTATCCAAAATATTTGCCTTCCCCTCATCACTATCCTTTTACTAAATACTTGCCTTCTCCCATCACTATCACCTTTATGCCAAAGCCCCTACTCAGTCTGCACATTCTAATAAGCACAAGCATTATCTTTCACCAAGAATATGCTTATTATCATTATTAGGTCCCAGAAATTGCTCCCAAGATGAGGCAGGATTGCATTAAAACACACCAGATGATAGGTCTCCAACTCACATGGAATCTGCAGCCCTTCCCCAGCTGCTCTCAGCGGAAGTAGAATATAAAGCTCAGTCTGAAACCTCTCTCTCAGTTTCAATGGATGCAAATGACAGATCGGCATCTTTTAACTACACTAAAAGCTTCCAGCCCTGCTTTCTCTGGGACACGTACCAGTGGGATCAGCTATTATACCCTGAGTCTCTCTGCAAATGCTGTTTTCCCAGAAGCCTTCAGCTCGATGAGCAGTATGACACAACAACAAAGCTGCTTCACTGAAATTACTAATTGCAAACTTTTTACAAAAATGAAAGGGGAGTGTTAAAGGATCTCGACGGAAATGCCGGCTTTACCACAGTGTTCTTGAACATTGCTGGAAATTTCTGCAGGCTGTCTGGTTGTTCAAATTAGAAAGTAATTTTCTTAGCTTAATTCATACCATAAATTAATTTCAATAAATAAACAATCTGAGAATTTCAATTTCCCTCTCATTTTACAGGTTCTTCGGTTCTTTGACAGTTCCCCTAGGGCTTATTGAAAGATCAGCATTTCTTGAGTGGTGCTACTCATGTCTTACAGGACTAAACTTTCAAGACGGCATGAAACAAGTGCGGAGGCTTCACTGATACTGGCATCACAACCCACTTACAAGGGTTCTGCAAGTTAATGCCTGCTGCTAGAGACGCTGTCAGGATTTGCACTGATTTTTAATGAGCTTCTGCAGGCGGAACACTTGCAGATGCTTGTCTGTTGGGAAAGATGCAAATCACACCCACCCAAGTTGAAAAGAATGAAAATCTATTTAATAGCTGAGACTGTACAACGCTAGATGATTTACGTCCTTTGGAGGGGTTCCGGTGTCACTGAGTTGACAATTAACAACTGGTTAAAGCTATACTCTATTAACTAAGCAGGAAGTTGGCCAACTAGAATTCAGTCAACACAGAAGAGAACAGAACATAGAAAGGAGAGTGTGCTTATTTGGATTTCAGTTTTTTTAAAGTTCTTTATTTCACAAAAGTTTCATCACAGGGCTGCTTTAAATAGCAACTTCTGTCAGCACATTCCATTTAATTCAATTTACTCAGGACTGATTTACACACAACCTTGCATAAACATTTCTGCTACCTAAGGAAGAATAATGCAATACTTGTTTCACGTTTGGAGTCCACTGTCCTGAACACAGGCATAATAACCGTGTATCTTATCCATCTTTTTTTTTTTTTTTTTTTTTTATTTATTTTTATGGCTGTGTTGGGTCTTCATTTCTGTGCGAGGGCTTTCTCTAGTTGCGGCGAGCGGGGGCCACTCTTCATAGCGGTGCGTGGGCCTCTCACTGTCGCGGCCTCTCTTGTTGCGGAGCACAGGCTCCAGACGCGCAGGCTCAGTAATTGCGGCTCATGGGCCCAGTTGCTCCGTGGCACGTGGGATCTTCCCAGCCAGGGCTCGAACCCGTGTCCCCCGCATTGGCAGGCAGATTCTTAACCACTGCGCCACTAGGGAAGCCCTCTTATCCATCTTTTAAATCCTTCTAGCTTCTAAGAGCACAGAGAAGGGACTAGATGAAGGTCTGCGGGATCAAGAGGTGAACGCAAACTTCTTAAATCAACACTCCCACCCACTTGATGAGTTTTCTATTTTACTATCATAAGACAATGTAAAAAATATCAATTGTTTTAAAAAATATTATCCTTTCTGATTATAAGGTGGTTACTAACTCCCTATATTCCTTATTTTACTAGCCTTTCTATAACTTTATAATATGAAGGGTATTTACAATGTCAAATTTATTATACACTTCTGATAAAAAATTTACCTTTTCTGAGCAATTTAGCTAGAGCAATGGGAAATAAGTACTGCAGAGCTCCATCACTGCTCACCTAGACTTTGTCAAAAGCCTCACCCCAACCTCTCCCCTCACCTAATGCCACGAGAATTAACTTATGAGGATGCACATGGAAGCCTGTCACTCTCTTGATCAATAACCTTCTATTGTTTCCTACTTTGGTTTCCAGACCAAGTCTAAACTTGCTGTCTAAACCTGTCTGTATGGCATTCAAACGCCTACACTCAGAACTGAACTCTGGAGAATCAGCTTGGTCTCCATTCATTCAACATGCGCGGCGTTCCCACCACATGCTAGACGCTCGGGGTAAGCACAGCCCTGACCCTGAAGCCACTCAGGGCTAAGTGGGAAAGATGGATTTAAGGACAGACGCAGAGAACACACGGTGATACCTGCAGTGCATCTCCCACAGGCTGGCAAGTGCCATTTTGCAGGTGGAGAAAATATCTGATTGACTGCATTTACATGATACTGGAAGATCTGTCTGGGCTGGGGAAGGGGTGTGAAAAGGCTGCTAAGTACAAGAAAACGTGCTCACACATAGCTCTACTTTAATGACCCCAAAATGTCTTGGGTGCTGAGGCACAGAGCATGAAGAGGAGGGTCTAGGGGAAAAGGAGCGTGTGTGGGCGTGGCAGACCAAGACCCAGAGCCTGTTCTCAGAGCCCATCATGCCTCAACCAGTCTGCCTTAAATGCAGTCAGAGCTCAATGAATGACACATTTCTTACAGAAGCCAAGAAAGGTAATAAGTTCCTTACAACATTACAGCATGTGATATAAAGTAATTATCATCAGCTAATGATTTACTCAACATCCCTGTAAAATGGAAAAAGAAGTAAATGCGAATTGAGTATAGTCATAACTAAAAGTTAAATTAAATGGGAGGCATGGAAATGTCCAAATCCAAAGGCAAAATTCTCCCTAAATAATGAGGTAAAAAGCAGGTTCCTGTAGACTTCAGCAACACAACTCCTCAGTGCTCTAGAAAAATATGGCAGATCATACACAGACCACTTCACCATTGCACAGCTCCACACCTGATAAATCACCTAAGCAAGGTTTCTGTGACGATTACAGCACTGTCCTTTGAGGCCCACACCTGTTTCTAGTGGAGAATACTATAGACTTTCAATTTATATTTTCATTTTTTCCCTCAGGAATTTACCAAACATAAACGCATACACCACAGAACAGTGAACACAGAACATCATCATTAGAGTAAAAAGAGGAAGAAAATAATATTCTTTTGTATCTGTTGGTACGTATAAGGACCTACAAGAATCTGGTAACACTGGTTGCCTGGAAGAAATTGAACTGGGCGGCTGGGGATAGATCTGGTAAGGACTTTGCACTCTGTACCTCTTCGTGTCTGTCAAATCTGAAAACATGGAAATGAATTACTGAGTCCAAATATTTTAACAGCCCAACACAGACACCAGAATTACATGATCTCCATTCATAATTTAAATTGTTATTGAACCAAAAGGAAATTAACTGTACTCTTTCTCTTGAAAATAGACTTCATCCGATATTAAAAGAAGTCAGATGCAATTCTGGCGTTCTGGAAAATGTGTTGCCAGCAGTAAAACCAGGACTGAGTGTGTGGGTGTAGAATTTAGGAAATGTTTCAACATAAGGACCTACTTTAGCTAAAATTCTCAACACATGAAATCCACAAGGCTCACAATTTGCTACATCTTCCAAAGGAAAAACAGTAGTAAAATTCATGCCAATCCAACAGCTTCTTCATCCAAATGTTCGCTTTCCTTTCTTCTGACTTCAAACACTGAGCTTTGTGTGTGATCTCTTTTTAAGAATAAAATTACCCCAAGGATGGTTTCCATACCGGAATATCTTCTCTTTCTAGAACATTACCATCTCCTTGCCTCTGTCCTTCAAACCGGGGCCCTCATTTTGAGCCTGTTTTGCTGAATAATTCATTCCTTAATGGATTCTCTGGAAATACTTGGTCACTGCTTCAAACCCAACTTCTTAAACCAAAAGAAGTCAGAAGAAAATGTTTTAAATGGATACTTAAGACATGAAGCTAAAGATCCCAAGAATCTGGGAGGATTTTTCTAAACATCTTTGTCAACTGTGAAGCACCGTCCATGTAACAGTTATTATTTCACCTAATAACAATACATTAATAAAACCCACACAGGGGAAACATGCCATAGGGAGAGCCATAGAGGCAGTAAAGTGCTATGTGGCTACTAACAGAACTCGACTCTGTACCTCCTCATGGCCAAAACTAAAATTATAAAAAACAAAAACAAAACATAACTGATGAAGTAGAAAATGAACAGTTACAAGGGGGAAAACCCTACAAATTACTCAGGGTACACTAAGTTTTGTTGTTGTCGTTGCTTTGTTTTGTATTAAACTTAGGCTTTGAAGAAATGCCCACTGAGGCCTTCCTGAGGGGCCGCTGTAACCTAATGTCCCATGTTCTCAACATCGTCTTCGCGCGAAATGCGGAGATGCCTCTATATACTTAGGATTTGGGGCAGCAACTTTTCTTTTTTCTTGTAGATTAAGGGGAAAATATCAAAGCAAAATTCAGTGCAGCCAACACAAAAGAATAATTTTCCTACACACCAGGTTTTGCTAAAATTTGAAGTAGCTATCGTTTCAGTAGAGGAGCACGCATATACACAGCCTATGTAACACGCTGAGGGTGTCACTAGCAGGGTATAAAGCTTCTAGAAGAGAGGGGCTGTGTCTGATTTATCTCTGTGTCCAACTATCTAGTAATACCTGGTGCTCAGCCGACTCTCAAGAGTATTGACTGAATGAATATCATGTGATATCACTTCTATGTGGAATCTAAAAAATATGATACAAATGAACTTATTTACAAAACAGAAACAGACTCACAGACATAGACAACAAACTTATGGTTACCAAAGAGGAAAGCAGGGAGCGGGAGAAGAGGGCTAAATGAGGATTTGGGGGTTAACATATACAAACTACCATATATAAAATAGATAAGCAACAAGGACCTATTGTGCAGCACAGGGAACAACATTCAATATCTTATAATAACCTATAATGAAAAAGATTCTGAAAAAGAATAGATATATGTATAACTGAATCACTTTGCTGTACACTTGAAACTAACATAACATTGTAAATCAACTATACTTCAATTTAATTTTTTTTTTTTAAATCTAAAAAAAATAATGAATGAATAAGTGAACGAACAAATACGAAATGAGGAAATGACATCCTATCAGGATGAAAAGAAGGCACTGGGGCCCATCTTGGAGGAGAGCTTTTATTTTTTCTTCAGGAACTTTCTTAAAATGATCATTTTCTAAGGAGAATCTGAGTAAATAATTCTAAGACAGTAAGACCACTTAACTGCAACACAGAGAGGGCTTGATGTCTGTCTTCTAAAAGAGAAGGGTTAGGCAAGGACCAATGACATCCAAGATGATGAGACCTTCAGGGGACTTGAAGTCAAGACTGGCCCTGCAAGGACCCTGCCCTGGGTCACATAGTGGCCTCTCTCAGCCTCCCCAGCAGCACAAAAGAATGCATAGCTCAGATAACCCTCTGTGAGCTCCTGCTTCAAACGTGTGGGCTCCAACTCACAGAAACACAGTGTTGGAAGAGACCACACAGATTAGCCGACATCCTGATTTCACAAAAGGAAACAGGGACGCTCAGACAAATGAAGTGACTTGCCCACTCTGCTAGTAAGTCACTGGCCCCCAGATGAGAACCAAACTCTCCTGGCCCTGCGTCAAAAGTTGTGTCTAAATTCACCACACTCCTCTGCCTGAAAGAATGACTCCCGGACGACTCACGTCCAAAGCATCCAAGTACAAACAACCCAAAACACATCTGCCATCAGCCAGAAGCCCGCCTGGAAAGCTCTTCACCTGACACAGACGGTCTGACCGTTCTGAACACTGGGTTATGCCACCTCTGAAAAACAAGTATAAAAAAAATTTTCAGATCACCTACCCTCTCAACAGAAAAGAGATTTATTCTGGGGTATTTTTTAAAAAACAAATGATAGTTCACTTCTGTTTTTCAATACAGTACCACTTAAAGCTCTCTGGGAAAAATCTGGAAGTAAGTGACTCAAGAAATTACACTTACTTTCATTTTTAGAAACTCACTAAATAATAGATAAACATCAGCTGCCCGCCCCCCACCAACAGGCACTTGCACCCCACCCACCCTGTTATGTTTTTACAGGTCAGGCTTACAACCAAGGATGAGGGTGAAGGATGCTGTCCTCTTAAGGGCATTGGAAAAGCTGTCTCTCAGACAGTGGTTCTGTTCTGACCTTATTTTGATAGCAAATAAATTATTTTTATGGAGCTGTAGCATAAAAAAACTTAGTTTATAGGGCTCTGTTTCTGTTTTGTGCCATTTACTTTCAAGTTTTATTTGCAAGTTGGTCTTGTGACCAGGTAGACCCATCTAGGAAGAGAAAGTACTGACATCAGGGCACCATATCTTGTATTGTTCCAATTGGCTAAATAAAGCCAGTTTCCTTATCTACAAAACTGAAACTCACTCCAGGATATTTTTCTTTTTCCAATACACGATTCCTCTGCCAAGTGCATTACCGCAACTTAATTCTAAGTCTCATGTTTACATTTCCAAGAAACAATGTTTAATTACTCCAGGAGGGAAATGTGAAGGAGCTACTCAAATTGTTCACCAACTGTAAGGACCAGGGTCGCCTTACACGGGGTGCAAACAGAGAGGAAAGGCGGGAAAGGACCCAGGATCTGCTGTACTTCATCTGGTGGGTTCTCCTCACCAGCACTCAAAGCATAAGGCCTCCTGGGAAATTTTTCCAGCAAACCCTTAATAATGATACTTCATTTCTAAGACAATCCACACAGACTACCATAGTTGGGCATGTCTGTATATGTCAGAAACACTCGAAGAAAATACAATTGAAAAACATCCAATCTTGGAGACAAAAACATTCCTGAAACTCTTGTGCTTAAAGTCCCTTTTGCTCTTGGGAAACAATAAGACAAAAGCAGGTCCCAATACATATCCACAATGAAGGTCTGGATGAAGGAACAGAAAGACATTGAAAGCTGGATTTTAAAACAGTAAAAATTGCTAGAGTTGCATCTGATGGTACTTAGCCACGGAAGAAATGTTTTTAGGAATAAAAAGAAAAAGAACCAAATCATCAGTAGCAATAACTCAGGTTCATTGTTACGCAATGAATTCATCAATGTGGACAAGAAACCAGTCGTAGCCCTAAAAAGAACAGCACCCTCACAATTACATTTATAAGGAGGTAGGGCCACGGAATGAGGTCAGAGTCCCAGGTGCCCAAATGTCAGACCGTGATTCTGAAATGGTTTCTTACATTATAATTCAACTCCAACAGGATTTTCTGAGTCACTGTCATCTCTTCCTGGGACAAAATGTTTTGATATTGCACTGATATCCAATAGAGGAAGTCCTTCTTACGTCATTATCTCGAATGTCATAATACCCTTCATCTGAGTTTGGCAGAGAGTTAACACAATAAATAGGAGACTTGAAACAAGGAGAATCCACTGATTATTCATTTTCAAAAGGAAAAACGAACAAAACTGTCAACCAGAAAACATGATTCAGGGTAAAATTATAGATGTGATCGGGAAGTAGCATCTACCACTAGAAATCAGATTTTATTAAGACTTCCTTTTTAAAATGTTTTCTTCATTGTGCATGCTTTTCCCTCTAAGAACATTTTGGTTATTTAGTCTTTCATGAATTCAACATTTCTTTTTTATTTTTTCCTTATGTGGATTTGTTTGGCAGATGTTTATGACTTTAGTTTTATGATTTTGTTCACAGATCATCTTTAAGCTCTTTTCATATTCTTTCCTCTAGTCTTTCTCTATCAGTTTCATCTCTGGAACCAGACAAAGCTTCCCAGAATTCAGTGATCAACAACCATCACAGTATGTTACCTCAAAAGGCATAATTAACGAAGCCAGGGTCAAGAGATTAAAATACATACTACCTGGTGCACCTAAGAAAGTGTTGATGAAGCAAAACAACCCACTAATGTTTTTGATGCTGAAAAAAAAAGTGTGTTTGGACCAAGCCACTTCAAAAGCCTAAGAGTGGGAGCTAGGAATTCAGAGGACGTTGAGGAACATATCAGAGTTGAATAAATTCTGTGGTCACCTTACTTATCTTGTGTCTATTCGAATGCTTCCAGCTACAAGTTACAAAGAACCCATTTCAAAATGGCTTAAGCCAGGTCCTGCACCAGACCAATAAATCAGAATCTCGGTGGGTAGAGCCCAAGCATCTGTATTTAGAGCTCCCAGAGCGATTCTAATGAACAGCTAGAATTGAGCAATCACAGCTCTGGCCAGTCATGTTCCAGCCCTCAGGTCTTACACCACTTACCTAAAGAGCATAGAAGGTAGAGGCCTGAGCAAAGTTGGGGTTTTATTATTAAGGAAGAAATGATGGGGATGGGGGGAAGTGATGGCTGAGGGGGAAGGAGCAGAGAGTGGTAAGTAAAAATTTAGAGGTCCGTGGGGTCTTTTTTCCAAGGATACAGAAAACCTGATAACATTTATTATGCGGATCTGAAATAATAATGTACAAATTACAGGTTCCTGCAGCTTTTCTTTGGCTTTCAATAAATTACATTACCCATCAACGTACATACATGTATATAGACTTAACCAGAAAACACTTACAATTACTTAAGCTTTACATTGTATGATTTCAATAGGTCAAAATGAAAGTGGTTTCCTTATACTGTGGTTCTTCACAATTAACCAAGTGCATAAATAGCAAACTGTATTGCCTTGGAGATGAGCAGGAAATACTGGCTTTCAATAACTTACGTGATCCACCAATGTACATATATTCTTAACCAGGAACCCTCGCAGTTACTTAATCATTTCATTCTATGATTGCAATAGGTAAAAATGAACAGACTCTTCCTTAAACTGCTGTTCTTAACTGACCAAATAAATAAACAACAAAATACATAGCCTCAAAGATGAGTAAGGAAATAGCTTTATTCTTCAAAACAATATTGCAGTGTTTTCTTAGAAATCATCTGCTAATCTAAGAAGCCATGCATAAGGAGTACAGAATTTTTCTTCTTTCTCTGATTTTGCTTTGAAAACACAAAACTAAACCTACTTAAAACAAGCAACTCCAGCATGCTAGCCTATACATTTTCCCCAGGAAACCCAAAGGTAAAAATAGAGTGGTTCTTCAAGTGATCCGCCTGGTCTCAGGCCAAGAATGAAGGCTTCAAAATCAACACATACAGACCAGGCCCATCTCTCCTATGAGGTGAGAGTTTCAACAAAACTGTGGGCTCTTTTTATGAATTTACACATGGAGCCCATAATGTAACAGGCCCAATACCAAAGCATTATGGCACCTCAAGTTATTTTTTGCTTACACACATTTAAAACTATGGAATAGATATGTAATGCTGTTGTATGTTGATTATACCACAATAAAAAATAAGTGAAAAATTTTTTAAAAGAAAAGCAAATTGTAAAACGATGAAGCTGTGTTTTATCAAATAAAAGACTCTTGGAATTTGTGCTGAAAAAGTAAAAAATAAAATATTTTTAAAAGTGAAAGAAAACTCTACAAGATAGAAAGAACTATTAATCATTATTCTACTCATTAATATGTTCATACCTTTATAAACATGTATATAAAATACACACATTTTTATTGAAGGTCTTCACTTTAAAAAGCAGCAAACATAAAAGTTATTTCTTAAAAGACCTATTTTATTTCATTCTCCAAAAGGTCTGGTACATACCCCGCCACCCAAGTCCACAGCAGCCCGAGGAAGGGAGGAGCTATGGCAGCTCGGCCCTAAATAGGGTTCACCAGTGTGGGCGCGTTGAGAAAGGCTGGCCCTCATTAGTCTAAATGGGTGCTGTCCAGTAATGCCCTTGGAGGACCTACATGGGGGTTCAGAGGGTGGAGATACATCTCATTAGGTGACAGCTGCAAAGTTGGCCCTCAGAAGCAAAGCCAACAGAGGACACTGGGACCAGAATCTTATCCTAAAGCTTCCTAAAGCACGGGTGGTTAACTGCCACCAAAACACTAAGGCTCCTGGACCCAGCACCTCTAGAGCAGGTTCTAACTTTGGTTGTAAAACACCTCCCAAATAACATTTTAAAATTAAGAGTCACCTCTTCAGTACCAATGTTAACAGGATCAGCGATTACCGGGTAAATTATATTCCATGCCGTTTACCTAAGCCATTACCAGTCGATTTTGTGAACGTTGCAAACTTAAATACCCTGCATCGTGGTGGACGGCAGAAAGCATGCAGATAAATCCATATCTGAAAAAATACTGTGTTATTTCTGGGGAGGAAGATTTGGGTGAGTAGATTAATAAAATGTTACACGATCTTAAAGAAAAAATATAAATATAGTGACCATATTTTTTCCCAAATTAAAAAAAAAGAAAAACAGGATGATATGGTCTGAAAGAGGCAGAATAAATCAGTTACTACCCTAGGAAATTTGCCTTTGAACATAAAAGAATGGGCAAAAAAATACAACAAAGTGTTAAAAACAAGTTAAATGATTCACTTCTACAGATGTCCCAAGGGAGAGATCATTTTGGACTGTCATTTCAAACTCTCTCCCAAATAAATCCGCACCAGGATTTAAAGTAAACCCTAAGAAGTGAGCATTCCACTTCCTCCTCTTTTGTTTTTGTCTGATGTTGATGGTGGAGCTAGTGAACAGTACAAAGGTCTAGCTGGCAGCCATGAAAAAAAGGAGAAAAGAGAAATGGAGACTCATAAAATACTGCCTTTTCGGGGCTTCCCTGGTGGCGCAGCGGTTAAGAATCTGCCTGCCGAGGCAGGGGACACGGGTTCGATCCCTGGTCCGGGAAGACCCCACATGCCACGGAGCAACTAACCCACGCGCCACAACTACTGAGCCTGCGCTCTAGAACCTACAAGCCACAACTGCTGAGCCCGTGTGCCGCAACTACTGAAGCCCGCGCGCCTAGAGCCCGTGCTCCGCAACAAGAGAAGCCACCGCAATGAGAAGCCCGCGCACCATAACGAAGAGTAGCCCCCGCTCGCCGCAACTAGAGAAAGCCCGCGCGCAGCAACGAAGACCCGATGCAGCCAAAAATAAATAAATAAATAAATTTATTTAAAAAAAAAAAATACCGCCTTTTCTCCTTTCCTCACTTGACTTCCTTCTGTAAGGACACTGGTTTAAGACTTCAAGAAGGTCCCTCTTCCAGACTGCCAAACCCTTGGGTAGATCCCCTTCCCTCCTCCCTCCTCCCTCTTCCGATTAATTCCTCCTCATCCTCCTAATCTGTTCAAACATCCACGGCCCCCTTTCCCCCGACTAGATCTGGTCCCCTCCCCTCACGTGCTCTCAGAGCTCCCTAACCTCTCCTACGGTGGACTTGCCATAGTTTGTTTAAGTTTATGATGAGAGATTTTTTTCCCCAATTACTTGAACATTGTCCCTCACCCCCTAAAGATGAGCGCTGGGGGACAGGGACCACTGCTGTTGTGTTCAACGTGTAATAAGCAGAGCGCTCACAACAGAAGCCTCTACCCAGTAGGTGTTCCCTAAGTCTTTCTGGCTGAATGAATTAATTGGCTGTTTGGTGAGTTCATCTAAGACCCCTTTTCATTCTGAAATTCTAAAACTCTCTGTGAGATCTTCCTTAAATAATGCTTTCAGCTTCGAATAAAGAGAAGAGATCAGCAGCCGAGTGTTTATAAAAATATACGATTTTTTTCCCTCGTTACTCTTGTTGCCGGCTTTCTCAAAACGCAGTTTTTAATCTTAAAGATTATACATGAATAGCAAGGAGGCACAAGTGGTATGAAAACTTAGGGAAAAGATGTCCAGGTCTTGTCAGCAAAACCGTCCCCCTCTGAGGATGAAGAATGTAGATGTTCTGTTTAAGGCAACGGCCCTGGACTTCTAGCCCAGAAACAAAACGGGGAAAGGCACACAGGTCTCGTGCCTTATGCTCGTGCCCAAATGTGGAGCATGTGACAAAGTGGCTGGCCTCGGCAGACAAGGTAGTGCCCAATGCCCTCTCTGTGCAGAAATTAGTGACCCCTTTTAAATTATGGTGACAAGTTAAAGGTCACAGACAACTAACCTGAAGTCAGGGAGGCTCTATGGACACTGAGAAACCGTAGGGAAGAGGCTGCTTCTCCCTGGTTCACTCAACATGGTTATACAGCTTGGCTCACACAATTACATGCTATGCAGGATGGACAACTGAGGGAAAACCAAGTTCCAAACAGAGAACGATATTGCATTCTGTCCATTTTGCTTAAAAGAGGGATGTATACAGTGTACAGTAATGTCTAGAAGAATTTAAATCACTAGAACGTAACTTAGGAAGTGAATTGTCAATTACGTGGAAAACTAACCTATCTTTAAAAATCCATTATGTGGGGACTTCCCTCGTGGTGCAGTGGTTGGGAATCTGCCTGCCAACGGGTTCGATCCCTGGTCCGGGAAGATCCCACATGCCGCGGAGCAACTAAGCCCGTGCGCCACAACTGCCGAGCCTACGCTCTAGAGCCCACAAGCCACAACTACTCAGCCCACGTGCCACGACTACTGAGTGTGCGCTCTAGAGCCCGCGAGCCACAACTACTGAAGCCCGCGTGCCTAGAGCCCGAGCTCCGCAACAAGAGAAGCCACCGCAATGAGAAACCCATGCACCGCAACGAAGAGTAGCCCCAGCTTGCCACAACTAGAGAAAGCCTGTGTGCAGCAACGAAGACCCAACGCAGCCAAAAAAACAAAAAACAAAACAAAAATCCATTACGTAATTATATACAATGCTTCTTAAGTCTTTTAACAACACACTGACAAATGTCACTAAATTTTAATGTTACCCACTTGGAATTCAATTTTGCCCTCTTAATTGTATAGAAAGAAAAGAAGAAAAGTGGGAGGAGGGAGGAGGTATAGGGTACACTAAAAACCCTCCAATCTGTAGACTCAGGAAGAGAACTCGATTTGCTTTCCCAGAGAAGTACAGTTCATAAAAGCATGTTCATCAAATACTTATTATGAAAAGACTCCACTAAGCATATACTTCTTTTCTTCCAGAAATTACTCCAACTGTGTTTTATGGTCTTTTCCTCACACTGAGTGGAAATAAAAATCAAAGTTACCCGTAATGACACAAGGCACTGTCTGTGGAAAATATGATCAGCAATGGACACAAAGGCCTAAGCTTCTTTCATTCCAAAGCAAATCACCTCTACTGATGAGAGTCCCTCCCTGTGTTTGTACTACATCTGGAAAAGACACGGGAACATGCCTATACTTCTCTTCTGCCCTGCAGTGAACTAGCGTTAATGCAAAGGATCAGGAAACAAACTTGAACTCGGACTAAGAACTAAATGTCCACTAGGCCCAACATTCTGGCATTGTTGGAAAAGCATCCGTGACCTACGACTCCCCTCCTCACAGATTCCTCACTTCTCTGATTGCCCACACGGTCAGAGTACCTCTGCCGGCAACTCCCAGAAAGTAACCTATCACCTTCAATTCTGACTATAAAACTGGTACCTCGTGGGGAGGGAAGTCTCCTGACTGCCCCACAAGCAGAGAAGATGCCCTGCCTTCAGCTCTGCTTCAGAACTAATCAGTAATTATTAAGTTTCTTAGAAATGAACAGGTGCACTCGGTGCCACAGATCCTTCTCCCAGAGCCTAAGTGTCTCATTACAAAGGGAACCCCGCTTCTCCAGCAGGCCTCTGAGCCCTTCCCCACCCAACCTCTCCCCTGCACGAAGCTGCTCACCTGGTTAGCAGACGAGGAATGACAATCATTTTCCTAAAGCATCTGAGGACATTTCACAACATGCTTTAAACGATACCAATAAAAGCGTTTAACATGCCAAGCATCATTTAAATGTTTGCATGGAGAGCAGAAATTTTAAAAAGGGAAGAGTTGGTTATTTCTGACAGAAAATGTCTAATGCTGACAACGTATTGATAAATGAAAGGTTTTGGTCTCAACTGTGCGAAGGCAAAGGCTGTATCTTCCTTTACCCGAGCATCTCTCAGAATCCGGGCAGCATCTGCACACTGGGGGCAGCCAGCCAGTTAAAACCAACCGAAACACACATTCTTTCTCTCATCTATTTCCTCTAAAGTAAGTGCAGGCGTGTGTGTGCATGTGTGTGTGTGCATGTGTGTGTGTGCATGTGTGTGTGTTGCTGCAGAACGTGGGGCATAGTTTGTGTGTGAGGGGGTCTTGTTTTGATCATTTGAGAACATGTAGAAATCAAAGGCTTTTTAGCCGAGCACCATGTGTGAACCCTTTCTTTTCATTCAGTCCAAGTATCTGCAGCACTCATAACCCAACAGGGATTAGGAAATTATAAATTTCTGACACAGACTGCATTAGTTTCTTGCTGTCACTGTAACAAATTACCACAAACTTAGCATCTTAAAACAACATAAATGTATTAACTCACAGTTCTGGAAGTCAGAAGTCAGAAATGGATCTTACAGGCCCAAAATGAAGGTGCTGGCAGAGCTAGGTTCCTTCAGGAGGCTCATTCCTTGCCTTCTCCAGCTTCTAGAAGCTGCTCGTGGCCCTGCATTACCCCAACCTCAGCCTCTGTCCTGTCATCACATCTCCTCTGACTGACCCTCCTACCTCCCTTTATAAAGACCCTTGTAGTTATGGTGGGCTCACTGGGAAAATCCAAGATAATCTCTCTGCCTCGACATCCTTAACTTAATCACATCTGCAAAGTTCTTTTTGCCACGTAAGGTAATATATTCACAGGTTCTGTGATCAGGACCTGGACATCTAAGGGGGGCGGGGGGGAGGGGCGGGGGGCAGGAGAACATCATTATCTGACCTACCACAATAATGAATTCCATTTCAGTGTTATTCATAAAGGTTTTGGCACTGGGGATTTTCATTCAAATAAAAATATGATTTCTGCCTACTAATGAATAAAATTAGGTTGAAGTATTTTTAATTCAATATTTTTCATTATTTGACCTCGGTCACCCCAAACTCCCTTTCTCTGCCTCCGTTAGCCCACCCCTACAATGCAGGATGACCCCCATTAGACCCAGAAATGCTGAGTAAGGCCTGTCTAATGCCTTATAACATTTTATATATGTAGGCCGATTACCAGATATTACATAGTTTCTTACATCCCAGGAGTCACTCAGCAGACAGCCTCAACTATCAAAACAAATCTGACATCCAGCAGGTAAGTAACAACAGCAAACAACAAGCCACTATACATGTCAGTCAACAAATATTTACTTATGGGCACCTACTGAGCACACAGCTCTGTACCAGACACTAAGGGGAAGACATAAGATAATAGAGGACCATGCCTAGTAGAGGAAGGAAAACGTACATGGCAAAAAACCAAAAAGTAGGAAATATCATATTAGAAGTACAAAAACAGTGCTTGCAGTCTGAGCTGACAGAGGCGGTCAGAGGTGGCTCTTCAGACAATGACATCACTGGTAAGATGGCACTTGGGCTTAGTTTAAAACATCAGGTAGAATTTCACTACAGAACCTCTCCAAGGAGAAGAAAGAGAATGAATCATGGGTCCCAGGACAAGAAAATCCTCACTTAGAATCTATTCATCACTTATGCATACTGTGTTTCCAAATAAAATAACCTTGTTTCTAATTATAAAAACATCTAGTCTTTGTTTTTAAAAAATCCAAATTTACAGAAAAGCACAAAAATAAAGTAAAAAATCCATCCCAAACCCCACCACTCGCAAAAAAGTACCCACCCTTCCAGACATCTCTCTATGAAAATATGTACAAAATATACACACCTCCAAGAGGTTTGGGATTTCCTGGTTCACCATGGAAATAAATGTAGCTAAGTGAGACTGGGAAGTGAGACTTAGAAAGTGCTATCATAAGGTGGCAAAAAGTGAGAAGTGACAATGAGGAAGAATACCAAAAAGTTTTCAGTTCAGATCTATGCATTAATGAGCCCGACATGCTGGAGTTTTAGCGTACCTAAGGGCCCAGAGTTTTTATATACAGTAGACGCTCCCCATCCATGGAGGACGCATTCAAGACCCCCAGTGGATGCCTGAAACCACAGATAGTACCAAACCCTAAATATACTGTTTTTTCCTATACACACATACCTATGATAAAGCTTAATTTATAAATAAGGCACAGTAAGAGAATAACAACAATACTAATAAAACAATTATAACAATATACTCTAATAAAAGTTATGTGAATGTGGTCTTTCTTTCTCAAAATATCTTATTGTACTGTATGTACCCAACCTTCCTGTGATGACTTGAGATGGTAAAATGCCTACGTGATGAGATGAAGTGAGGTGAATGACGTAGGCATTGTGATGCAGAGTTAGGCTACTATTGACCTGATCTGTCGTCAGAAGCAGAGGATCACCTGCTTCAGGTGATGGTTGGGGGGCCTTGGCAGGACAAGCAGGATGATGGGAGATTTCTTCATGCTACTCAAAATGGCATGCAATTTAAAATTTATGAATTGTTTACTTCTGGAATTTTCCATTTAATATTTTTGGACCGCAGTTGACTTTAGGTAACTGAAACAAATGAAAGCAAAACCTCAGATAAGGGGGACTACTGTATTCACAGTAGCAAAGGGTATCTATGTGTTAAACCACAAACAATAACTGATGCTCACAAGACAATGTTGATAATGACGAGGCTTAGAAAAGGTTGAAGTGCATGCTACACAGTCAATTTTGACTTCAGAAGATAAAGTATTTCAGAAAGACTTCTACCAAAAACTGTCAAAATTAGCGTTTGGACATTTAAAGGAGTATTTCAATTTTAATACTGAACTCCTTTTTCTTCAACAGCTGGGAGAAAGCTCTGCTCTGGAGTTGGGCAACCCAGGTACCTACTCTCAAACTTTACCACTAACTTTGCTGTGTGACTCTGGGGAAGTCACTTCATGTCTCTGAGTCTCCATTTCCTATAATGAGGGAGTGTTGGACTAGATCAAATCTAAGATTTCTCCTAGTTCTGACATCTTATATTTATAAGTGAATTGTCACTATTAAACTTAAAATGTGAATTCCAATCACCTGCTTCAGCCACTATCACCAATGATAGCTTTGTTTTTGCCTCATAACCAGAGATGTAAGGTTTTTATAGAGTAAGGAAACTGAAAGAAAAAAGAAAACTCATAGGTCAAAACCCTTCAAATCCTTCCTTAAGGAATATATCGTATGAAGAAATACCCAACTTCCCCTATCAGGATGTTTAGAAATCACAGTCAAAAATTCCCAACAAAAATATTTACAGGCACATGATGATGAAAAATATCCTTGTGATTATTTAAAAAAAAAAGAAAAGAAAAATGGCTGCCCAAGGAGGGAGGAGGGGGAGAGAAAGAAGGGGGGAAGGAGGGGGAGAGGAAAAGAGAGGGAATGTGGAGGGAGGGGGAAGGAGGGGGAGAGAAAGAGGGGGGGAAGGAGGGGGAGAGGAAAAGAGAGGGAATGTGGAGGGAGGGGGAAGGAGGGGGGAGTTCTCGCTTCCTCAGCACATGGAGCCTCTAAACATAAAATACTCCACAACTTTTATACCTCTGCTCCTGCAGGACCCAAGTGTGTTTTCCAAATGGATATGAATGGATAAAAGGCACAGGAATGCCGTAAAATAAATACATAAAGTAGCATGGAAAGAACCCATTATTGTTCAAGAGTCAGGAAGCTTTGGAGCCCAGCCCAGGAAAACACTCTGTTACCTAAGGTGTGCCCTTCTAAGTCTTGGCCTATTTATTTATAAAGGACTCAGAGAGATAATTCCAGACACGTGTGTTATTATGTCAATCCAACTTTTCTTAACGAAAAAGTGCTTTAAGCTCAGAATAGTTAAGATGTGCAAAGAGTAGGTGGGGATTACTATTTCCATACACTTCTCGGTGCTGCTCTCTGCTAAGAAAGCAGAGGCCTACAGGACTGCCTTTCCTAACTGAGGAATGAATGGTTCGATTTCTTGAGGAAATAGCACCATGATGTAATTGCCTGTTAACCTGCCATTCTTCCCATCCACGTGAGTTTTTTACTCATTACCCCTCAACCAATAGCCAAAATGGCCTAGAACATTTTCTTATGCACCTTCTCCTCTCATCAAAGCATCAGGACTAAAAGAGCTTGCCTGCTGCTAATTCGATAATGGTCACGACAATGTCTGGTTCCTGAGAATAAGGGTCGAAAACTCTGTGGATAGTCTGTGATGAGATAAATGACATGAAAGTCCTTAGGCCCTAAGCTCATCTAGCTCAAAGCATTTCACAAATCCCCATCAGATCTTTCTGGTATAGCTCAGTCTTCGGGTCTTGGAAAAAAAGGGAGGAAAAGATATATCTCGTAGGAAGTCTCAGGCTGAGGGCAGAACAGGACCAACACGACCCAAGTTCTACCTGCTCTGCTCCAGTTATAACTCATGCTTATTCAGTATCAGGGGGAAGAAAAGGCAGACAACTGATAATTCAAAGAACACTATCATGAAGTAACCTTAATGTGTTCCTTCAGAATGAAGCTATCCTATCACCTCGAGCCATCCCCTACATCCTATTCTGACTACAGGAGAGGACCCAGGACCGCTGACTCAGCGAGTAAAGCTACCACACCGCAGCCATCTCCGGCAGCCACAAGAACCTGCTGCGTTTCAGAGCCCTCTCCTCCAGTCACACCCAGGGCCCTCCCCACCGCTCCCTACCCCAGGTAGGGCTGTCAGATAAAATAAGGGACTCCCAGTTAGATTTGAATTTCAGATAAACGACCAACAAATTTTTCAGTATAAGTATGTCCCAAATGTTGCATGGGACATACTTATACTGAAAACATGTTTCCTTGTTTATCTGAAATTCGAATTTAACTCTTGCATGGGACATACTTACACTAGAAACATTCATTGTTTATATGGAATTCGAATGCAATTGTTGTCCTAAACTTTTATTTGCTAAATCTGGCAACCCCTCCCCCAGTTCTTTCACTACTCCTCTATGGTAATCTACAATACGAGAAGAAAAATTAGTTCCTGCCAGCGAAACAAATGGGGAGGGGGGTGGGAATCAATGAGCTGGTTATAAAAATTTCAACAGTAGCAACGTCAAATGATTTTAGACATGATCACTGTACCCGCCCCCTCCAAAATCTGAATCTCATTGAAATTAAAGGGTTTACTATCATTATTTGAAACAAACAAGGCACTGGGGTCTGCAGAACATAACCTCTTTTCAGAGTACTTTGAATATTAAATCATCTGATTAAAAAGCTGAGGGTAGATTAGACAGTGTTTTTAAATGCTGAAAATTCACCAATACTTAAAAAGTTTTCTAAGACAATTGACTAAGTTGCCTATGGTAGATATAATTTTCAAATCTGTTGATGGCATTCAGTGTTAGCATTCAGCACTTTCCACTTAACATTACTCGCTTTGGTGACACATATGAACCAACCCCCGAAATTCTCGTTAAACACAGAACACCTCTGCGGACCCCAGCCTTAGAAAAAACCCATTTGGGTTATGTAAGGAGGGCAGCTGATAGAAAGCGAATGGGGCTGACAGAAGATTTAAGAGAGACCTGAATCAGGGTCAGGAGGAGGAAACTGGAGGGTTTCCCAGCACCTCAGATCTCTGCGGTGCGGCTTTATTCCTCCCTGAGTGGTCAGACACACCCATATTCAAAATACAAAGCCAGGACAAAAAGAAGTCATCTGGAGATCGTCCACATCTCTGTTTGATGCATATAATAAAAAAGAGGTGCCTCCTCCCTCCTGGATCATGGAAAGTGCAAGAGGTACGAAATTATTTAAAAGATGGAGCCAAAGATGTCTGCATAGAATGCAGACATTCTGTTATAAAAATAAAGCCATTTACTCAGCAAGATATGAGTGTATTTAAATGTATTTAAATTTACTTATTATTTTTTTAAAGTACTGAGCAATGACTATCAATTACCAAGTGATTGTCAATAATCAACCTTCTGACCATGCAGAATTTCAGCCTGGTGTCCAAAGAAGCATGTTGGGGGATCAATAGCAATGCCCTTTGATTAAGAAATAATAATGATGCTGAGTGCTTTCTGGGTACAGCCATAGTGCTAAGAGTTTTGCATAAATTTATCTCATTCAATCTTCATCACACTCCTATGAGTTAAAAAAAAAAAAGTATTCTTATTTCTATCTAATCTCACAGGAAGACTAAGTTCAAGAAGTTAAGTACCTTGTCTAAGGCTACAGACACAGTAAACTGCAGGTGAGTAATTCAGATCCTCGGGAGACCAATCCAAAACCCATGCTCTTAACCTTGAGTGGACACCCTGTCCCAGATTAAATGACACGTGTTCTGGGTGGTAATCATGACACTACCACTGACACAGTAAACAGAGGAAACACACTTCAATTTCTCTGACTCTCAGTTACACACTGAAGCTAGATCATCTCCAAAGAAGCTCCCACGTCCAAAATACAGGCTCTATTCAATTTGAACCCAAAATTCCTCAGGGTCAGCTATACCGAGTCACGTTTCATCTTCCTGACACCTTTAAGGTATGGAGAGGTTAAGTGACTTCCTCAAGGCTACACAGCTAGAACAGAAAGAAACCAGACACAATTTCTGATCTTTTGAATCCACATCCAGGGCGGTCACCATTAAACCATAGCTGGATCCATGATCTCTAATTTATATGACAGTGGTGCAAACTGGTAGACACAAGACATCCAGCCTACAAACCCAACTACGACACACCAGCTATTAATTCTCAGGTTTCTCAAACAGACTCTTTCCTCCCAGTAAAAAACAAAGTACCGTAGATGAAAACTCAGACTCATAGCTGGATTCCAAGAGTTAGGTGCAGTGCTGACGCCATGATGCGAGCCTAGCTTATGTCCCTAATGTCCCAGGCACTGGTGACCTTGCCAGGAGACCTGCCACTCCATGGCCCAGCCACAAAAAGCACATTGGTCCTACTGGGTCTTCACAGGGTGAAAACGAACTCAACAGGGCTGGGCTTGACAGGTGCTGGGTAGTGGGCCACCTGAACATGGCTATAGAAATCCAATTAGCCTTATTAACCTAAGACAATTCATTAAGGGTTTTGTGATACTTCATATAGATCCAAGCCCCATCTGGATTTAAAAGGATCGGATAAGAAAATTCAGAGTGTAAGAGGACACTGAAAGAACTTTAGGGGACAAGTCACTTAACATTTTTAAAGCCTCTATTTACCTATGACCAAAGAGATAATTAATAATCATTCTTCTGTATTCACTACGGCATTTAAAATTTTTTAGAATCTTACTTTTCCTTAATTTAAAGAGTCTTTTGCCCCAATTTGCCTCAAACATAAACTTTCACATAAAGCAGTCTCCACCTCCCAAGCAAATCACCCCCCCCCCAAGGTCATTCCACACTGTCTCTTGCTATATATAATTCTGTTTTCTGCAGGGAGGAAGAAAAAGCACTGGAGAAAAGAAGATGGAGAAGGAAAACACTCTACCAGACCCGAGGCTGATGTATCTTCTCCACGAGGCATTGTGCTAAGGATTTATTAATAGAGAAACCAGACACAGCCCCTCTGCTCAAAGCACCCATGAGGTAAACGATCGTAGGCGATCACAGCTGATCGCAGGTGACGCATTCTATTCCAAGTGGCCATGAACTACGCTTTTGAGGTCCAGAGTGGGCTGACATGTGATTTCCTTCCTGCTGAGTCTTCCTCTGTGAACACTGCCCCCGCCCCCAAGTATAAAGCTGTTTCTATGGCACGTTCAATCTGCTCTGAGAGTCCCACCTCCTGTGCAGCAGCTCCTGCACAGGTGAAACTGAATGTACAGCCAGAGCTGGCGTGACATCTACAATCAAACTGCTTTAAAGGGCTGACAGCATCCCATGGCAACAGGCAATCAGTCACCAGCAGAAAGAATGGTTGCTGTCGTAGAATATGAATAACAAAGTTTTACGATGCCAGTACTTGGTGTTTGTCAAACTGTACGACAAAATGAATCAATTCAGTGATTGGCATTTTATGCAAAGACATGGAAACACATATCCTTAGAAAGACCTGTATGCACTGCAACGAATACTTTAGGTTCAGTTGTCTGTGAAACGGGTCAGGATGTAAAATGATTTTAAAAGCTTGCTGTCTTAGGCTTGGTGGAAAACTCAATTCTGAGTAATAGTAGCAAAAGGGACCCAAGAAAAGGCAAACAAAAATGAATAAAAATAAATACTTCCTTGGAAGGGCTGACCATACAGTTCACTGTCTGGACCCTCTACTTTATTACTCTTGGCTCAATGGAATTCAACTATCTGAGAAAAGTATGCAAAACACCTGAAAGATTTCAAATGCAGGTGTTTAGAAGGCACACACACACACACACACACACACACACACACACGCACACACACAAAAACCTCATCAAGGGGCTTCCTTGGTGGCGCAGTGGTTAAGAATTCGCCTGCCAATGCAGGGGACACAGGTTCGAGCCCTGGTCCGGGAGGATCCCACGTGCTGTGGAGCAACTAAGTCCGTGTGCCACAACTACTGAGCCCACGTGCCGCAACTATTGAAGCCTGTGTGCCTCGAGTCCGTGCTCTGCAGCAAGAGAGGCCACCGCGGTGAGAAGCCCGCGCACCGCAACAAAGAGTGGCCCCCGCTCTCTGCAACTAGAGAAAAGCCCACGCGCAGTGGGAAGAACCAACACAGCCAATGAATAAATAAATAAATTTATTAAAAAAAAAAAAAACCTCATCAAGTTTTAAAAGAAAGGAAGCCACATTCCCAAACCATAAAGATATTACTAGAATAAAAATGTTTATGTTTCTACATATAAAAGCCTGGCCGAGTAGACAATGCATACTAAAAAAGCATGAAGGTGGCCCCTGGGAACACCACAGAGATAAATGTCACATGGGCAATGGCCTAGTGTGGGAAAACAGAATGGGATCATTTTTTTTTTAAAGCACTAACACATTTAATATTTAATATAACTAACACATTTAACATAACTAACACATTTAATGTGGGATTACATTTACCTAAATTCTCTTTTAAATTTATTAAATGTTTACCTTTGAATATTTAAAGTGAATATTTTTATGTTTTTGAAATAGCTAAGGAGTTAATAAAAATTCACCCTAAATCTCTTCTAACCTCAATATGTATCTCCATGACAAGTAACAGCTCAACTGACATCATGGTCACTGATTCAATCGTTTAACAAAAGTTCAGACGCAGACCTGGAGAATGGACTTGAGGACATGGGGAGGGGGAAGGGTAAGCTGGGACGAAGTGAGAGAGTGGCATGGACATATATACACTACCAAATGTAAAACAGGTAGCTAGTGGGAAGCAGCTGCATAGCACAGGGAGATCAGCTCCGTGCTTTGTGACCACCTAGAGGGGTGGGATAGGGAGGGTGGGAGGGAGATGCAAGAGGGAGGGGATATGGGGATATATGTATACGTATAGCTGATTCACTTAGTTATACAGCAGCAACTAACACACCATTGTAAAGCAATTATACTCCAATAAAGATGTTTAAAAAAAAAGTTCATTGAGCATCTACTAGTCATCAGCCACAGTTCTAAGGTAATACAAGGTAAACTGGTTCTATCAGGTTTATTTGTAACCTACATAGGGGAAAATCTTCATGACATTGGATTTGGCAATAACTTCTTGAATATGACACCAAAAGCACAGGAAACAAAAGAAAAAAAACAGACTGTACTTCATCAAAACCAAAAACTTTTCTACATCAAAGGACACTAGCAACAGAATGAAAAGGCAACCCAGGGAATGAGAGAAGATATTTTAAAATTATATATCCGATAAGGGGTTAATATCTAGAATATATATATAAAAAAAAAACTACAACTCAACAATAAAAACAACAAACCATCTGATTTAAAAATGGGCAAAGAACTTAGACATTTCTCCAAAGAAAATATACAAGTGGCCAAACAAACACATGAAAAGATGCTCAACATCACTGATTAGTAGGGAAATGCCTACGGAAAAAAGAAATAACAAGTGTTGACAAGGATATGGAGAAACTGGAACCCTTGAGCACTATTGGTAGGAGTGTAAAATGGCGCAGCCACTATGGAAAACAGTATGGCAGTTCCTCAAAAAATAGAATTATTATTCTATTATAATTATTATAGAATTATTATATGATCCAGCAATTCTATTTCTGGGTATATAACCAAGTATATACCCAGAAATAGAATTATTATATGATCCAGCAATTCTATTTCTGGGTGTATATCCAAAGAATTGAAAGCAGGGACTCAAATGGATATTTGTACACTCATATTCATAGCAGTCTTATTCACAAGAGCCAAAAGTGGAAGCAACCCAAGCGTCCATCAACAGATGAACAGATTAACAAAATGTAGTGTACATAGCTAAGGGAATATTATTCAGTCTTAAAAGGGAAGGAAATTCTGACACACGCTACAACTTGGATGAACCCTGAAGGCATTGTGTTAATGAAATAAGCCAGTCACAAAGGGACAAATACTATATGATTCCACTTATGTGAGATATGTAGAGTAGTTAAATTCATAGAGACAGAAAGTAGATGGTGATTTCTAAGGTCTGAGGGGTGGCGAGAAGGGAAAGTTAGTATTTCATGGTTAGAGAGTTTCAGTTTTGCAAGATGAAAAGAAAAATTCTGGAGACTGGTTGCACGACAACATGAATAAACTTAACACTGCTGAACTGTATACTTAAAAATGGTTAAGCTGGTAAACTTTTATGTATTTTACCACAATTAAAAAAATATATAGCTAATATATATAGCCAATATATACATATATATATACATATATACATGCAAATTAGCTCTGGGGATTTGTGCACCACAGTGTTCCCCGTGATTCTGGATGTAAAGGACAACTTTTCAAGTGTTCTGTGGAAGCTGAACCCCCGGTTTTGCAGTCACACACATTTCCCTTCCAAAAAGCCCATCCAGGAAGTTCTGAATCTTTAATTCATTGTCTAACCAAATAGCCTCACAAAAGCATTTCCTCAAAACACAGAACAGGGCTGTTTTGTTCGTGTCCTTTCTTTTTTTTCTTTCAGGGGCGGGGATGGGGTGTGAAACTGCAAAAAAAAAAAAAAAAAAAGTCATAGGGACTCTAAAAAGGCAGACAACTTTTTCCCTCGAATTTTCTGAAATTGGATTTTTTTTATCCTGTAAAATTTCATCCTGAAATTGGATTTTTTAGAGCCTGTAGCATATCATCTATTCAGATGCAAAAGCTTCTAAAAGTCTGCAAACTTCTCATTCCCCCAGACAGGCAAGTTCCTGTGTTGCCTATTTTTACTCTGATTGTACACTGGACTGGAGCACCCTGGCTGCAAGAAGGCCAGAGGAAACCACCCCAGAGACGCTCAAAAGAGGCCATTTTACACGTAAAGAAATAGTGGTGTTTCTGGAACCTGTGGAGGAAAGAGTGTACTATGTATGCACGGACTTACTTTGAAACTGCCTCCAAAACTGTGAATTTTGAATTCTTTTGTCATTTTACCATATCTGTGGTTCTGGACCAGCACGCTAACACAGAGCCACACTTGCAGTGATGGACCAACTACAAAATGGTATCAAGAACCTTCCAGAGGTTCCCAGAACTTTGGGTGCTGTTGGTGAGGTCACGTGGTTTATGATCTAACTACTCTCGTAAAAAGTCTAGAGGAAACAGGTGGGGGAGAAGGAAAGAAACTCCTACGTATAGCTGATCCTCGTTATGTGTGGTCGTTCTGTTCTAGAAAGTCACCTCGAACACTGAATGAGCAAATACTGAACCATCGCTGCTGGAGGAAATAACAGGGTTAGGTTCCCTGAGTACGTCTGGTCCCCACATTCTAGTCAACTGACCTTGTTTTACGTGTGTTTCTGTTTAACAGCATCTTAGCTGATATATGATGCTCACTCCTTACCACTGCACTCACGGCCAACAGCACTATAACTCATGCCTGAACGAAGCTTGCCTAACTTACATATTTTCTCCAAAAGGCACATCACAGCCTTCTTGCACTTGGAAACACAGACTGCACTTCAGTACTACGCTTGGGGGCACTTAAACAGTGACAGCACCACTGGAAAGCACAGAAATGCAAAAAGTGTGGTACAACAGCAAAAAGGATGCTTGTTTAGAGTGAGAGCTGAAACAAGAAGGCAGAGCATTGCCTCCAGCGACTCCAATGTTTTGCCCATCTACACATCTGCAAATGAGCACAAGAGCACCAGGAGTACTAATGTGGAGGCAATAAATAAATCTCAGCAAGCAGGAGAATTCAAAAATATAGGATTCTTGAATTATGAGGATCCACTTACTAGCCAACTAGGGACCTTTCCTAGACTTAACCTTCGAGTAATAAACACGAAGTCTATTCAACCTATTAGTGGTGGCCCTTTTTAAAACCATTTGAAAATTCAGGTGTTCTGAGCTGCATATACTGGCACACAAGTGACTGCCTGCCGGAGATGGCTGAAATGCTCCCCTCCCTCCCCCAAATTCAGCAGGCCAGCAGGCACTGGGCAAAGCGCCAATCACTATGGACCTAGCAGTCTGACTACCAGCATCTACCACCACCACGTCTGAGGGACTTGGATCCAATCACCAGCCGCCCGTCTACCCACAACGGGATTTCCCATCATCTCCAGAAGGCACTTCCTCAAAATCATTCCCTTTGTCTATTCATGCCTTTAAAGTCTCATCTGAATGTAACTTCAAGTTAGAATTTGCTGGCATTCTTTCACACTCTAACAAAGATATCTCTGTTCTTCCGAATATTTCATTTCCATACATATGCTTAAGATAAAACTCAAGATTAAAAGATGCCCAGTTTTTTCCTATTTACTATCCATGGCCTCACCAAGTGTCTCCCATCACAAAAATGGAAACACGCGACAGACATAATGCAACTAATACGGGGTCCTTGCAAAATAACAAATGATTTTTATCTCTCTGAGAAGGAAAGACTCTGATTTATCATCACTGTAGCAGACTGCACCAAATCATGCTGCCTCTCTGAGGCAGAAAATGTTTAGGGGCATAAGACAGGTCCCAGGTGCCCTGGGAGTTCATTAGGGTCACAGTATTTCTTCAGAGCTGCAGGGAAAGTTCAAAATTCACCAACCCAACACTCTGCTGGAATGAGAGCAATAAGCACTCAAGATGTTCTTTGGAAAGGAAACCTTTAATTGTGTCTCAGCTCCCTCCCCCATCACCACCGTCCAGTTCTCAGCTCGCCCTCTTTCCAGTCATACTAAAATAGGAAGCACTGCTCTCCAAAACTTCTGCTTTTTAAAAGTCTCGAAACCGGTTACTTTTTTAAAGCCTTGTTTTCAAACAAAATTCACCTCTATCCATTCTATTCCTGTGGAATCTAATAAATCACTGGGCAGGAGAAGATGAAGTCTCATATAAAGTCCAGAAGGAGAAATTGACATCATGTTTCTAACAGCCAACAATTTGACAAACACCATGGAGAAGTTATGTTGGTTTTTAGAGTCTTTTCTAAAGTTGTTTAAAGCCTTTTTGACATCACAACTAAAAAAGCTTTTGAGCATTAAAGTTATGATTTGCTACGTTTAAAGATATGTTTGTTGTTCTTAATTACTTTCCCACCTTTAACATCCCCTTTCCTTCATAAAATATTCAAAGAAAAAATGTTGAGCCATGGTTTAGTCTTCACATGGCCGATTTTGCCAGTCACCAGCAAAATTCCGTGTCTGGGCCAACCAGTATGCGCCTAGGGCCTTTCCTGTTCTTTCTGTTTCCTTGAGTCAATTCCTGTCAGGTGCAAACACTCCAGAAATGTAGAATTAGGACATAGGAACCCACCCTGAGTCATTGCTGGAACCCGTCTTTCTCTCCTGAGTTCACCATTAAAAACAAACGAAATCTAAAAATACATTTAAAGCAAAAAGGTAGGTGGAAGTTTAAAGTGCAGATGTGGCTTCAGCGCCAGCTGGAGATGGTTCAGGCAGAACAGATGTCAGTAATAAACCTCAGAGAGCAACAAAGGTTATTTTACATCCATCACGCATCCTAAGTGAAAACGCTGACACGAATCTAAAAGCGAATCACAGTTGCTTCCTACACGTTCTGAGTGTGCCGTGTGGAGGCAGACACACAACCTGGAACAGAATCCAGAAACGGGATGGAGACACACAGCAGGTCTGTCGCGACGGAGTGAGCGTATTACATGATTAGGGGCAGTTTTACAGGTGGCACGATCAGGAAAACTATGGCTTCTCCTAACAGCTGCACCAGGCCTAGTCACCCTCTTAGCTCCCCAGAGAAGAAAACGTGTAACCCACTGTTACGTTCATTCCCCCCGTGTGCCATGAGGGAATATCGTTCTCATGGAGTCTGCGGGGAATGAGAGAACCAACTAGGAAAGACCAGGAAGGGTATAAAATTAAACCTACAGTGACCTAGGAGGAAAAGCAAACCTAAAAATGATCGTCATGAAGATGGTAATTAAATAAAGACTGTAAACTGAGAATAAGGTAGGGAGAAAACCCAAAGCCTGAAAAATTAGAGGAAGTTAATGCAGCAATACTGAAAACAGCATGAATGGGAGTCAGATAAAATCTGTTATGAGACTTTCCTGATAGCCTGGAGGCAATCAGGTTTTCCGAAATGACACTCTCGTTATTTGATCTTATTACAGTCTTACACGTTTCAGACTGAGATGTTTTATTTCTAGAAGGCACAGACTTGAAAGTAGGGGTGAGTGTCTCTTCAGAATTTGCAGCCACATAATTTGGTGGTTTTATTATGCATCAAAGCTAAGTGAAGCAGTCACTTATGAAGTCATATGTGCTAATTTAGTCAACTTGAGAAACTTCAAATATTAAATTCTCCTGTAAAACTCAGCTGGAAGCCAGCTCTCCTTCCACCAAAGTGCCAGAGTAGCTGGGACCTGTCCCATGGCCCTAAGCATCTCTACACCTCAAGGAGAGAGCACGATAGTGGCTTTAAACCAAAGGGTCTTTACTTTTCCAGGGGGATTAAAAAAAAAAAATCACTTGTTATTCTGTAAGGATCCCCTCATTAAATTTTTCTCTGGCTGAGTAGCACTCGTCAGATAACAAGGGTCCCACATCTGTCCTATGGTGACATTCTTAAAAACCGCATCCACAAATATACTTTTTTTTTAAACATCTTTATTGGAGTATAATTGCTTTACAACAAATATACTTTTTCAACAATCCCCTATCAGCTTGGAAATTTACTGCAGTCTATGCTTAGTTTGCTTAATTGTTAAATATGGATTTTCCACTTTTTTTCCCTGAAATGAAGGAGTCCAGTGCCAAACAGTAAGACTATAAGTAAGAAAGTAAAGACAATGAATGTCTTGACTTGTCTCCTGGAGTCACACTGCCTGGGTTTAAATCACAACCCTGCCACTTACTGGCTGTGTGATGTTGGCCAAGTTACTTAAACTCTCTGTGCTTCAGTGAGGATACTAATAGCCACAACCTCATAGGATTATTATGAGAATTAAACGGGTAAACCAAATATGTAAAGCACTTAAAACTGTTCCTGTCACGTAGTAAATGCTATATGTGTGTTACTCCCTTGATGACTGATGATGATGGTGATGATGACGATGACTTTAGCGTTCCAAATTCTGCACCATTTGAAGTTATAATACTTAATTCATAACGATATCTCTACATTTTACCATATCAAATTAAAATTAGCCTTATACAGGCATACCTTGAGGAGATATTGAGGGTTCAATTCCAGACCACCGCGAAAAAGCAAATATCACAATAAAGCGAGTCACACAATTTTTTTGTTTTCCCAGTGCATATAAAAGTTATGTTTATGCTATTCTGTAGTCTATTAAGCATGCAATAGCTTTATGTCTAAGAAATGTACCTACCTTAAAAATAATTTATTGCTAAAAAATGATAACCGTCACCTGAGCCTTCAGCAAGTCATAATCTTTTTCCAATAGTGATATCAAAGATCACTGATCACCATAACGAATATAATAAGAATGAAAAAGTTTGGAATTACCAAAATGTGACACAAAGACACGAAGTGAGCAAATACTGTTGGAAAAACAGCACCGATAGATCTGCTTGATGCAGGGTTGCCACAAACCTTCCATTTGTTAAAAAAAAAAAAAAAAAAAAAAAAAAAAAAGCAATATCTGCAAAATGCAATAAATCGAAAGCAATAAAACAAGGTATGCCTGTATGGGCAATGATAGATGATAAAAATACCTAACAAAAAATGCAGTGGTTTTTCTCTATCATTATTGTGAGCCAACTGAACCAAAACTACCACAATAAACGAGTATAAAATCAGAGCAAGGTGAGTTTAAATTTCAGAAGGGCAGGAGAAGACGCTGATAGGGATGGGGAGTGAAATATGGGTCCACAGGGCAATCCCATGCTCCCTAGACTTGATCTAGTGGGAGCACCGGCCTCGCCGCAGGGCCTCACCGGTTACAGGATGGTCCCCACCTGGGTCGTGTCCCTGGCAGGGCAGCGGGATTAAGGGCGCACTGCAAATGCACAGGTGTGACCACTGATTCATGAGGCAGCACTAGGAAAACTAGCCATTCGTATCAACCCACAGAACAAAGTTATTCAGAACATCACCTCACTTATCTGAGTGAGACTGTGCTTGATTCAGATCACAGTGATAATTCACGAAAGTCACTTTGGTTTCTCCTGGCTCTAAGATTCAGTGACTCTCTGGGTAGATATTTCATTCTGCCTTTGTATTTTGCAGCATGACCTAATCAGCTGCCAAGTACTGGGATTCCCAGAAATGTCTGAAGAATGGCGTGTTCCAATTAACTACATTTGTCTAATCAAATTCAGGTCTTAGGAAGACAAAAAAAATAAGTAAATGAAATAAAATAAACTCCTAAGGAAAAACAAACATTTGTTTCAATTCTCACTGAAAATGTTTGCAAATACATTGATAAACTTTCATATTATGTAAATGGAAGTCCTGAACATTGTTTAATATTTTTAATGAATTGTAAATAAACTTTCTTAGGGTTTTAAGAGAGCTACAAATATAGAGTTAGCAAGTCAGAGGAGGATGACATTATTTCCAATTTGGAAGGAAACAAGAAAGACTCTTTGGGGGTGCAAGTCTCAGAAGGTACAAGGGGATGTGAGCAGGTGGAGACTGGAGGGGGCAGGGCAGGCGGCTGAGGGCACGAGAACTCAGGTGATGAGGGAGCTTTAGGCAGAGGAAAGACACAAACTTACGGAAGCCAGAAATCCAGCAGTGTGTTCGGCAAGACAGCAGGTCCAATGCAAGCAGGAAGGGAAGTCTGAGTCTAGAAAGGTAGGACAGGGCCAGATCACAGGGGGCCTCACAGGGCACACTGAGGAGTTTGGATTTTAGCCCACACGCAGTAGGGAATCACCACATGTTCTTCAGCTCTAAGACCAGGGATTGGGAAGAGGAATGATGTGATCAAATGAGTGGTTTTGAATAATAAAACTGGCAGAAATGTAAGTGGACCGTCATGCTAAGTACCAGTTGTAACATACTTGCTAAGTGCTTGATATACTCTAGCAATTTAATCTCGTTTTATAGATAAGAAAGTGAGACATCGAGGATTAAATAAATTATTCAGATCACTGTGACTCCAAAGTCCTGTAATGACTGTCACAGGGAATCTTCACGTCCACAAGGCATCACAGCACCTTGTGAGCAAGTAATAAAGTTCTTCCTTCCCTTGCCCTGCCTATTCTGAATTGGAAAAGGCAAATACAGAAGCGAAAAGGATGGAATGACACAGTGCCATTATCACTGGGACACATCGCAGGCATTACATTTTCAACGTCCATAAGTGATTAACTGGGGATGCAATCTCCGAAAAACTGCTGCCTCTGAGCCGTGGCTCACGCTGAAACAGAATCAGCAATCCAAAACCAGGAGACCCTCATTCTCTATTTATGTGAGGCTTTGATGAGATGACACACTTTAAAAATCTATCCAGCGGTTCACACCAGCCACAGAAAACTTTGAGGGGCCTCAGCATTGCACTGCTACATTCAAAATAAGGACTGAGCCACAGACAGCACTGCTGGGTGGGAATTTTGCCTATTCTGACCGTTTTAAAACAAGATTCTATTTTTGATTCAAATACTTCGTGACGCTGGGGAGGCCTTGAAAACCAGGGACGTTTTTCACCCAGTTCCATTCCAAAGTTCAAAAAGGACTCCACGACAAAGTCTTAAGTTGCAAAGAGATGACTGAACTCCTCTAATTTCTCAGATTGTAAATATTATTTTCCTTGATATTGACCAAATGAATTGAATGGAAAATAAGACTACTATTAGGGAAGGAAAAGTGCAATAAAAGAAGACAACACAGGCTCCAGCTCGCTGTGCTCCTTCATTTTTTCAAAGCACATTTGCATTCAAATTCTTACCTGGGAACAGGGATGAATATCTTACTGGCCTAAAGGCAAGGGTCTTGACCTACTGGTTTTCTCCGGCCCCTTCCAGATCTAAGAACTCGGATTTAATTAGGTTTGGGAAACTGAGAGCTCTCCAAAATCCTGACTCTCTGCTTAATTGCCTTCAGGAACCTGGTGGGTAGCCTGGAGCTCTAGCTGAGAAAACGATACTTGGAAGTGAATGCTGACAGCCGCCTTTCCTACTCATCAAGTGCACATTCAGAGTAATATTTCTCTTTCTTCGAATTTGATTAAAGTATCCATTTCATTATGCCTTTCCAGAAGGGAGTCACAACGAAGTCATAATAATCCTACTGGAATCATTTCCATCCCGACAAATTAGATATTAATGAAGGTTCATTCTTACAGCTGAAAAAAAAAAAAAAGGAACTAATTCATTATGAAAATGAATAGCACACAAACGTGCTTATCAACGGCCCGTAAAATAAATATTTTCATATGAAAACTGTGTTTTTAGATCCTAAAATTATTTCCAGCATTTGGCATGGAGCCACAGCAACTCAGTAACTTTGCCATTTATAGCAAAGTTTAGTCTAAGTTGCAGGGCACACAAAAAGATGTAGACTTACTTGACATTTTAAGGCCATAGAGCCAATCATAATGTCCGTGCAGGAAGGAACTTTGTCTAACCTGGGCAAGCGAAAGACAGGCCACGTGTTTCCACGGCTACAGCTGGCAGAGCCCTAACAGAAAATAAAATGCCACAGGCAGCGGAAAATTGACACACATCAACTCCTGAGAGCTAGGGCATCCACTGATAAACACATTTACTTATCACTTCGCTTGGGAGTAGCTGAAGACTAGAAACGCACATGTTATCACCTTCCAATGAAGCCGTTACTCTTCTCCACCTTACTCAGTAGCACAGAGGCCTGGGTGTTAAGGAAACTTGCCCTGAAAAGACAACATTCGCTTTTTCTTAATCTTCCTCCCCCACCCCCAAAAAAGAGTAAAAGAAGTAATAACCTCCAACCTTCGTGCCTAACTTCCAATCGGTAGGAAATACAGGAACGAGAGCAAACTGAATGGCCCCTGGGGAAACAGTCCATCAGACACATCCTCAAGGTGGAACATTCTCCAAGGCGAGCAGTCTGGTCTCTTTAAAAAGTCAGTGTCATAGAAAAAAATGTGAGAGAGCTTTTCTAGATTACTAGAATAAACGAGCCCTTAGGGCCATACCACTGCAATGCATGAACACTGACTGGATCTTAGTTCAGGGAAAATATAAACAATCACAGAAGACATTCTGGAAACAACTGGGGTGATGTGACTATGGACTGGCTATCAGGAATCATGAGACGATTATGGCTAATTTTCATATTTTGAAATACTACTGTGGTTATGTAGGAGAATGTCCTTATTTTTAGGAGATAGATATTTAAGAACGTAGGGGGTGAGTATCATGATGTCTGCCTACCCCTGCCTGCCTCACATTGTTCAGCAAAAAATATACATGTATTGGGCTTCCCTGGTGGCGCAGTGGTTAAGAATCCGCCTGCCAATGCAGGGGACACAGGTTCGAGCCCTGGTCCAGGAAGATCCCACATGCCACGGAGCAACTAAGCTCATGTGCCACAGCTACTGAGCCTGCGCTCTAGAGACCGCGAGCCACAACTACTGAGCCCACGTGCCACAACTACTGAAGCCCATGCGCCTAGAGCCCGTGCTCTGCAACAAGAGAAGCCACTGCAAGGAGAAGCCCGCACACCGCAACAAAGAGTGGCCTCCGCTCGATGCAACTAGAGAAAGCCCAGGCGCAGCAACGAAGACCCAACGCAGCCAAAAATAAATAATAAATAAATAAATAAATTTATATTAAAAAAATATATATATATACATGTATATATGCACCCACCCCCACACACACACAGATAAAGCAAATGCTGGACAATGTTAACAACTAAGGAATCTAGGCAGTAGATACGCACGTGGATGTTCAATGTACTATTCTTTCAATTTCTCTATGTCTGAAATTTTTATAATAAAAAGCTGGGAGGGGTGGGGGTGAGGGGAATGCTGCTAAGACCGTAAACATGTGAAAAGAAAGTTAATCTATCTCTAAGGCAACTTAGAAGAATGAACAAGTTAAGTTATGTATTATTTATCATGTAGCTAGCAGAGACATTTAATCAGACTAATAAGTAACTTATTGATCTCTGAAAGTTGCTACCACCTTCAGTATCTGAGATTTGTAGGAGTTGCCTACAGTAATCTATCCCAGATTTACTATGTACATAAAAAAACATGTCATGACTTCAGATGGTAACGAAACTGTATGGTCCTGGTTTTCACGCTTTCCTGCACAGCATGTTGTAAATGTTAATTACTCCAAGGTAAGTCAGTCCGGAAAAAGCAAATAACTCTGCATTTACAATTCTATCAGAGATATACGACTGGATTTACCCATAAGGGAGAAATACAGCCTCAAGTTTGCACATTCCTTTAATTTCCTCATGTCAAATTATATTTAGATATCCCCATAGTGCTAATAATCATAGCCCCACCATTTCTTAACTACTCGGTGGTACTAAAAATGAAATGGAAATGCTAAGATTAATTTCAGCAATTGAGATGGGGAAGGAGAGAAATTATTAATTTCATACAGTGCATAATAATGGAAGTGATATGTGTATTTTTACTGTTTCTCACAGCTCTCTGACCTATGCTAAGATTATAGTTTCCAGTCTATATTATCACAGATGTTAACACTAAGGTAGAGTTGTTTCAACTTTTCACCAACAAAACCAGTGGCATTTAGTGAAATTTACCTCCAAAAGTCTGCTATAAAACAACAATAGTAACAATGCACTCCTCTAACATTTGTTAATTCCTAACTAATCAGAACTGCCAAAGAAAGCATTTATTAAGAGGCCCATTCACAAATCAGGGACAACCTAAAATTTAGCTTGAGTCAAACATTTCCTCTCAGGCACCCATAATATGTTCCAACACCCTCATTTTCTTCTGATCCTTCTTCAAAAATGTCTTTCACATACTGCAAGGTTATCAAAAGTGTCCTGAAAGGCTGTCTAATCTGCCTTAATTCATCAATGCCAAAAATCAGTTGTCAAGCCTAAGCCTCAACATTTTTCACTTAATCAGCATTACAATCTGCACATTCTACGTGCAGTGCAACCTACCAGGCCCTTGTGAAGGCATAGGGCTTATTTGAGGATAGAGTTTCCTTTCAAGGAAACGCCACTGACTAAAGAAAGTGTGACACATAAACAGAGCCAAGGACCAAGATGGCGCTGAAGACCATGCTTCCACTCTTCTCTAGAATCAGGGCAAATGGAGATACGAAGCTTTACCTTCAGCAAGCAGCATGCTCAGGGTGCTGCTGTTAGAACATTTACAACTCAAGCAACTTGGATGGGTAAAGAAAAGTCTAGACTTTTAAGCCTCTTCCAGTATCTGTCATGAGCTGTTTGAGCCTCAAAAAGCCGCACAACATCTCAAGGGTCTGAGCTGGAAGCCACTGCTGAGGTCACTTAATGGTCAACTCCTCATTCTCCTGATAAGGAAATCGAGACCCAGTGAGAGCCACGGTCCCTCTGCTGAAGCTGAGACAAACCACATCTATATAGAACGTCCAACAACACTTTCTGCTTGGGGAGATCAAAGGTTAGGAAAAGCTGCTCATGACAACAAAATATGGCAAGACCCATCCTGACCCCCAACACTTACTGTTACAGCTGTAACATTATTCCTTAGCCCAGGGAGGGATTCAATAAAAGTTGGCCAAACGAAAAAACAAATGAACGAAGTTCTCCTCAGCCTTTGCTGGAGCTGTTCTTGGCTGCCAAACACACATGACAGGTGGCCTTGGACCCCACGTGTGGCCCTTCCTCAGACCTTCCTGGGTAACAATTACAATGCTGAGTTTAGCAAAATGTGCCATCTCTGTGGTCATACCCACTGATCTCTCTCCCTGTCTGTCATTCTTCCTTGCCCTCTCTTTATTTTTACGACCATTGACTTTGCATCTCCTCTAAATCAAGCTATTTCTAGACGCTAGACTGGCAATAAACATGTTATCCTGGTGAGGAAGATGCAGGATGTTTTTAAGGTTTAAAAACTCGAAATGAAAAGTCCAAATAAATTTGAAAGGGCAATTTCCCCCCCAGGACTGGACTGGAGATCACAAAGTCAAGGAAACTGTAAACTGGGCACCTGTGCAGCACAACCAAGTCTGAATGTATGGTTTCGATTTAAAAGGCGGAAAAATACATTTACAAAGACTTAAACCACAGTCTTCGTGGTTTGTTCCTTCAGCTGGAAAGGATTCCTTAGTACTGCAATTACATTTATCATTCCTAGGGGAGAAAAAACGACAGTGTTCATTCTTATTCCCGGTAAATTCAGTTACAACCAAAAAGAGAGAGAGATGTAACCTGAAGAATGAAAATTACTTAACTGAACAATACCTATGTAGGTAAAGCGCATTCAGGAACTCTAATTTCAGATCACACTGATTTCTACAAAACTGCTGCAAGTTACAGAAATGCTGAAAAAAAAAAAAAGAAATGCTGAATGTATTCTTATGAGTAGCAGAAATACAAGTGCTAACGTCTTTTAAAACATCATACTTAACAAGTAGATCCAAAATGTTTTGAAATATATGTCAGGAACTCTACCAAGTTGTTCCTACTCATTTCCAAATCCTTACTAATCATGACAGAAAAAGACATCTGTTCATTTTAAAAGCTGGAAATGTTTCCAGTTACCTATGAAAAATGCAGCTCTCTTAAAGAACTACTTCTTCTCAATGTCACTATTACCCCATAAATTTCTTTTTACTTTTCAGTAGTGAAGCAAATTGCGAATTCTCTGTGCTTTCATTGCTTAGTTGTATGGAAGCAGTTCCAGGAAGGAACTTTTATAACAGACCAAAATATACTTCTCCATCAGTTCCCAAATGAGGCACGAATTCCATCCCTATTTTACATATAGCCTCATCTCAGGAAGATCTGCTTTTTTTCATAACAAGTGGAGGTTTATAAAACATTACTAAATAGGTACCATGTGGGTTTTGACTATAAAATTATCACCAGACTGAAACGCCATGTTAAAATTAAGAAATAAAAAGCTTAAGTTCAAGAGGACTTAAGAAGAAATCAAAGGGACAAAATCTTAAAGGACAAAAGCACACGGGGGCATAGCTAAAAAGCCTAGCAAGAGAAACACAGGATACAGGGACCCTCAGAGGCCCCATGGTGGCAGTGGGGTTTCTGCGGCACTGTGGGAAAGAAAGGATGGGCACCTCTGCTATATCAGCAACACAAGCTACGAAACCCAGACTAGTCTGCTTGCCATGTGACTCTGAAACACAGTTAACTTTGGTGTCTTGAGTGGTGCTTTGCAAATTTTAGTACGCACTTGAATCATGAGGGATCTTGTTAAAAATACAGACTCTGATTCAGGAGGTCTGGGGTGGGGCCTGAGAGTCTGCATTTCTCTGGGAGCTCCCAGGGGATGCCAATGCCGCTGGTCCAGGGAACACACCCTGGGTAGCAAGATCTTAAATCAAATGTAAAAAAATGGGAGTCACACAGCAGGATGCTATAAGGAAGGGATGAGGCAAGGTACTTTAAGTTCCCTGGAAGAAAGCCACTCTGTAAGTAAAATGAGAATTCCACCAGTGATGAATTGAGCAGACTATAATTTAAGTGTCTTAATTATCCTTACGTCTTTGAGTACAAGTCCTGTTGCCTAGAATTTCAGAATCAAGCATACTTCGGATAAAGTTATAGAGAGATTAATTTTTATTAACAAATGGAATGTGTTTCCAACCTTATGTGGACTTTCTGATAGTTAAAATAAACTTATAATAGAAGGCGTGTGTTCCCCTGAGATACTGGAAAACAGTTACCATAGTTTCTGTATTTCTTTTTTCTTTTCTAGGCTAAACATCTGGTTTCTTCAACCATTCTTTGAATAATAAGGTTTTGATTTATTTCACTATTTTAGTTGCTCTATTCAGAAAATCACTGTAGTGGTCTACATGTGTCACTCTCCTGTTTGCTATTAAAAAACTATAAAATAATATGAATAGAAATAGTAATATTAGTTCCCATTTATGGAATGTTGACTGTCAGACACCTTAATCCACTGTCAGGTGGATTATCTCACTTAAGTCTCCCAGAATCCCTTGTCATCCTCATTTTGCAGAACAGAAAA